>NC_091282.1:405258089-405568089 GCF_032444005.1 Ranitomeya imitator
TCGGCACTCTGCTTCTCTGCCCTGTGTAAGCACAGCGGATGGAAAGCACAGCGGTGACGTCACTGCTCTGCTTTCCGGCCGCTGTGCTTACACAGGGCAGAGAAGCAGAGCGCCGAGGGACAGACAGCGGAAGGTAAGTATGAAGTGTTTTTTGTTTTTTTTTTTTTACTTTTACGCTGGTAACCAGGGTAAACATCGGGTTACTAAGCGCGGCCCTGCGCTTAGTAACCCGATGTTTACCCTGGTTACCGGCATAGTTGGTCGCTGGAGAGCTGTCTGCGTGACAGCTCTCCAGCGACCAAACAGCAACGCTGCAGCGATCCGGATCGTTGTCGGTATCGCTGCAGCGTCGCTTAGTGTGACGGTACCTTAAGAGTCTTAGAAGTTTGAAAGGTGAGAAAAGGTCGGATTCTGGAGATGTTTTTAAGATGCAGGTGACAGGAGCGAGTGAGTGATCGGATATAGGGAGTAAAGGAAAGTTCGGTGTCGAATAAGACCCCAAGACAGCGGGCATGCTGTTTGGGAGTTATGGTTGAATCGTCCAGGGTAATTTTGATGTTGGGTAGAGTGAGTTTAGTAAAAGGGAGAAACACAAGAAGTTCCGTTTTGGAGAGATTTAGTTTCAGATAGAGGGAGGACATGATGTTAGAGACAGCAGACAGACAATCCTTGGTATTTTGAATTAGGGTAGGGGTGATGTCGGGGGAAGAAGTGTATAATTGGGTGTCGTCAGCATAGAGATGGTACTGGAACGCAAATCTGCTGATTGTTTATCCAATAGGGGCAGTGTATAAAGAGAAGAGGAGGGGACCCAGGACTGAGCCCTGCGGAACCCCGATAGTAAGGGGACGAGGAGAGGAAGAGGAGCCGGCAAAAGATACAGTGAAGGAGCGATCAGAGAGGTTGGAGGAGAACCAGGAGAGGGCTGTGTACTTGAGGCCTATGGAGCGGAGCATGGTGAGAAGGAGCTGGTGATCCACAGTATCAAATGCGGCAGATAGATCCAGGAGAATCAGCAGAGAGCAATGACCTTTAGATTTAGCTGTTATTAGGTCATTATAGACTTTAGTGAGGGCAGTTTCAGTGGAGTGCAAAGAGCGGAAACCAGATTGTAAGGGGTCAAGAAGAGAGTTATCCGAGAGATAGCGGATTAGACGGGAGTGGACCAAGCATTCCAGAAGTTTAGAGATGAAGGAAAAGTTAGAGACAGGTCTGTAGCTAGCCGTGCAGTTCTGGTCCAGGGATGGCTTTTTAAGTAAAGGGGTAATGATGGCATGTTTAAATGAGGAGGGAAAGATGCCTGAGGAAAGAGAGAGGTTAAATATTTTAGTCAGGTGAGTGGTGACCACTGGTGACAGAGACTGCAGGAGAGGTGAAGGAATGGGGTCACTACTGCAGGTTGTAGGCCGGGCAAAAGCGAGGAGCTTGGAAACTTCTTCTTCTGAAACAGGCTCAAAGATGTCTAATGAGCTTGAGGTGCGGCAGGGAAGGGGATCCAGGCACTGAGGAGATTGGGCTGGGATATCCTGATGGATGTGGTTGATTTTTTCTAGGAAATAAGTGGCCAGATCCTCACCACTGAGATTGGAGATGGGGGCCTGTACTTTAGGTTTCAGGAGGGAGTTTAAGGTTTCAAACAGTCATTTTGGGTTGTTGGAGAGTGAGGTGATGAGGGTGGTGAAGTAGGATTGTTTGGCCAGAGAAAGGGCAGAGTTATAGGTTTTGAGCATGAACTTATAGTGGATGAAGTCTTCTGCTAAGAGAGATTTTCTCCACTGCCGCTCTGCACACCTTGAGCAACGCTGAAGAAAGCGTGTTTGCATAGTGTGCCAGGGCTGCCGTTGTCTGTGTTGGGTCTTTCTGCGTGTAGAAGGTGCTGCTTCATCCAGGGCATTCTTAAGTGTAATATTGAAGTGTGACAATGCTAAGTCTGGACAGGAGAGTGAGGAGATGGGGGCTAAAGATGTGTGGAAGTTGTCCATAAGCTGCTGGGTATTAATGGTACGTGTATTCCGATAAGTGTGGTATGTGGGGGTGTCCCGGGTGAGGAGACAATTCTTGACAGAGAATGAAAGAAGGTTGTGGTCCAAGAGCGGGAGAGTGAAGTTAGTAAAGTCGTGCAGTGATCCGGGACGGGAGAAAACCAGGTCTAGAGTATTCCCATCCTCATGCGTAGGAGAATTAGTAAACTGTGAGAGGTTGAATGAAGAAGTTAGAGAGAGAAGATGAGAGGCAGATTGGGAGAGGGGATCATTGATGGGGATGTTAAAGTCTCCCATGATGAGGGTGGGGATGTCACAGGATAGAAAGTGAGTAAGCCAGGTGGCAAAGTGGTCTAGAAACAGGCAGGAGGAGCCTGGAGGGCGATAAACAACCGCCACCCGCAAATGGAAGGGCTTATAGAGTCTCACGGCGTGGACTTCAAAGGAAAGAAAAGTAAGTGAGGGAACCGGGGGGATGACCTGGAAAGCACATTGTGATGAAAGGAGCAAACCAACACCTCCACCCTGTCTGTTCTCAGGTCTGGTGGTATGTGAAAATTTCAGCCCACCAAACGAGAGAGCGGCAGCGGCGGTGGTGTCTGAGTGCTGGATCCAGGTTTCTGTAATAGCCAGAAGGTTAAGGGAATTAGAGAGGAAAAGATCGTGAATGTAAGTTAGCTTGTTACACACAGACCGTGCATTCCAGAGAGCACAGTGGAAAGCAGTAGGAGAAGGCATACACTGAATGTTAATAAGATTAGCAGGGTTTCTATATGTAGCTGGAGGAGAGTAATGTATGCTGGTGGAGGGAGGTCCAGGGTTTGGGGAGATGTCACCTGCAACTAGTAGAAGGAGAAAAAAACAGAAAGAGCAGGGGGTGGGATGATTTGTATGAACGTTTTGAGTGCTGCATGGTGGTAGTGTCTGGTTTGGAGTGGGTAAGAAATGTCAGTAGAGCCTCAGAGTTATACATGGGAGAGGGGAGAAGGGAGGGGTGGATATAGAGGGAGTGCCCAGAATGTGTTAAAGGGTGGGCGAGTTGTGAGAAAGCAGAAGTAAAAACAAATAAGAAGCAGATTGATATGATCAATGCATAATGTAGTACGACTGACCAAGAAGCATGATTGTTTGAAAAATTTATACACCTTACCTGTCTCCTGCCCTGTCCAAATGCCATTGTCTAACTGCAAAGCACTTTAAACTGTCGCACTTAAAATCTGTTGCACACGTGAACCCGCACGCGTGCTATCCCAGCCAGACTAAATATATATGATTTTTATTTTTATATAGATTATTATTATTACATTATTTATGCCCATTTATTATATCCACCTCAGTTTCGAAGCACGGAACCAATAACTTTTTGGGTAGTTGATTTATTCTTTTTGAATGATTTCTTTTTCTTGTTATGTATATCTTTTGTTTTTGGGGATTTTCTTTAATGTATATAATAATTAAATATTAGCTGTTTTAAGGGGATAGTTTCTTTGGTAAGCCGAATATGCTGTTGATTCCCTGTATTTACAGTAACTTATGCTTAGGTACAGTGTCGGACTGGGGTGCTAGGGGTCCACCAGTAACATTGACTGTGGGGGCCCATTTTTCACCTGCATGCAAATATTACACTACCCTCGTTCACAAATTTACCTATATCTCTATATAATAATACACTGGGTATTTTGGTTAATGAATGATGAGATGCTGCTTTTTCTGTACAGAGTGAATCAAGTGAATTATGCCAAGTACTGCCCATACAGTGGGGTTGGGGCCCCAGATCTGCACAGGGGCCCACGGGGGGATTCCCCTGTTACCCTGTGGGCCAGTCCGAGCCTGCTTAGGTAGCAATGCTGGATGTCGCTTGCACAGTGGTTTGCACTCAGCTTTGCTAGGCCTAGACTTCTAGCAGATATACTTATTTATTTTGCTTTGCCAGAATGTGAGGCATACATATGTATGTCCGCCTTTACTTTTTCCTCAAAACTTTTTAAGGACTTCCATTTCTTTTTTTTTTTTTAAAAAAACCTTCATTATCAAAAAGGCAAATATAGAATTAGCAATGTCTGTCAAAGTAGAGCAGTTTTTCTCTCAAACCTGGTCAACTCATTCCACTTATTCCTTGAGTCAGCGCCGCAGTATTAGTAATGATGGGCAGCAGCTAAATGTAAAGGTCTGTTTACAGTGCCCGATGTCCATCGTCAAATGTCTGACTGCCTGAAACATGTTTGCTAGTCGGTTCTCACAGGCTGACCCTGATTCAGAGGCGCACTGACCGATGGGTAATAGATTGTCCAGTGCACATAGGCTGACATTGTTCTCGGTAGCACAGTTCCTTATTACAAAGTACAATGTGCTGCTGAGAATGACGATCCTTCGTGCAAACAAACAGATCAGTGCCATCTGCTGAGCGATGATTATCAGATTCGTAGGAACATGATTATTTTGCAGCGTAAATGAACCTTAAGATAGATAAGTGACCATTTCTTATTCAGCAAATATATGAAAAGTTACAATTTCTAGTATATCTTCTGTATTAATTCCTGTTTTCGCACTCATATTTTTTTGCCAAAATCGGAGGGAAAATAAAGAAAATACATGTCTGTTGTTTACACTTTTTTATGAACACAAAGGACCACTAAAATACATTTTAATTCTTTTTAATAATTTTTTACCTGCTTTTTATTTATATATTTTTCGTTTATTTCACATATTGTGCTCCATAAAAGACCTTTGGGGGGCATTTCAACATTTTTTTTATCCTGAGTTCCCCTGTTACTGTGGCTGCTGTATATTAGCCCAAGATACAGTAGAAATGCAGCCTCCTGGCGTCATTGAAGAGCTGTCTGGCTGTCTCTTAGGACCCAACAGCTCTTTTGCCTTGCGCAGGCATGTGCAACGGAGGACATAGAATGAACTTCAATCCAATATTGCAGCCAGCGGGTAAGGAAAGGGGGAATCAAACAACCCATATGACTGAAAACCGGTCCCGCCAAATTCAGGTGACAGGTTCCCTTTAAAGTCTATGGGGGTCTACAAATAGTTACTGAACAATAGCATGAAATGTTGCACAAAATTAATAACCTAACTTAACATACCTCACGAGACGCGTTCCTCCTATATTGTGAATATGTGATAAATACTGTAAAATATATGGACCAGCTTGATAACTGAGTTTTGTGCAGCACAGTAGCTAATTATATAGGGATGCAATTTTAAAGTCACTGAACTCTTTTTTTTACTGATGTGTATTTCCAACATCCCAGGTTTTTTTGGGATTTTGAGCTAATTCCTGGACGCCGAGCAGGTACTTACAGAAAACATTGATGTACAGATGAGTCAAACCTTCAGTTCTGTCATTTTCACTCTGTCACCTTGCGCTAGATCACGTACTTTCTTAAAATGTGTTACACTAAATGTCTCCAGCATGCAAGTTTGACAACAAAGATAAAGAGGATTACACAGTCTAGACAGCGGGTACAGCCAAAGTCTTTTGGGCATAAGTGATCATTGTCTTATCTGTGTCACTTCACTACAAAGGAAAATGCAGAATCCTTAACCCCTTTACCCCCAAGGGTGGTTTGCACGTTAATGACCAGGCCAATTTTTACAATTCTGACCACTGTCCCTTTATGAGGTTATAACTCCGAAACGCTTCAACGGATCCTGGTGATTCTGACATTGTTTTCTCGTGACATATTGTACTTCATGATAGTGGTAAAATTTCTTTGATAGTACCTGCGTTTATTTGTGAAAAAAACGGAAATTTGGCGAAAATTTTGAAAATTTCGCAATTTTCAAACTTTGAATTTTTATGCAATTAAATCACAGAGATATGTCACACAAAATACTTAATAAGTAACATTTCCCACATGTCTCCTTTACATCAGCATAATTTTGGAACCAATTTTTTTTTTTGTTAGGGAGTTATAAGGGTTAAAAGTTGACCAGCAATTTCTCATTTTTACAACACCATTTTTTTTTAGGGACCACGTCTCATTTGAAGTCATTTTGAGGGGTCTATATGATAGAAAATGCCCAAGTGTGACACCATTCTAAGAACTGCACCCCTCAAGGTGCTCAAAACCACATTCAAGAAGTTTATTAACCCTTCAGGTGTTTAATAGGAATTTTTGGAATGTTTAAATAAAAATGAACATTTAACTTTTTTACACAAAAAATTTACTTCAGCTCCAATTTGTTTTATTTTACCAAGGGTAACAGGAGAAATTGGACCCAAAAAGTTGTTGTCCAATTTGTCCTGAGTACGCTGATACCCCATATGTGGCAGTAAACCACTGTTTGGGCGCATGGGAGAGCTCGGAAGGGAAGGAGCGCTATTTGACTTTTCAATGCAAAATTGACAGGAATTGAGATGGGACGCCATGTTGCGTTTGGAGAGCCACTGATGTGCCTAAACATTGAAACCCCCCACAAGTGACACCATTTTGGAAAGTAGACCCCCTAAGGAACTTATCTGGATGTGTGGTGAGCACTTTGACCCACCAAGTGCTTCACAGAAGTTTATAATGCAGAACCGTAAAAATAAAAAATCATATTTTTTCACAAAAATTATATTTTTGCCCCCAATTTTTTATTTTTCCAAGGGTAAGAGAAGAAATTGGACCTCAAAAGTTGTTGTCCAATTTGTCCTGAGTACGCTGATACCCCATATGTGGCAGTAAACCACTGTTTGGGCGCATGGGAGAGCTCGGAAGGGAAGGAGCGCAGTTTGACTTTTCAATGCAAAATTGACAGAAATTGAGATGGGACGCCATGTTGCGTTTGGAGAGCCACTGATGTGCCTAAACATTGAAACCCCCCACAAGTGACACCATTTTGGAAAGTAGACCCCCTAAGGAACTTATCTAGAGGTGTGGTGAGCACTTTGACCCACCAAGTGCTTCACAGAAGTTTATAATGCAGAACCGTAAAAATAAAAAATCATATTTTTTCACAAAAATTATATTTTTGCCCCCAATTTTTTATTTTTCCAAGGGTAAGAGAAGAAATTGGACCTCAAAAGTTGTTGTCCAATTTGTCCCGAGTACGCTGATACCCCATATGTGGCAGTAAACCACTGTTTGGGCGCATGGGAGAGCTCGGAAGGGAAGGAGCGCCGTTTGACTTTTCAATGCAAAATTGACAGGAATTGAGATGGGACGCCATGTTGCGTTTGGAGAGCCACTGATGTGCCTAAACATTGAAACCCCCCACAAGTGACACCATTTTGGAAAGTAGACCCCCTAAGGAACTTATCTGGATGTGTGGTGAGCACTTTGACCCACCAAGGGCTTCACAGAAGTTTATAATGCAGAGCCATAAAAATAAAACAAAATTTTTTTCCCACAAAAATTATTTTTTAGCCCCCAGTTTTGTATTTTCCCTAGGGTAACAGGAGAAATTGGACCCCAAAAGTTGTTGTCCAATTTGTCCTGAGTACGCTGATACCCCATATGTGGGGGGGAACCACCGTTTGGGCGCATGGGAGGGTTCGGAAGGGAAGGAGCGCCATTTGGAATGCAGACTTAGATGGAATGGTCTGCAGGCGTCACATTGCGTTTGCAGAGCCCCTAATGTACCTAAACAGTAGAAACTCCCCACAAGTGACACCATTTTGGAAAGTAGACCCCCTAAGGAACTCATCTTGATGTGTTGTGAGAGCTTTGAACCCCCAAGTATTTCACTACAGTTTATAACGCAGAGCCATGCAAATAAAAAATATTTTTTTTTCCACAAAAATTATATTTTAGCCCCCAGTTTTGTATTTTTCCAAGGTTAGCAGGAGAAATTGGACCCTAAATGTTGTTGTCCAATTTGTCCTGAGTACGCTGATACCCGATATGTGGGGGGGAACCACCGTTTGGGCGCATGGGAGGGCTCGGAAGGGAAGGAGCATCATTTGGAATGCAGACTTAGATGGATTGGTCTGCAGGCGTCACATTGCGTTTGCAGAGCCCCTAATGTACCTAAACAGTAGAAACCCCCCACAAATGACCCCATATTGGAAACTAGACCCCTCAATGAACTTATCTAGATGTGTTGTGAGACCTTTGAACCCCCAAGTGTTTCACTACAGTTTATAACGCAGAGCCGTGAAAATAAAAAATCTTTTTGTTTTCCCACAAAAATTATTTTTTAGCCCCCAGTTTTGTATTTTCCCAAGGGTAACAGGAGAAATTGGTCCACAAAAGTTGTTGTCCAATTTGTCCTGAGTACGCTGATACCCCATATGTTGGGGTAAACCCCTGTTTGGGCACACAGGAGAGCTCGGAAGGGAAGGAGCACTGTTTTACTTTTTCAACGCAGAATTGGCTGGAATTGAGATCGGACGCCATGTCGTGTTTGGAGAGCCCCTGATGTGCCGAAACAGTGGAAACCCCCCAATTATAACTGAAACCCTAATCTAAACACACCCCTAACCCTAATTCCAACGGTAACCCTAACCACACCTCTAACCCTGACACACCCCTAACCCTAATCCCAACCCTATTCCCAACTGTAAATGTAATCTAAACCCTAACCCTAACTTTAGCCCCAACCCTAACTGTAGCCCCAACCCTAACCCTAACCCTAGCCCTAACCCTAGCCCTAACCCTAGCCCTAACCCTAACCCTAGCCCTAACCCTAGCCCTAACCCTAGCCCTAACCCTAGCCCTAACCCTAACCCTAACCCTAGCCCTAACCCTAGCCCTAACCCTAGCCCTAACCCTAACCCTAGCCCTAGCCCTAACCCTAGCCCTAACCCTAGCCCTAGCCCTAACCCTAGCCCTAACCCTAGCCCTAACCCTAGCCCTAGCCCTAACCCTAGCCCTAACCCTAGCCCTAATGGGAAAATGGAAATAAATACATTTTTTTTTATTTTTCCCTAACTAAGGGGGTGATGAAGGGGGGTTTGATTTACTTTTATAGCGAGTTTTTTAGCGGATTTTTATGATTGGCAGCCGTCACACACTGAAAGACCCTTTTTATTGCAAAAAATATTTTTTGCAATACCACATTTTGAGAGCTATAATTTTTCCATATTTTGGTCCACAGAGTCATGTGAGGTCTTGTTTTTTGCGGGACGAGTTGACGTTTTTATTGAAAACATTTTTGGGCACGTGACATTTTTTTATCGCTTTTTATTCCGATTTTTGTGAGGAAGAATGACCAAAAGCCAGCTATTCATGAATTTCTATTGGGGGAGGCGTTTATACCGTTCCGCGTTTGGTAAAATTGATAAATCAGTTTTATTCTTCGGGTCAGTACGATTACAGCGATACCTCATTTATATCATTTTTTTATGGTTTGGCGCTTTTATACGATAAAAACTATTTTACAGAAAAAATAATTATTTTTGCATTGCTTTATTCTCAGGACTATAACTTTTTTATTTTTTTGCTGATGATGCTGTATGGCGGCTCTTTTTTTGCGGGACAATATGACGCTTTCAGCGGTACCATGGTTATTTATATCTGTCCTTTTGATCGCGTGTTATTCCACTTTTTGTTCGGCGGTATGATAATAAAGCGTTGTTTTTTGCCTCGTTTTTTTTTTTTTTTCTTACGGTGTTTACTGAAGGGGTTAACTAGTGGGACAGTTTTATAGGTCGGGTCGTTATGGACGCGGCGATACTAAATATGTGTACTTTTATTGTTTTTTTTTTTTTTTTTTAGATGAAGAAATGTATTTATGGGAATAATATTTTTTTTTTTTTTTCATTATTTTGGAATATTTTTTTTTTTTTTTTTACACATTTGGAAAATTTTTTTTTTACTTTTTTACTTTGTCCCAGGGGGGGACATCACAGATCAGTGATCTGACAGTTTGCACAGCACTCTGTCAGATCACTGATCTGACATGCAGCGCTGCAGCCTTCACAGTGCCTGCTCTGAGCAGGCTCTGTGAAGCCACCTCCCTCCCTGCAGGACCCGGATCCGCGGCCATCTTGGATCCGGGGCTCGAGCAGGGAGGGAGGTGAGGAGACCCTCGCAGCAACGCGATCACATCGCGTTGCTGCGGGGGGCTCAGGGAAGCCCGCAGGGAGCCCCCTCCCTGCGCGGTGCTTCCCTGCACCGCCGGCACATCGCGATCATCTTTGATCGCGGTGTGCCAGGGGTTAATGTGCCGGGGGCGGTCCGTGACCGCTCCTGGCACATAGTGCCGGATGTCAGCTGCGATAAGCAGCTGACACCCGGCCGCGATCGGCCGCGCTCCCCCCGTGAGCGCGGCCGTTCGGCTATGACGTACTATCCCGTCCAGGGTCAGATAAGCCCAGGGCACCTCGACGGGATAGTACGTCTAAGGTCACAGAGGGGTTAAGGTACCTTCACACATAACGATATTGTTAACGATATCGTTGCTATTTGTGACGTAGCAACGATATCGTTAATGAAATCGTTCTGTGTGACAGCGACCAACGATCAGGCCCCTGCTGGGAGATCGTTGGTCGCTGAATAAAGTCCAGAACTTTATTTCGTCGCTGGACTCCCTGGAGACATCGCTGGATCGGCGTGTGTGACACCGATCCAGCGATGTCTTCACTGGTAACCAGGGTAAACATCGGGTAACTAAGCGCAGGGCCGCGCTTAGTAACCCGATGTTTACCCTGGTTACCATGCTAAAAGAAAAAAAAAAACAAACACTAGATACTTACCTAACGCTGTCTGTCCTCCAGCGCTGCGCTCTGCACTCCTCCTGTACTGGCTGTGAGCCGGAAAGCAGAGCGGTGACGTCACCGCTCTGCTTTCCGGCTCCCAGACAGTACAGGAGGAGAGCAGAGAAGCAGAGCGCAGCGCTGGAGGACAGACGGCTGTAGGTAAGTATCTAGTGTTTTTTTTTTTTAACTTTTAGCATGGTATCCAGGGTAAACATCGGGTTACTAAGCGCGGCCCTGCGCTTAGTTACCCGATGTTTACCCTGGTTACCGGCATCGTTGGTGGCTGGAGAGCTGTCTGTGTGACAGCTCTCCAGCGACCAAACAGCGACGCTGCAGCGATCCGGATCGTTGTCGGTATCGCTGCAGCGTCGCTTAATGTGAAGGGGCCTTTAGAGCCTATATACTATGCAAACCAATCCAGAAAAGTGAATGATTTTAGTGATATAATACAAGTCAGTTACACATTTAGGAATGTTTAAGGCTTAATTTTACATATGGAAAGCACAGGTAAGTAGGAGTTTTTGCACAATGCTGTATGTATACAGTGCAGTGATGATGCAGGCACAGCTTCAGCTCCCGTATGAGTAGGCTGAATGTAACAACTGATATCCTTCAGTAAATGCTGACATTAAGGGCAAGCCCTTATAGGGGTTTCCACTACTTGGACAACCTTTTCTCATTATTCATGTTTGGCTCTGTTAAAAAATGCAACTATACTCACCTCCAATGCTGGTGCCGTTCCAGTGGTGTCCGAAGCTCACGTGAGGTTGTTATGTTACGCGAGCCCTTCACCCAATCAACGTCGGCTTCATTGTCTCCACCTTCAGATACATTGAGCATGAACAGGAAGTCAGGCCTGCAGCTGCTCTCTGACGTGTTCTTGATATTTGTCTGAAGACAAATTACGCCGATGCATTTTGGGTGAAGGGCTCCTGTGACATAACAACCTCACATGAGCCCTGGGAAAGCAAGTGCCGACACTGCTGGAACAGGAGTTGTAAGTTTCGCCCCCAGCATTTCGCCCCCATCATTTCGCCTCCAGCAGTTCGCCCCCAGGTACACTTCGCCTCCGAACATTTCGCCCCCAGCATTTCGCCCCCAGGTTGTTTTGCCCCCGCACATTTCGCCCCCGCAAATTTCGCCCCCAGCAGTTCGCCCCCGGATGTTTCGCCCCCGGATGTTTCGACCCCAGCAGTTTGCCCTGGATGTTTCACCCCCGGATGTTTCGCCCCCAGCAGTTTGCCCCCGCACATTTCGCCCCCGGATGTTTCGCACCCAGCAGTTTGCCCTGGAAGTTTCGCCCCCGGATATTTCACACCAAGCAGTTTGCCCCCAGATGTTTCGCCCCCAGCAGTTCGCCCCTGGATGTTTCGCCCCCAGCAGTTCACCCCGCACATTTCACCCCCGAATGTTTCGCCCCACCAGTTCACCCTCGGATGTTTCGCACTCAGCAGTTTGCCCCCGGATGTTTCACCCCCAGCAGTTTGCCCCCGGATGTTTTGCCCCCAGTGATTCGCCCCCAGCAGTTTGCACCCAGCAGTTTGCATGCAGCAGTTCGCCCCCAGCAATTCGCCCCTGGGTACATTTCGCCCCCGAATATTTCGTCCCCAGCATTTGGCCCCCAGGATGTTTCGCCTCCGCACATTTCACCCCCGCACATTTTGCCCCCAGCAGTTCACCCCAAGCAGTTCACCCCCAGCAGTTCGCCCCCAGCAGTTCACCCCTGGATACATTTCGCCCCCGCACATTTTGTCCCCATAAGTTCACCCCCAGCAGTTCGCCCCTGGGTACATTTCGCCCCCGAACATTTCGTCCCCAGCATTTGGCCCCCAGGATGTTTCGCCTCCACACATTTCACCCCCACACATTTCACCCCCAGCAGTTCACCCCAAGCAGTTCACCCCCAGCAGTTCGCCCCCAGCAGTTCACCCCTGGATGCATTTCGCCCCCGCACATTTTGCCCCCAGCAGTTCGCCCCGCACGTTTCATTTCCAGCATTTGGCCTCCGGATGCTTTGCCCTCAGCAGTTCACCCCCGGATCTTTGTACCCTTGTAGTTCATGAATTCCTGTCAGTCATCAATGTTTCGCCCCCAGCAATTCACCCCCGGCAGTTCGCCCCCAGATGTTTGTACAATTGTGGTTCTTGAATTCCTGTCCGTCATCAATGTTTCGCGCCCAGATGATTGTACCCTTGTGGTTCATGAATTCCTGTCCATCAATTTTTCGCCCCCGGCAGTTCACCCCCGGGTGTTTGTACCCTTGTGATTCATGAATTCACGTCCATCATCAATGTTTTGCCCCCAGCAATTCGCCCCAGTAGTTCGCCCCTGGATGTTTGTACCCTTGTGGTTCATGAATTCCTGTCCGTCATCAATGTTTCGCCCCCAGCAGAACGCCCCTGGAAGTTCATCCCCAGATGTTTGTCCCCTTGTGGTTCTTGAATTTGTGTCCGTCATCAATGTTTCACCCCCTAGATATTTGTACCCTTGTGGTTCATGAATTCCTGTCTATCATCAATTGTTCAAATCCAGCAGTTTGCCTGCGGTAGTTTGCCCCCGGATGTTTGTACCTGTCACGGATCGCACCATGACTGTCACCAATATGTCACAATTGGGGTGACCTTTGGCCAGCCCATGGCTATGACACGTGCAGGGGAGCTTATCTTAGTTATCCCTCCACTGCTCAAATGTGACGAAAACACACACAAGGCTATTGACCTCTTAGTTTACCGCAGGGGCTTATTTTAGTTATCCCACTGCTCCTACAATATAACACGAACTGCAGGGATTTATGTATATCCCGCTTTACAGTTCCGTGTGAGAACTTGCAGCTCTCTGGTGCCCCCCTTGCCCTCAGGTCAGATTAGGTGCTGCACCTGGGGTAATTAGTCGCCAGAAAGCCTGCCTGATAGGTACTGGCTATTGGGCACGCTGCAGTGAGGCGATATAACTACTTCAACTCAGGCAGGAACAATAATTTTCAACGCCGCCATCGCTATGACTCCCAAAAGCACAGGACATGGTGTGCCGCCACCAGCTTCGATTAATGGGTCCGAATATAACCCAAAACAGTAGCGTAATTCCCTTCCAGAGACTGAGGGTACGTTTTAGAGCAGGAGAACGAAACTAGTAATTTAAACATTTTACTCTGAAAGATTAGGCAGTGTTTATAAAAAGATTACAAGGATGTTACAATAAGAGACAATTGAAAGTATGTACAAAGTAATTAAAAAATAACATGGATTAAAGAAGAAAGATAAAACTCACATGTTCTCAGATCATTTCAGGCAAAACCATGCTGGTAGGCAGAGCCCCAAATATCCCAGTGCATCAGGAGGTCTGGATGGGAACAGCTCCTCGGGCATAACTGAAGACTGGGTTAAGTGGAGTCCCTTATACCTGCAGCCTGGTGACATCACTAAAGGAGCTGGTTTCCTGGGACCCTCCCCTCTCCTCAGACATACAGATTTCAACAGCAATTCTTATAATTGTCATATCTTCGCTGGAGAATCTGGCACACCTCATCCATCTTGTATTAAAATTGGCTTTTTATTGGTACCAAATTCGGGCTAGTTTGGACACACGGTTCTGGAGAAATCTGTACTTTGTACCCATTGGGATTAGAGGCTTGGGCTTACAGTGTTTGGCAGATCTACCGATGGATGTTAGCAGTATGCACTTATTATTTTCCTAGCCTAAATCGGTGGCCCAATGTCTTACTATATTAGAACAAAGAACCTCCTGTCTTAAGAGAGATATCAGACCAGTTTTAGCTGGTACAATTGTCTATTTACAGAGGTCGTAAAAATTATTTTGGTGGGAGGGAATGAGGTATTTGGGATCCATACACACACACACATTTCAGCAAGCAGAAACACAGACAGAAGGGGGTTCAGAGCCCACGGTGTGCTAACAGGGAAAACTAATAATCATATTACATTTTATACATTATCGGGACTCTCCACACAGGTCGGGACCTCAGCAAAAGGGAAAAGAAGTAATTTCCAGATCGGGTTTGCTCATCACTAGGTACAGTATAATATGTAATGGATGACAAAAAGAAGCCATTAAGTGTAATACCACTAGTACATGACAGTAAAATGATGGTCACTTGTCTTAGATCAGGGGTGTCAAACTCATATTCACCAAGGGCCACACCAATTTAATGGTTGTCCCCAAAGGGCCATTTGTTGCTGAACGACCGAATGCACACAACTGAGTCCCATCCAGAACATGCATTTCTCTACACAGAGCAGTGCATGCCCCTGCATATGGCATGGCACGGTGGATCAGCTCTTTGCCAGGCACATCTTCCCTGGATCTCACTGAAATCATGGAGAGCTATGGCTGCAGCTTACAGTCACTTGTCGTTGGTGCTGAAAGTTGCTGATAAACAGCTGGTTCAATGCAGAATACAACTGCACCCTAATCTTGTAGAATATCGGCAGAAAGAAAAGCTGCAGCACTGACCAATCTTCTTGCAGGCTGTTTTATTATTAAAGTGACATCTTCACGGCTCGGGGGTGTGTGTGAACAAGGACATGTGGAGACTGAACAAACGAAGACCAGCGGACCAGCGAAGGTGTATTAACCAGGAATAGCCACAGCATGTGTGTTTGGTAGTGCAGGTTGCTATCTTCTTCTTCGAGGCACCCTATTCTTGGCCTAATCTGAGGAATAGGTATCTATAGAAAAACGGATCCTGAAGTGAGAATACCACTTTTATCTGCTGCTCCATTCTTTTGTATACTGGCAGAGTGTTCTGTGAGGGCTAAGCCAAAAATCCCCCATCTGAAGACCTGATAAAGAGGTTCTGTAGAAGCTGGTTCACCACCACTTTAGTTCAGCAAAGCCAATATCTCAGTTCTGCAGAGATGGTTGGTGGGATTAACCCTGTAGTCAGTCAACAATCCCCATGCTTCCATACATAGCCTGCATTAAAGGGGTATTCTCATGCCGGATTGCAAAATCAAAATAAGGCAGCATGATTCAGCAATCATGTTGCAGTAAGCATGCTGCCGATCTTCCCCTCCTGGTACTTACCTAGAGGTCTTCTGCTCATCTTTGCCTAATCTTCTCCTGGTTGTGTGGGCTGGCGATGGCCATGCTGGATCCAGAGGCCACCATGAGTCTTGGTGACAGGAGATAGAAGAAAAGCTGGTCCTAGGAGCGCAGAAAAAAGGACTCTGACACCAGGTTGAGTTGAGCCACAACACGTTTCAATGGCATACACCATCTTCTTCAGGTGGACCACTTGAAGAAGATGGTGTATGCCAATGAAACGCATTGTGGCTCAACTCAACCTGGTGTCAGAGTCCTTTTTTTGCGCTCCTAGGACCGGCTTTTAATTCTATAACCTGTTATTATATCCTCTATTGGGGGTGCCCGGCTGAAGCTGCAGGGACTCGGCTGTCTACCTTCCCCTTCCTGGGACTACTGCCAGCGCTCTACTTACAAACCGCCAACTATTGATCTATATATGCAATTCCATGGTGACAGGAGAGGCATCATGCCCCCTGAATTGACTGATGAATGGGGCAGCAGTGACGTCATGTCAGTGAGCGGACTGGAGACATTCGGCCTCACTGCTGCGGCATTCATCATGCTTCATGGATCAGTGATCCAGGTAAGATGAAAAGACAGCCAGAAGCAGGAGAAGACATCACAGGGTACAGCTACAGTAGACTGCACTCCGTGACCCAAGGAGCTGCAGCTGCGACTGATAAGTATGTCCATTTTTTTTGTTCTAGGGAGATACTACTCCTTTAAGGCCAACAGAAGAGACACGGGGTGAGCTGCTGAAAAGGCAGCCACAGGAATCTCCAGCAATTGGGGTCCTGTATATTTTACCCCCAGGTATGTTCAGCCCTAGATGTTTTGATCCCTGCATGTTGACCCCAAAATTTGAGGGTGAAACATCTGGGGTCAAAATGTTAGGTCCGAAACATAAGATGGCAACACATCCAGGGACAAAATGCTGTAGGAGAAACATTCGGATGTAAAACATCCGGGGGCGAACTGCTGGGGGCAAACTGCTGGGGGCGAAACATTGATGATGGACGGGAATTCATGAACCACAAAAGTACAAACATCCGGGGGTGAACTGCCGGGGGCGAACTGCTGGGGGAGAATCATTGATGACGGATGGGAATTCATGAACCACAAGGGTACAACATCCAGGGGCGAACTGCCAGGGGCAAACTTCTTGGGGCTAAACATTGATGATGGAAAGGAATTCATGAACCACAAGGGTACAAACGTCTGGGGGCAAACTACCGGGGGCAAAACATCCAGGGGCCAAATGCTGGGGAAGAAATGTACGGGGGCGAAATGTACCCCAGTGGCAAACTGCTGGGGGCAAAATGTGCCAGGGTGAAATGTGCGGGGGCAAAATGTACCTAGGGGCGAACTGCTGGGGGCAAACTGCTGGGTGCAAACTGCTGGGGGTGAACTGCTGGGGGCAAAACATCCGGGGGCCATCTGCTTGGGGCAAAACATCCAGGTGCGAAACATCCGGGGGCGAACTGCTGGGGGCGAGACATCTGGGGGCGAACTGCTGGGGGCGAAACATCCGGGGCGAACTGCTGGGGGCGAAACAACCGGGGGCGAACTGCTGGAGGCGAACTGCTGGGGGCAAAACATCCGGGGGCGAACTGCTGGGAGCGAAACATCTGGGGGTGAAACATCCGGGGGCGAAACATCTGGGGGCGAACTGCTGGATGTGAAAAATCTGGGTGCGAAACTTCCGGGGGCGAACTGCTGGGGGTGAAACATCTGGGGGCGAACTGCTGGGGGCGAAACATCCGGGGGCAAAACATCCTGGAGCGAACTGCTGGGGGCGAAATGTGCGGGGGCGAAATGAGCAGGGCGAAACAACCTGGGGGTGAAATGTTCGGGGGCGAAGTGTACCTGGGGCGAACTGCTGGGGGTGAAATGCTGGGGGCAAAACTTCCTAAAACCGCTGGAACAGCGCCAGCACCAAGGGTGAATATAAGTGTTTTAATTTTAACGGGGCCGAACATGAGGAATGTGATCAGGTTATCCAAGTAGATCCTTTGCTCAGTTTTATCCTGAGAGGTTGACAGTGGGGTTTGAGCCTAAGGCAGTCGTCACACTAGCAGTATTTGGTCAGTATTTTACATCAGTATTTGTAAGCCAAAATAAGGAGTGGAATAATAATAATAATAATAATAATAATCTTTATTTATATAGCGCCAACATATTCCGCAGCGCTTTACAGTTTAACAGTTTCAAACACAACAGTCATAGGTAACAATGTTAACAATACAGTAATAAAGCAAAATAAGACAAAATAAGACGACCCTGCTTGTGAGAGCTTACAATCTACAATGAGGTGGGGGAGATACAAAGCACAGGTGTGTATTTACAATGATGTATTTACAATGATGGTCCAGCCATCTTCATGGAGTGGGGGGTAGATGGAGATAGTGAATGGGCTACACACACACACAAACATAAAATGAGTTTGATTAGGGAACGTGATAGGCCGCTCTGAACAAATGAGTTTTGAGTGAGCGCCTAAAACTATGCAAGTTGTGGATGGTCCTAATATCTTGGGGTAGAGCATTCCAGAGGATTGGCGCAGCACGGGAGAAGTCTTGGAGTCGGGAGTGGGAGGTACGGATTAGCGCAGAGGTTAGTCGAAAGTCCTTTGCAGAGCGCAGAGGTCGGTTAGACCGATAGACAGAAATGAGGGAGGAGATGTAAGGGGGTGCCGCAAGTGGAACAAATAGAGGAAACAAATAGAGGAAAAGTATAACAGAAACATATGCACCACTTCTGCATTTATCACCCACTCCTAGTTTTGGCTTACAAATACTGATGTAAAATACTGACCAAATACTGCTAGTGTGACTGCAGCCTAACAAGGGCATCCAGGGCTGCCATCATCCAACACAAGAAATATATTTTTGGTATATCTAAATAAAAATAAAGAGTCATGGTCTTTGTCTATTGTGCATTACCATGTGGGAGGCATCTGATTCGCTACAAATTTATATTATAGAAGAACAATAACCTTAAATATACAACCAATGTCATTAAGAACTATCTTTAGAATAAAGAAAAACAAGGAGTCATGGAAGTGATAATATAGCTCCCACAGAGCCCTGTGTCATGCTGGTAATTTGCACAACTGCTCAGCACCATCCTGCCCGTTGTGTTCAATGCTCTGCTCCTCCCAGTGTCAGGCCATGGTGCCGAACTGCCTCGTGAAGTATTCCCAGCACTGCAGTATCCTCATGTGGCTGGAGAGCCTCCACCTGGCTATTGGGGAAGCACTGCCAGACTCTGCAAGAATTTAACTCACTGTGTCCTGTAGAGTTTTGCTTCCCTGGCTCCAGATATTCCCTAGCCCCTAATATATCTCCTTGCCTGAACTTAGGTTCCTAGTTGCAGTTGCAGTGTGTCTCTAGTATCCTGTCATGGTGCATTATAGTTTTGTCTCTCTTGTTATGTACCCGGCTTGTTTCCTCGTTTTGTCTGATCTCTCCGCTCCTGACCCTGGCTTCATTTCAAACCTGTGCTACCTGCCCCAACCTTGGAGTTTCTGACTAAATCTGTTTTTATGCCCTCTGTGCTTTGCATCTTCTGCCTCTGAGCCAGCTGCTGCAGGTCTGGGGCTGCCCTGGAGTGATACTTGGTGACTACCCTAGCAGCCCAAGCCTGTTCTCACCATCAGAGAGTCTAGTGAAGGCCAGGTAGCTAATTAGTAACACCGCTCGAGGGTAAGCCTGGACAGTGGCTCATTGGGCCCATTTAATACATACCCCAATTTCTGATGCACAGATATGGCAGAGAAATATAGGTATAGTACAATGCCAAAGATTTCACTTACTTCTTACATTACATGAGTGAGATCTATTTTAAATTATACAATAGCTCAGAAACCGGACAGTATATTCCTCCATACAGTAGTATGGGCACCACATAGTGCTCCATACAGAATAATGAACCCAATATATTGCTCCATACAGTAGTATGGGCACCACCTAATGGCCATACAGTATAATGAGCCCATATATTGCTCCATACAAAATAATGAACCCCATATATTGCTCCATACAGTATAATGAGCCTGATATAATGCTCCCTAAAGAATAATGAGCCCTCATATATTGCTCAATACAGAATAATGAGCCCCATATATTGCTCCATACAGTATAATGGGCCCCATATAATGCTACATACAGTATAATATGCCCAATATATTGCTCCATACAGTATATTGAGCCTCATATAATGCTTCATAAAGAATAATGAGCCCCATATATTGAACCACACAGAATAATGAACCCCATATAATGCTCCATACACAATGAGCCCCTTATAATGCTCAATACATAATGGGCCCCATATAATGTTTCGTACAGTATATGATGGGACCAATATATTGCTCCATATATAATGGGCCCCATATATTGCTCCATACATAATGGGTCCCATATATTGTTCCATACATAATGAACTCCACATATTGCTCCATACAGAATATGATGGCCCCCATGTATTGCCCTAGTATATGATAGACCCCATATATTGCTCCAGTATATGATTGGCCCCATAAAATGCTCCATATATAATGGGCCCCATATAATGCTCCAAACTAAAAAAAAAGTGAAATAGTCACCTCTCCTTGCTGGCTGCTGATCTGCTCTGGGCTCCCCAGCGTTGCCGTCTTCAAGCACTTTGCACTGTGACTGTTCAGAGCAGAGAGCGTGCTGTATTTACATCATCGCGTCCTCTTACCTGAAACGTCATAGAGTCAGAAGATGCAGAAGGTGACGCAGTGGAGGAACGGGGAAATGTAAGTATTGCAAATACCAGAGCCCTGAGCAAGCAGCGGGCCCCATAGCACGCCGGTGTCTCCGACAGCAAGTGGGCTCACCTGCCTGCTCAGGGTCCCGGGTGCTGAGTCTGGCCCTGATCAGATGCCTTGTTGTTGATTTATTATCTTTTATCAATTTATGTTAATGACCTCTTCCAGGCTCTGGGGAGGATGTTACCTTGAAGATAAACTTGCCTCCGAGCTTATTTTACATGAAGGGGGAGTTACCAGTGTGATGTGCAATGGCCACCCTCTGCTCTCTTGATCTCACTGCAGAACTGTGTGTGATTATACCTGACACATTTACAGGTTCCTCTCAGTGCTTCAATTTCCATCTGAGAGGTAGACAGGGTTGCAATATTGTTGTAATACAGCAGAGCTCAGAGAGCTGAAAAAATGTATCAGCAAAAAGACAAATTTAACTTCTGCATTCTGGGATAGTTAATTGTCTGGTAACTCCTCCTTTTATTTAAAACAAGCTCTGGAGGCAAAGTTATCTTCCAGGCAACATCTTCAATATTCTCAAATAGACAAAACATGTATACACGAATATTTATTAAGATAGAAAAAAGATATACTAACAGCACCCTAGTGAAGGACCTGTTCTTTGTTCCTGCCTGTCAGCGGAGGTTGGCACCCTATAAAAAATGACAGTTGTGCCCCCACTCCTTGGCGGCTGTTCCTGATATCCCGATTCCACCCTATGTTAGAACGAAAAGACAGGAAATAAAGAGAACAGGTACCAAGTGTTAAAACCCCAAATAGGACTGCAACAGCTCAGTCATCCTTATGAAATTGGTGTCTCTCTATTGATAACCACCAAATCACACACAATTTATCAAAGAGGGGTAAACCACTTCTACAGATGCTATGTCAAAGTGTTCTCAAAATTTTGTGGGGAATATACCCATCCACAGTGACCCCACAGGGCACACAGAGATGGGGAAGAATCTGGATGGTTCAATTCAATCAAAAATAGCTAGTTAAACTACCTTACCCTGGAAATGCCCAATGGCTAGCTCCTACATGGCTGCGGAGGTTGGCTTGCATGGGTATTATCAGATGTTAGATCAATGGTCATCTCATAGGTGTAGAAATCACAGGAACACAAGATGCTGCGACGGACAGGAGGCAGACCAAGAGTTAAGGGTTTTTTTATTAAACAATAAATGCACTCCACACGAGTGCACATGGAGTGAGGGATTGCAGAGGGACAGTAGGAATGAGGCAGAACTGTGAAGGAGGAAATATGGGTAGGGGCGAACGACAGTTCAATATGAAAGTGGTGGCACTTATCAGACTGATGTTTTCTGGCATGCAGAGTTTCAGGGTTCCAACAGTGGCACCGACAACAGAGGCGCGTGGTGTCTGAGTGTTGTCCGCAGCAGGCGAAGATCCAACGGTGGCACTGACAACAGCGGCACGTGCCGTCTCAACGCAGTCTCTGAGAAGCGATTAGATTTCCCATACCCAGTGGTGTCTGGCATGGTACTGAGTCCAACGTGAGGTACCGCCGTGAAGAGCTCTCACTCTGCGGTGTGTGCAGGTCCTTGTTCAAGAGATATTAGCCTGGCCGGGAGTCCCACACGGCGTCCTACTAACGGCATGGTCTGTGGTGACGGCCCTGAGTAACCTCCTAGTGAGGAGGGTGGTGGGAACCTGTCAATTGGTCACCTACCAGTCAGGAACCTCTCTGCCGAGGGTCTGTAGGGGCGGCCTGCGTATTCAAGCTGCTCTGACTTCACTGCAGCCACAGCACCCATCCTGCCACTCAGCTTTCCGGCGTGAGCTCGGCCACTTTTCCCATGCGTAGCGCTAACAGGACTCACCTCGCATAGCCCAGTCACATGACCCAGTTCATCCAGCAATCTAGATCTTTGTCCCTGCAACATGGATGACAGCCCCGGCAGTTCTGGAACCGGCATGTAAAAGCTACCCCTGCTTTGGTACTCCTCCTTACATAGGCATACCCTTTTGTCAGAAGTGGGCCACTTGTAATTATCCGTATTTGTCACCCCATCACTAACCACACTTGATCTTATATATTTATAAGTTGGTTAGGGTATATCAAGTACATATTTGAGCAGATAGGTATCTTAACAAATCTCAAGGGGCATATATAAGTAACTAGACAGGGTAGCATTATAAACAAAGAAACTCGGTAAGGTAGTACTCATCTAGATTGTAGGTTGTTGGCAAGTGTAGATTAGACCACCTCAGGCTCAGGCTTCAATACAACAAGTGAAACTCATATATTAGATAGAGTCATTACAAACAGAGTGATGCATTTCAAGTGTTTATTTCAGTTAATGTTGACGATTATGGCTTACAGCCAATGAAAACTCAAAAGTCATTATCTAAGTAAATTAGAATACTTTATAACAGCAGCTAGAAAAATGATTTTAAAATTCGAAATGTTGGCCTACTGAAATGTATGTTCAGTAAATGCACTCAATACTTGGTCGGGGCTCCTTTTGCATCAATTACTGCATCAATGCGGCATGGCATGGAGGCGATCATCCTGTGCCACTGCTGGTGTTAAGGAAGCCCAGGTTGCTTTAATAGAAGCCTTCAGCTTGTCTGCATTGTTGGGTCTGGTGTCTTTCACCTTCCTCTTGACAATACCCCTATGGAGCTAAGGTCAGGCGAGTTTGATGGCCCATCAAGCACAGTGATACTTTTGTTTTTAAACCAGGTATTGGCACTTTTGGCAGTGTGGACAGGTGCCAAGTCCTGCTGGAGAATGAAATTTCCATCTCCAAAAAGTTTGTAGGCAGAGGGAAGCATGAAGTGCTCTAAAATTTCCTGGTAGACGGTTGCAATGACTTTCGTCTAGATACAACACAGTGGACCTACACCAACAGATGACATGGCTCCCCAAATGTTGGGGGTCCATTTTTCCTGTTACTCTTGTCAAAATAAACATTTTTGGATCTGAAGTAATTTTTTTGTGAAAAAAAGTTAAATGTTCATTTTTTTCCACACATTCCAAAAATTCCTAAGAAGCACCTGGAGGGTTAATAAACTTCTTGAATGTGGTTTTGAGCACCTAGAGGGGTACAGTTTTTAGAATGGTGCTACGTGTGGGTATTTTCTATCATATCGACCCCTCAAAGTAACTTCAAATGTGATGTGGTCCCTAAAAAAATGGTGTTGTGAAAATGAGAAATCGCTAGTCAACTTTTAACCCTTATAACTTCCTAACAAAAAAATATTTGGTTCCAAAATTGTGCTGATGTAAAGTAGACATGTGAGAAATGTTACATATTTAGTATTTTGTGCGACATATCTCTGTGATTTTAGAGCATAAAATTTAAAAGTTGTAAGATTGCGAAATTGTCAAAAGTTTCGCCAAATTTCCGTTTTTTTTCCACAAATAAATGCAAATCATGTCAAAGAAATTTTACCACTACCATGAAGTACAATATGTACAAAATTGTCTTGGTCATCAACGTGCAAACCACCCTCTGGGGTACAGGGGTTAATTATTCTAATTTACTGAGATAATGACTTTTGGGTTTTCATTGGCTCTAAGCCATAATCATCAACATTAACAGAAGCAAACACTTGAAATAGATCACTCTGTTTGTAATGACTCTACATAATATATGAGTTTCACTTTTTGTATTGAAGAACTGAAATAAACTAACTTTTTGATGATATTCTAATTTTGTGAGAAGCATCTGTATATTTTTGGTCTAAATTCTCCTCCCCCTATCGAAAATCCTTAAAAAGCTATGTGCTAAGTAGGCAAATGCACAGAATGTGTGGCAAAAGCCAGCAGCATTGTTGTGGCAAGTCTAGTTGCTGAATTTGACTATTAAAACAAGTATAAGAAAGTGAAAATGTGTCCCTTTTTTAGCTCATTCGCCCCTGGGCGAATATCTGTTTATTCACTTTCGTGTTTACTTTCGTGTTTTTCTCCCCTTCTTTCAAGAGCCATAACTTAGTTATTTTTCCGTTCACATAGCTATATGAGGGCTTGTTTTTTGCAGGACGTGGTGCTTTTAAATGATATCATTCATTTTATCACCTGATGCAGTGGAAAGTAATTCTGGAAAAATTCAAAGCGCATTGAAATTGCAATAAAAGTGCAAAATCACAATATTTTTGGGTGGCAGAAAAATTATTTATTACTAGATGGCAGCCCGATTCTAAAGAATCGGGAGTCTAGAATCCATATATACTTTATTTATTCAAATGTAAGAATAATACAATTAATAAATAATAGTAAGAAAGAACAAAAATAATAGGCAGTATATGGAGAAAACACCAAACAAAAGTTCAAAATTGGTGTGAAAATGTCACTGAACCACTTCACAACTAAATATATATAGTTTTGGTAAATGGTATTATCATTTTTTTGACGAAATTCGGCAGGAGCTTGAAGAGCAACGTCACTGGGCCCGCCTCCACACAGTAGAAACTTGCTGTGAGGTAAAAATTCAAAAATCACACCAAAATGGCGGGCGGAGTGTGTCACAGTACGGCACATTTCTGATTGGTCGCTCGCAGCAGGCGGCAACCAATCAGACACTGGACACTGTTGACGTCACTTATCTCCGGACATTAGCTCCGGACATTAGCTCCGGACAAAGCCACGGAAGTTGGCACAAATTGCAGGAAGTAGTACTCTAGGCAATTAATCTCCGGACATTAGCTCCGGACATTAGCTCCGGACATTAGCTCCGGACATTAGCTCCGGACAAAGCCACGGAAGTTGGCACAAATTGCAGGAAGTAGTATTCTAGGCAATTATATATTAGATGCTGACTAAATGGTAACCCGTAGAAGCGCAATTACGCGAAAAGGCCATTGACCTCACACTCCATTGTCCACTGTACTACCGAAGATGTTTTAAAGGTAACTAAATAAAAGTTGGATTTTATTCCGGTGAGTGCCACCCTTTAATCTTTTTGTATGGACATTCAGTACTGTTTATTCTTGAGTGGGCACCCGAAGATTGAGGTAAATCTGCCTGTAGCGTGCTATCTATAACACTGGCCTACAAAAAAAAAAATTTCTGGCATGGATTTTAAGAGCAGTTTTAGACTAATTTGAGGGTGCTGAATTCAAATCTGATCTTATAATTTCTCTATCACATCACGTTTTTGCGCTACAGGTATATAGCCCATTTTCATGAATTCCATGATAAATATAAGTAGTGTATGAAAAGTGCCGGTTTATATGGTTCATTAAGGTAAATTTAGTTTTCATTTAGTCTCCCAATAAATGTGAGAATATCTTTGTTTTCTTTGAACATGCATAATTCCCATTTGTTATGATAGCACCCTTGTTTTCTGTGCTACTGGGACAGTAGAGCTACAGCAGAGCATTGGGTGAAAACTGAATGGCCTCAGTGACAGAGTTTGGCATCTGGCGATAAGAATGTCATCCATGATCCTCTAGTGCAGAGGTCCCCAACTCCAGTCCTCAAGGCCCACCAACAGGTCATGTTTTCAGGATTTCCTTAGTCTTGCCCAGGTAATAATTGCATCACCTGTGCAATGCAAAGGAAATCCTGAAAACATGACCTGTTGGTGGGCCTTGAGGACTGGAGTTGGGGACCTCTGCTCTAGTGGATAGGAAGGACATTGTCTTTCCTCCTTTACACATAAAACTTGGATTGATGAAGCAGTTTGTCAAAGCTCTCAATCACAGTGTAGAATGCTTTAACTATATACATTCAACTTTTCCTGGTCTTAGTGAAGAGAAGAAAAAGGCTGGAATATTTGATGGACCTCAAATAAGAACACTTATGAGAGACCCAAATTTAATCACATCAATGAATGAGACGGAAGAAAGAGCTTGGAATGCATTTTGTAATGTGGTGCAGAATTTTCTAGGGAATAAGAAAGCAGACAACTATGAAGAGATTGTGGAAGAGCTACTAATGAGGCTGCGAAATATTGGATGTAGAATGAGTATCAAGATTCACTATTTACACAGCCATTTGGACTTTTTTCTAGAGAACCTTGGGGATGTGAGCGAGGAACAAGGGGAGCGTTTTCATGAGGACATTAAAACAATGGAAGAACGGTATCAAGGCCGGTGGGACTCACATTTGATGGCTGACTATTGCTGGAGCTTGATGAGAGACAACCCAGAAGCTGTACATCACAGATCAGCCAAGAAAAGAAAGTTCAAATAACTGCTATTTGTCATTCATCTGTGTGCCATATATATGTTTTTATATTTTGTAGTTTAATTCTGTAAGTATATTTGATTTACTGTACATAGACTTTGTAATCTTTGTTATTCCTTGGTTAAAAATATACAATGTAGTATCGAAAATCATGTGTTTTTATCATAAAACATTAGATAGGAGTAATTTTCATCAAAAATGGAAAATATCTCGAAATCCTGATGTGATAGCCAAAAACGGAGTTCATATTCATAATCAGCAGCCAAAATTGACTTAAAATATGTTTTAAAACCTTTTGCCAGAAAAATTGCGTTGACCAGTGTAATACATTGTTGTGCATCATCACAGAAGGTGTAATGGTAGTGCTTATCACTTTTGTGGATCACTATATGATAAAACTGACCTGGCAATATGAATCTCCAGGTCAGTACAATTATGCAGATACCAATCGTACAGGTTTTTTTAATTTAGGCCGGAGTCACACTAGCGTAGAATACGGACGAGTGATATGCGAGGAAACATCGCATAGCACTCGGACCAGTATTAATCTATGGGGAAGCTCAAATCACCGTATTTTTTCTGAGGTGTATTCAATGTTCGTGCAAGATCGCAGCATTCTGCACTTTTACACGTATATCGGCCAAGTCTCGCCAATGCAAGCCTATGGGTGCGAGAAAAAAATCGGACACCACACGGATCATCAGTGTGACTTGGGAGAAATACGCACACATTTTCTCATTTCAGCCCATTGAGCCATTAAATTCAATGGGGAAAAGCAGTGAGAAATGTAAAGCCATACACCTGTCATACGGATACACAGGTGCAAGAAAATCGCATCATCGCATTGCGAACGCATTACACACTGATGACCATACGGAGAAGATTGGTGTGATTCTTGGCCGAGAAAATCAGACCGATTTTTTCATACGGCAAGTGTGACGCCGGCCTTAAGTGGTGAACAAAATTTCAGAAATTTGTTACAAAAAAAGGAGCTTTGCTTGTGCTTCCATTTTGCCAGACCCTTAACGCTTTTCATTTTCTGGATATGGGGCTGTGTGATGGTTTATTTTTTGCACCTTGAGCTGATATTTTTAGTGATACGATTTTGGGGTAGAAACAAAAGGCCACTTCATTCTGATGATGTGTGCATGTCTAATATTGGACTATTACAATAAGGAATTGCTGAAAAAAAAATTGTGAGAGACAAATGGATTTGCAATGCAAAATGTTTAATGAAACCCCATTACAACAATGATTTTAGCCAAAATTCATGCATTTAAGTAAAACTAAAAAAAATTGCTCCTAAATGTCAAGAGTCAGACTCAAGAGATATTAAACATTCACACTAAATTGTCTTAACCTAGCAAATTCCTATTTTTATAGGACCATCAAATTTGCATCGGGCTTTGACCCTGAAAGATTATGTCAGGAAAAAGAAGGCATTCTCCTTCCAGGTAAGATTTATCTCATTGCATACATTTTTGCCCACATAGTTACTGTTGGTGTAATAAATTTTCAACGTAGCTCTTTACTAAGCTATAGTTAAATGCATTCGGGTTTATTTGCTATGCCAGAAATATGTCAATTGGAGATTGGGACTGATGTGAAAATCTGAAAAGAATTACTTTCTTACAAAATAAAAAATGTGTACTAATGCAATGAATTTAATAGGGTCTGTAGGTTTGTTCATAACTAGAGCTGATATGTTTGGAATCTGTCGCCGAATCTGAATTTGCCATATTCATGCCATATTGGTACCCTATTCGAATCTATGTTTGACGTTCGATTCTGAACATATTAGTCCATTTCGACTCCCACTGACTCCAATAACGTTCGGATGTGTTCGGGTAAATACAAACTCTAATTAAAGTCTTGCATGACAGAATCGTATCACAGATGCGGAAAAGATGGAGAACTTAATTTCTCCATTTTCTCCATTTGCTGTGACTGTGGTAATCGGATTGGATTCGAATGACGCCCAAGTGCAGTCCAATGTTTTACATGCACCCACAGACTTGAATGGGTGCACGTGTTCTGATTTGCTGAGCCACTTGCAGCATGCTGCGATTTTTTTTCTAATGCCGAATCGTCATGAGAAATAAAATGCAGATCTGCACTGTCCCATAGTAGAACAATTTTTGGAGTGCTTTCTGATAAAATGACGGATAGCACTCATCTGATGTATATGCTCATGTGAGCAAACCATATCGACTATAGTTGCACCAGCGCTATTAATTGTCTACAGTTTTTCCTGGTGTTATCAGCTGATTGATGTTGATGGACAAGCCCTTCAAATAGAAGGCAGAATACACATTTGTAGTAAAACATCATATCTTATAAGCTGGACTAAGAAACTGCATGGCTAACTCAGTTTTTTTGTCATAGTTAAATACTGGATGCAACAATTCAGGCTAAGAGTAGAGATGGGCAAACCCGAACAGTAAGGTTCGGGGCCAGTACCGACCACCTAGTGTTCACGCGCGGACCGCGACCATGGACTTCTCCAGGAAGTCTGTGTTACTGTTTGGCACCTCGAACATTGGGTATTTCCCACGCTGTCATCTGCTTGACAGCGCTAGAAACATCGGTGGCTCAGATCATTGGTAAGATCATTATGGCAGTAAGAGATCTGCGTTTCCTACGCTGTCAGATGACATTGTGACCTAGCACCGAGACTGATGGTAAAAAGGTTACCGCTGGTCCCAGACATCGGCTGATGAGAGAGTACTACTCTCAGCTTACATCTGCTGTTGCTGTTAACAGCAATAGCAGGCGTGTTATGAACAGGTAATTCAGAACCACAATGGACCTTGAAGTTCAGAGCACACAAAGTGACCTGACAATTACCAAAAACATAGGACGAGCTCTGAGACGTGGGAACTCTGCTGACCGCAATCCCTAATCCTATCACACCACACTAGAGGTAGCCGTGGATTGCGCCTAACGCTCCCTATGCAACTCGGCACAGCCTGAGAAACTAACTAGCCCTGAAGATAGAAAAATAAGCCTACCTTGCCTCAGAGAAATTCCCCAAAGGAAAAGGCAGCCCCCCACATATAATGACTGTGAGTAAAGATGAAAATACAAACACAGAGATGAAATAGATTTAGCAAAGTGAGGCCCGACTTACTGAATAGACCGAGGATAGGAAAGATAGCTTTGTGGTCAACACAAAAAACTACAAACAACCACGCAGAGAGGCAAAAAGACCCTCCGCACCGACTAACGGTACGGAGGTGCTCCCTCTGCGTCTCAGAGCTTCCAGCAAGCAAGAAAAACCAATATAGCAAGCTGGACAGAAAATATAGCAAACAAAAGTAACACAAGCAGAACTTAGCTTATGCAGGATAGACAGGCCACAGGAACGATCCAGGAGGAAGCAAGACCAATACTAGAACATTGACTGGAGGCCAGGATCAAAGCACCAGGTGGAGTTAAATAGAGCAGCACCTAACGACTTAACCTCATCACCTGAGGAAGGAAACTCAGAAGCCGCAGTACCACTCTCATCCACCAAAGGAAGCTCATAGACAGAACCAGCCGAAGTACCACTCACGTCCACAGGAGGGAGCTTGGCCACAGAATTCACAACAGTACCCCCCCCTTGAGGAGGGGTCACCGAACCCTCACCAGAGCCCCCAGGCCGACCAGGATGAGCCACATGAAAGGCACGAACCAGATCGGCAGCATGGACATCAGAGGCAAAGACCCAGGAATTATCTTCCTGACCATAACCTTTCCACTTAACCAGATACTGGAGTTTCCGTCTCGAAACACAAGAATCCAAAATCTTCTCCACTATATACTCCAATTCCCCTTCAACCAAAACCGGAGCAGGAGGATCAATAGATGGAACCACAGGTGCCACGTATCTCCGCAACAATGACCTATGGAACACGTTATGGATGGAAAAAGAAGCTGGAAGAGTCAAACGAAAAGACACAGGATTAAAAACCTCAGAAATCCTATATGGACCAATGAAACGAGGCTTAAATTTAGGAGAGGAAACCTTCATAGGAATATAACGAGATGACAACCAAACCAAATCCCCAACACGAAGTCGGGGACCCACACAGCGCCTGCGGTTAGCGAAACGTTGAGCCTTCTCCTGGGACAAAGTGAAATTGTCCACTACATGAGTCCAAATCTGCTGCAACCTATCCACCACAATATCCACACCGGGACAGTCCAAAGACTCAACCTGCCCTGAAGAGAAACGAGGGTGGAACCCAGAATTGCAGAAAAACGGCGAAACCAAAGTAGCCGAGCTGGCCCGATTATTAAGGGCGAACTCAGCCAAAGGCAAAAAGGACACCCAATCATCCTGATCAGCAGAAACAAAACATCTCAGATATGTTTCCAAGGTCTGATTGGTTCGTTCAGTCTGGCCATTTGTCTGAGGATGGAAAGCCGAGGAAAAAGACAAATCAATGCCCATCCTAGCACAAAAGGCTCGCCAAAACCTCGAAACAAACTGGGAACCTCTGTCAGAAACGATGTTCTCTGGAATGCCATGTAAACGAACCACATGCTGGAAAAACAATGGCACCAAATCAGAGGAGGAAGGCAATTTAGACAAGGGCACCAAATGGACCATTTTAGAGAAACGATCACAAACCACCCAAATGACCGAAATTCTTTGAGAGACGGGGAGATCCGAAATAAAATCCATAGAGATATGTGTCCAAGGCCTCTTCGGGACCGGCAAGGGCAAAAGCAACCCACTGGCACGAGAACAGCAGGGCTTAGCCCGAGCACAAATCCCACAGGACTGCACAAAAGAACGCACATCCCGCGACAGAGACGGCCACCAAAAGGATCTAGCCACCAAATCTCTGGTACCAAAGATTCCAGGATGACCAGCCAACACCGAACAATGAACCTCAGAGATAACTTTATTCGTCCACCTATCAGGGACAAACAGTTTCTCCGCTGGGCAACGGTCAGATCTATTAGCCTGAAATTTTTGCACCCGCCGCAAATCAGGGGAGATGGCAGACAAAATTACCCCCTCTTTGAGAATACCCGCCGGCTCAGGCAAACCCGGAGAATCGGGCACAAAACTCCTAGACAGGGCATCCGCCTTCACATTTTTAGAGCCCGGAAGGTACGAAACCACAAAGTCAAAACGGGAGAAAAACAGCGACCAACGAGCCTGTCTAGGATTCAACCGTTTGGCAGACTCGAGATAAGTCAAGTTTTTGTGATCGGTCAAGACCACCACGCGATGCTTAGCTCCTTCAAGCCAATGACGCCACTCCTCGAATGCCCACTTCATGGCTAGCAACTCTCGATTGCCAACATCATAATTTCGCTCAGCATGCGAAAATTTCCTGGAAAAGAAGGCGCATGGTTTCATCACCGAGCAATCAGAACTTCTCTGCGACAAAACAGCCCCTGCTCCAATTTCAGAAGCATCAACCTCGACCTGGAACGGAAGCGAAACATCTGGTTGGCACAACACAGGGGCAGAAGAAAAACGTCGCTTCAACTCCTGAAAAGCTTCCACAGCAGCAGAAGACCAATTGACCACATTAGCACCCTTCTTGGTTAAATCAGTCAACGGTTTAGCAATACTAGAAAAATTATTGATGAAGCGATGATAAAAATTAGCAAAGCCCAGGAACTTCTGCAGACTCTTCAGAGATGTTGGCTGAGTCCAATCATAAATGGCCTGAACTTTAACAGGGTCCATCTCGATAGTAGAAGGAGAAAAAATGAACCCCAAAAATGAAACCTTCTGAACACCAAAGAGACACTTTGACCCCTTCACAAACAAAGAATTTGCACGCAGGACCTGGAACACCATTCTGACCTGCTTCACATGAAACTCCCAATCATCGGAGAAGACCAAAATATCATCCAAGTATACAATCAGGAATTTATCCAGGTACTCTCGGAAGATGTCATGCATAAAGGACTGAAACACTGATGGAGCATTAGAAAGCCCGAATGGCATAACCAGGTACTCAAAATGGCCTTCGGGCGTATTAAATGCTGTTTTCCATTCATCGCCCCGTTTAATACGCACAAGATTATACGCACCACGAAGATCTATCTTGGTGAACCAACTAGCCCCCTTAATCTGAGCAAACAAATCAGACAGCAGCGGCAAGGGGTACTGAAATTTGACCGTAATTTTATTTAGAAGGCGGTAATCAATACAAGGTCTCAGCGAACCATCCTTCTTGGCCACAAAAAAGAACCCCGCTCCCAATGGCGACGATGACGGGCGAATATGACCCTTCTCCAAAGACTCCTTCACGTAACTCTGCATAGCGGCGTGCTCAGGTACAGATAAATTAAATAGTCGACCCTTAGGAAACTTACTACCAGGAATCAAATCGATAGCACAATCACAATCCCTATGCGGAGGTAGGGCATTGGACTTGGGCTCATCGAATACATCCCGGTAATCAGACAAGAACTCTGGGACCTCAGAAGGGGTGGATGATAAGATAGACAGAAATGGAACATCACCATGTACCCCCTGACAACCCTAGCTGGACACAGACATTGATTTCCAATCTAATACTGGGTTATGGACTTGTAGCCATGGCAACCCCAACACGACCACATCATGCAGATTATGCAACACCAGAAAGCGAATATCCTCCTGGTGCGCAGGAGCCATGCACATGGTCAGCTGGGTCCAATAGGTTTATGCTCAGATAATACCGCCAAATGGTGCACAGATTTACGCTCACGCAAGCGTCGACCGATCTGAATGGCCAAAGACATAGACTCATTCAGACCAGCAGGCATAGGAAATCCCACCATGACATCCTTAAGGGCTTCAGAGAGACCCTTTCTGAAAATAGCTGCCAGCGCACATTCAATCCATTGAGTGAGCACGGACCACTTTCTAAACTTCTGACAATAAATCTCTATCTCATCCTGACCCTGACACAGAGCCAGCAAATTTTTCTCTGCCTGATCCACTGAATTAGGTTCGTCGTACAGCAATCCGAGCGCCAGAAAAAACGCATCAATATTACATAATGCAGGATCTCCTGGCGCAAGGGAAAATGCCCAGTCTTGAGGGTCGCCACGTAATAAAGAAATAATGATCTTAACTTGTTGAACTGGGTCACCAGAGGAGCGGGGTTTCAAAGCCAGAAATAGTTTACAATTATTTTTAAAATTCAAAAACTTAGCTCTATCTCCAGAAAATAACTCAGGAATAGGAATTTTAGGTTCTAACATAGGATTCTGAACCACTAAATCTTGAATGTTCTGTACACTTATAGTGAGATTATCCATCAAAGAGGACAGACCCTGAATGTCCATGTCCACACCTGTGTTCTGAACCACCCTAATGTATAGGGGAAAAGAAAGACAGAACACAGTGCAAAGAAAAAAAAATGGTCTCAGAACTTCTCTTTTCCCTCTATTGAGAAGCATTAGTACTTTGGGCCTCCAGTACTGTTATGAACAGGTAATTCAGAACCACAATGGACCTTGAAGTTCAGAGCACACAAAGTGACCTGACAATTACCAAAAACATAGGACGAGCTCTGAGACGTGGGAACTCTGCTGACCGCAATCCCTAATCCTATCACACCACACTAGAGGTAGCCGTGGATTGCGCCTAACGCTCCCTATGCAACTCGGCACAGCCTGAGAAACTAACTAGCCCTGAAGATAGAAAAATAAGCCTACCTTGCCTCAGAGAAATTCCCCAAAGGAAAAGGCAGCCCCCCACATATAATGACTGTGAGTAAAGATGAAAATACAAACACAGAGATGAAATAGATTTAGCAAAGTGAGGCCGGACTTACTGAATAGACCGAGGATAGGAAAGATAGCTTTGCGGTCAACACAAAAACCTACAAACAACCACGCAGAGGGGCAAAAAGACCCTCCGCACCGACTAACGGTACGGAGGTGCTCCCTCTGCGTCTCAGAGCTTCCAGCAAGCAAGAAAAACCAATATAGCAAGCTGGACAGAAAATATAGCAAACAAAAGTAACACAAGCAGAACTTAGCTTATGCAGGATAGACAGGCCACAGGAACGATCCAGGAGGAAGCAAGACCAATACTAGAACATTGACTGGACGCCAGGATCAAAGCACCAGGTGGAGTTAAATAGAGCAGCACCTAACGACTTAACCTCATCACCTGAGGAAGGAAACTCAGAAGCCGCAGTACCACTCTCATCCACCAAAGGAAGCTCATAGACAGAACCAGCCGAAGTACCACTCACGACCACAGGAGGGAGCTTGGCCACAGAATTCACAACACAGGCGCCTCTAATGGGAATATTCATCAGCCGGTGCCTGAGCTATAAATAAATAAAATGATGTGGGCTCTCTCTTCTATTTTTGATAACCAGCGAAGGCAAAACTGACTGCAATCCTCAGATGTCAGCTTTATTGCTGGTTATCAAGAATAGAGGGGTCCCACTCAGTTTTTCTAAATTATTTAAATAAATAATTTTAAAAAAATGGTGTGGATTACCCTTCAATTTTAACAACCAACAAAGTTAAAGTAAACAGCTGGGGACTGGTATTCTCAGACTGGTAAGGTGTCATGGATATTAGCCCCCCCCCAGTTAAAAAAAATAGCAGCCAATTCTGTAGTTTTGACCAGCTCTTCCCTCTTGCCCTGGTGTGGTGGAAAGTGGGGTGGCGGTTGTGGAGTTGATGTCAGCTTTGTAATGTCAGCTAACATCAAGCCAATAGGTTAGTAATGGAGAAGAGTCTATAAGACACCCCGATTACTAACCCTATAGGTAGATTGTAAAAAATACACAACCAGAATAAAATCCTTTAATTGAAATAATTACGCAGACTGCTTTATTTGAAATAAAAGTAAAAAAGCACAGTTAAACTTACCTTTAAGAATAATCCATTGAAGCCCTTGTGTTTTTTTTTTTTTACAATCTATCGGGTTAGTAATGGTGGCGTCTTATAGACACCTCTACATTACTAAGCTGCAGGCCATGAAACAGGTGACATCAACCCCACAACCATTACCCCACTTGCCACTGCACTAGGGCAATGGAAAGAGCTGAACAAGGCGCGAGCATAGGCATATCTAATAGATGCGCTTTTTCTGGGGCGACTGCGGGCTGCTATTTTTAGGCTGGGGGGGGGGGCAATATCCATAGCCCCTTACCAGTCTGAGAATACCAGCCTCAGCTGTTTGTTTTAGGTTTGCTGGTTGTCAAAAATGGGGGGACACCACACCGTTTTTTTTAATTATTAATTTAAATAATTTTAAAAAATGGCATGGCGACCCTTCTATTCTTGATAACCAACCAGGATAATGCTGATAGCTGAGGGTTACATTTATTTATAGAACAGGTGCCAGCTGATGAATGCTCTCATCCACTGTTATCAGGGACATCAGGCATAGGCTGATGAGAGTAGTACTCATGACAGTAGTACGGTCTCATCTGACAGCATGGGAACCTCAGTTCTCTGACCGGTGGTAATGATTTTACTGCCGATCAGAGCACGTGTTTGCCTCACTGTCATGCAAATGACAGCGTGGCAAACAACAAATGTTCAGGTCCCTTATTCATCTAAATAGGGTCCGGGTTTGGGTACTGTTCTGTTACAATCACTAGTTAAAAGTTACAAAGAAAACAGGAAAGGAACATTACAATATGATGAGTATTACTGCTTTATCTAGTGAGGAACAATTTAGGAAAATGAATGGTTGGCAGTTCTCCCAATCTGATAAATTTACAACTGTATTTTAGAATGTGTATGTAGTATACTGGCATTTACACTGGGCTAAATGTAGGCATATAAGCAAGATACAAGTATCCAATGTGAATACATTTTGGTTAATCTTATTTCTGCAGGAGTATGACCTAATATTAATTCAAGTGATCATTTAAGCCTAGTGATTGACTGCAGCGGTCTAGTGCTGTGAATGTAAAGTCACTGCTGCAGCTATTTTAGCAAAGACCAGCAGGGAAAGGTGGTGCTGCAGCAAGAGTCTAAGTGATGATGAAGTTATTTTTAAGATGAAGCCTTTGGGTTCAAAGAGGAGACAAACCCTTCAATAATCAAGATGCACAGATCTTTTTCCTCCTGATTGCAGATGTTAGGGGACAGTAAGGCAGGCATCATAAATATGACCTTCAGTGTTTATGGCCTTATTAGAGGTGTTGTCCTATATTTACAAAAGCTGGGGATGTTCTAATATTAGGGGGAAATGGATTTAATTACCTACAACTTTAGTGCTACTGCTATGGTGGTCTCTGGTAGCCTTTCACCTATCCCTCAATGATGATAAGGTGGCCTTATGCATATGACTGCAGCCAATCAATGGCTTCAGAGGTGATTCTTGCTGAGGCTAGTGAATGGCTGATGCTGTCACATTTAAGTAGAGTATGTCATCATTGTAGGACAAATGAAAGACCACAGTGATCCACCTAAGAGGTGGAGTGGTGCTACAAAGTCAGAAAAATTAGCAGGAGAAAATACATTTATTTAAAACATTTATTTTTACCAAAACAAACTATTTCATCAACAAGGTCATCAATCATCTAATATGTAAGGAAACAGCAAAATTCTTGTCCAATTAATATTAATATTTGCTTCAAGTTATTTACCAGGTAGGTTTCCATGAGAAACTAATGCAAAAAAAATGCTTTTAAAAAAAGAAGTGATAATTTATTTTCCTCAATTAACAAAATGCAAAATGAATGAACAAAAGAGAAACCTATGCCAAACCATTCATTGGTGTACCACTTTTTGCCGTCAAACCAGCATCAATTATTAATGGTATACTTGCACCCAGTTTTTGAAAGACGTCAACAAGAAGGTTGTTTCATCTTCTGTGGACATAAAGGTACCTTCACACATAACGATATCGTTAACAATATCGTTGCTTTTTGTGATGTAGCAACGATATCGTTAAGGAAATCGTTCTGTGTGACAGCGACCAACGATCAGGCCCCTGCTGGGAGATCGTTGGTCGCTGAGGAAAGTCCAGAACTTTATTTCGTCGCTGGACTCCCTGCAGATATCGCTGGATCGGTGTGTGTGACACCGATCCAGTGATGTCTTCACTGGTAACCAGGGTAAACATCGGGTTACTAAGCGCAGGGCCGCGCTTAGTAACCCGATGTTTACCCTGGTTACCAGCGTAAGAGTAAAAAAAACAAACACTACATACTTACCTACCGCTGTCTGTCCCCGACGCTGTGCTTCTCTGCACTCCTCCTGCACTGGCTGTGAGCATTGGTCAGCGGAAAGCAGAGCGGTGACGTTACCGCTCTGCTTTCCGGCCGCTGTGCTCACAGCCAGTGCAGGAGGAGTGCAGAGAAGCAGAGCGCCGGGGACAGACAGCGGTAGGTAAGTATGTAGTGTTTGTTTTTTTTACTTTTACGCTGGTAACCAGGGTAAACATCGGGTTACTAAGCGCGGCCCTGCGCTTAGTAACCCGATGTTTACCCTGGTTACCGGGGACCTCGGGATCGTTGGTCGCTGGAGAGCTGTCTGTGTGACAGCTCTCCAGCGACCAAACAGCGACGCTGCAGCGATCGACATCGTTGTCGGTATCGCTGCAGCGTCGCTGAGTGTAAAGGTACCTTAAGCTTGCTCAAATCCTGTCTCTTCATTTAATACCAGACAGACTCGATGTTGTTGAGATCAGGACTCTGAGGGAATCATATCATCATTTCCAAGACTCCTTGTTCTTCTTTAAGCTAAAGATAGGTAATTTATAATAACATTGGTTGTATGATGTATGTCATCTTGCTGCAAAATTTTATATGTAGATGGGTCCTACAGGTTCATGGCTTTGCTCACTTGTTTCCAGTTCTGAGCTGATGGAACTGCTGGACATTTTCCAATTTTGAAGGGAATTAGACCTCACTTAGGCTACGTTCACAATAGCGTTTGAGTCCACAGCATATCATCCGCATACACCAGTGGCATATCCAGGGGGGGGCAGCCGGGGCATGTGCCCCGGGCGCAGCCGACGGGGGCACCAGCAGGCTGCCTGATGATGCGGCGGTCCAAGGAGGCTCCTCATAGTAACATAGTAACATAGTAACATAGTTAGTAAGGCCAAAAAAAGACATTTGTCCATCCAGTTCAGCCTATATTCCATCATAATAAATCCCCAGATCTACGTCCTTCTACAGAACCTAATAATTGTATGATACAATATTGTTCTGCTCCAGGAAGACATCCAGGCTTCTCTTGAACCCCTCGACTGAGTTCGCCATCACCACCTCCTCAGGCAAACAATTCCAGATTCTCACTGCCCTAACAGTAAAGAATCCTCTTCTATGTTGGTGGAAAAACCTTCTCTCCTCCAGACTCAAAGAATGCCCCCTTGTGCCCGTCACCTTCCTTGGTATAAACAGATCCTCAGCAAGATATTTGTATTGTCCCCTTATATACTTATACATGGTTATTAGATCGCCCCTCAGTCGTCTTTTTTCTTTTCCTCGTCGAGTAATACCCAGGGGTCGGCAGGGGAGGGGGAGCGGGGGCTGTCTAATTATACTCACCTACTCCTGTCACGGTCCCTGCAGGTGCCTGCTCCCCGGCGCCCCATCTTCTTCCTGTACTGAGCGGTCACATGGTACCGCTCATTACAGTAATGAATATGCGGCTCCACTTCCCATAGCGATGGAGCCACATATTCATTACTGTAATGAGTGGTAACGGTGACCGCTCAGTACAGGAAGAAGCTGCCGGCGCCAGGGAAGCAGGGACTGCACAGCGCCTGGAGCAGGTGAGTATAACGGGGATGGGAGCGCTGCGCTGCGCGATATTCACCTGCTCCTCATTCCAGCCACCGCTCCGTCTTTAGCAGTGACGCTCAGATCAGAGGGAGCGATGACGTGGTTAGTGCGCGTCCTCTGCCTGAACGTCAGTGCAGAAGATGCTGAAGATGGAGCGGCTGCTGGAACAAGGAGCAGGTGAATATTGAAAGTGCCATGGGCCTGAGCGACGGAGAGGTGAGTATGTGATTTTTTTTTTTTTATCGCAGCAACAGCAAATGGGGCAAGTGTCTGTATGGTGCATCTTATGGAGCCATAATCAACATTTCTGCAGCACTATATGGGGCAAGTGTCTGTATGGAGCATCTTTTGGGGCCATAATCAACGTTTCTGCAGCACTATACAGGGCAAATATCTTTATGGAGCATCTAATGGGGCCATAATCAACGTTTCTGTAGCACTATACGGGGCAAATATCTCTATGGAGCATCTTATGGGGCCATAATCAACGTTTCTGCAGCACTATATTGGGCAAATGTGTCTATGGAGCATCTTATGGGGCCATTATTAACCTTTATGCAGGATTATATGGGGCTCCTGATTCAATATGGATATTCAAAAACACTTAACTTACTGATGTATCAATTAATTTTACTTTTATTGGTATCTATTTTAACATTATGGGGATTCAGGAATGTACCTTGGCTTGTTCATACAGTTTCAATAGAGTTCAGGTTCAAATGGGGGAGGTTTGGGGTGGGGCGCCAAACTGATCCTTTGCCCCGGGTGCTGGAAAGGCTAGATACACCTCTGGCATACGCAAACACATACAAAAATGCATGCAAACACATTCATACGCAGCGTTTTTTATCCCCATCTGCATACACATGATGCCAAAAAAATGCTGCGTGTGCATACGTTTGCATGCGTTTTTGCATACGTTTGCGTTGTTTATGCACACATTTCCAGGTGGGCGTGTCTTAAGGGGCGTGTCGCAATCGGTTCTTGGACAAAGTATGCAAGCGCATCAAACGCATGCGTACGCATGTCCTTGCATATGCATGCATTCCCATAGACAGTAATGCGGATTTTTTTTAACGCACTCATACACATGCACATGCCTGCGCATATTTGCCGGATTTTTGATGCCTCCAAAAATGCAACATGTTGTGTTCGCCGGACCCCGCTGCACACAGAGAAACGATGCATGCGTATGCAGACGCATGCGAACTGATGCAAACGCATGTCTCTGCATATACCATGTGAAAGATAGGTACACATGACGCATGCGGATCTGTGTGGATGATGCGCTGCGCGCACAGATGCAAATGTGAAACCATCCTAGCACATTCAGTATTTGGTCAGTATTTTACCTCAGTATCTATAAGCCAAAACCAGGAGTGGGACAATCAGAGGAAAAGTATAATAGAAACATGTCACTGCTTCTGTATTTTTCATCCACTCCTGGTTTTGGCTTACAGATACTGAGGTAATACTGACCAAATACTCAACGTGTGAATCTTGAAACCTATGTCTGCTTTGAAATCTTTGCCTGAGAGAGGCGTTACTAATGCAGAGTTTTGTTGCTGTGGTTTATGACCTGTGACATAAGGCTGCTTTTACACATCAGGCTCAGTCTGGTGAATTTTGAAAAAAAGACACTTTTATTAGCAACGGTTTGCAATGGATGGCTTCATGTTTCATCCATTGTTCACCGGATCCGTCAAAAATTGCTTGTCCGGCGGTGGGAAAAAATGGACAAAGTAACGTTTTTTGTGTCTGGCAAAAAAACGGACAGCGTTTGCTAGAATGGAAGCCTATGGGTCCAATACTCTGGGTAACAAGGTCCAAGACACATTTTTCAAACTATCTCATCCTACCAGTGTATTCTTCCTTGAGGTGAAATAAAGTATTCAGCAAATTTGTCCCTCATTTTGGAAACTGATACAGAACTTCGAAAAGTAATGTTTTGATAATCATTCAAGGTGGTTTCTTCAAAGTGGTCATCAATGGCAATCTGTTACTTGCATATTACGAAATTGGGCAGGACCACACAAGCTTTCACCACCTCATCAACAGGGTCAGTCTTCAGGTTTATAGTGGTCAACAGAACTCGCCATTTGGATGTTAGAATCCCAAAAGTGCACTCCACCATTCTTCGTGCTCGTGTTAGGCGGTAATTAAAAACTCTTTTAGTTGGTGTCAATCCACTACTTGAGTATGGCTTCAGCAGGTGTTCTGAAAGTTGGAACGCTTCATCTCCAACACATACAAATGGCATTGATGGTCCAGAGGTTCAAGGCAGCAGCCTTGTGGTGGAAATTGGAAGGTGTTTCCATAGAGATGACGACCCATTTCAGACACTTTAAAAACTTGTGAATCATTGGAGTGGCCATAGGCCCCATAATCGACAGCTATAAACCTCTATTCTGCGTATGCGATGGCCATGAGCACAATGGAGAAATATTTCTTGTAGTTGAAATATTCTGAGACAGATGTAGCAGATTTGACGATGCGGATTTGTTTCCTGTCCACTGCACCTAAGCAATTGGGAAACTGACAAATTTGTTGGAATTTTTCTGCAATATCCAGCCAACTCTCCGTTGTGGGATGTGGGATAAATTCTTCATGCAAACAGTCCCACAATGCACGGCAAGTGTACTTAACAATCCCCGATATGGTGGAAATCCCGAGTCTAAATTGAAAATGGAGTGAGGAAAGTGATTCTCCAGCTTCAAGGAATCTGTGAAAAAAGGCAAGGCAATAATTAGTACAAAATATCAGCAACAACATTACAGTTATAAGTGTGGTTTATGTTGTGAATTCTGTGGCAGAGCTCCCTCCTGTGGTCACAAGTGGTACTTCGGCTGATTCTCTCTGTGAGCTTCCGTTGGTGGAGGAAAGTGGTACTGCGGCTTCTGAGTTTCCTTCCTCAGGTGTGGTGGTGAAGTCGTTAGGTGCTGCTCTATTTAACTCCACCTAGTGCTTTGATCCTGGCCTCCAGTCAATGTTCTAGTATTGGACCTGTTTCCTCCTGGATCGTTCCTGTGGCCTGCTGCTCTGCATAGCTAAGTTCCGCTTTGCTATTTTGTTTGCTGTTTTTTTCTGTCCAGCTTGTCTATTTGTTTTTTCTTGCTTGCTGGAAGCTCTGGGACGCTGAGGGTGTACCTCCGTGCCGTTAGTTCGGTACGGAGGGTCTTTTTGCCTCCTTTGCGTGGTTTTTGTAGAGTTTTGTGTTGACCGCAAAGTTACCTTTCCTATCCTCGCTCTGTTCAGAAAGTCAGGCCTCACTTTGCTAAATCTATTTCATCTCTACGTTTGTCTTTTCATCTTAACTCACAGTCATTATATGTGGGGGCTGCCTTTTCCTTTGGGGTATTTCTCTGAGGCAAGGTAGGCTTATTTTCTATCTTCAGGCTAGCTAGTTTCTCAGGCTGTGCCGAGTTGCATAGGGAGCGTTAGGCGCAATCCACGGCTGCCTCTAGTGTGGTTGGAGAGGATTAGGAATTGCGGTCAGCAGAGTTCCCACGTCTCAGAGCTCGTTCTATGTTTTTGGGTTATTGTCAGGTCACTGTATGTGCTCTGACCTCTATGTCCATTGTGGTACTGAATTATCTTATCATAACAGTACTGGAGGCCAAAAGTACTAATGATTCTCAATAGAGGGAAAAAAGAAGTTCTGAGACCATTTTTTTTTCTCTGCACTGTGTATTGCCTTTTTTTTCCCCTAGACATTTGGGTGGTTCAGGACACAGGTGTGGACATGGACATTCAGGGTCTGTGCTGTTCAATGGATAATCTCGTTATAAATGTACAAAAGATTCAAGATTTGGTGGTTCAGAAGCCTATGTTAGAACCAAGAATTCCTATTCCTGATTTGTTTTATGGTGATAGAGCCAAGTTTGTGAATTTCAAAAATAATTGCAAACTGTTTCTGGCCTTGAAACCTCGCTCCTCTGGTGACCCAGTTCAACAAGTGAGAATTATTATTTCTTTTTTGCGTGGCGACCCTCAAGACTGGGCATTTTCCCTTGCGCCAGGAGATCCTGCATTAAGTAATATTGATGCGTTTTTCCTGGCGCTCGGATTGCTGTACGATGAGCCTAATTCAGTGAATCAGGCAGAGAAAAATTTGCTGGCTCTGTGTCAGGGTCAGGATGAGATAGAGGTATATTGTCAGAAATTTAGAAAGTGGTCCGTACTCACTCAATGGAATGAAGGTGCGCTCGCAGCTATTTTCAGAAAAGGTCTCTCTGAAGCCCTTAAGGATGTCATGGTGGGATTTCCTATGCCTGCTGGTCTGAATGAGTCTATGTCTTTGGCCATTCAGATCGGTCGACGCTTGCGGGAGCGTAAATCTGTGCACCATTTGGCGGTATTACCTGAGCTTAAACCTGAGCCTATGCAGTGCGATAGGACTTTGACCAGAGTTGAACGGCAAGAACACAGACGTCTGAATGGGCTGTGTTTCTACTGTGGTGATTCCACTCATGCTATCTCTGATTGTCCTAAGCGCACTAAGCTGTTCACTAGGTCTGCCACCATTGGTACGGTACAGTCAAAATTTCTTCTGTCCATTACCTTGATCTGCTCTTTGTCATCGTATTCTGTCATGGCATTTGTGGATTCAGGCGCTGCCCTGAATTTGATGGACTTGGAGTATGCTAGGCGTTGTGGGTTTTTCTTGGAGCCCTTGCAGTGTCCTATTCCATTGAGAGGAATTGATGCTACGCCTTTGGCCAAGAATAAGCCTCAGTACTGGACCCAGCTGACCATGTGCATGGCTCCTGCACATCAGGAGGTTATTCGCTTTCTGGTGTTGCATAATCTGCATGATGTGGTCGTGTTGGGGTTGCCATGGCTACAAGTCCATAATCCAGTATTAGATTGGAAATCCATGTCTGTGTTCAGCTGGGGTTGTCAGGGGGTACATGGTGATGTCCCATTTCTGACTATTTCGTCATCTACCCCTTCTGAGGTTCCAGAGTTCTTGTCTGATTACCGGGATGTATTTGATGAGCCCAAGTCCGATACCCTACCTCCGCATAGGGATTGTGATTGTGCTATCGATTTGATTCCTGGTAGTAAATTCCCAAAAGGTCGACTGTTTAATTTATCTGTGCCTGAGCACGCCGCTATGCGGAGTTATGTGAAGGAGTCCTTGGAGAAGGGGCATATTTGCCCGTCATCGTCGCCATTAGGAGCAGGGTTCTTTTTTGTAGCCAAGAAGGATGGTTCACTGAGACCTTGTATAGATTACCGCCTTCTAAATAAGATCACGGTTAAATTTCAGTACCCCTTGCCGTTGTTATCTGATTTGTTTGCTCGGATTAAGGGGGCTAGTTGGTTCACCAAGATAGATCTTCGTGGTGCGTATAATCTTGTGCGTATTAAGCGAGGCGATGAATGGAAAACTGCATTTAATACGCCCGAGGGCCATTTTGAGTATCTAGTAATGCCATTCGGACTTGCCAATGCTCCATCAGTGTTTCAGTCCTTTATGCATGACATCTTCCGAGAGTACCTGGATAAATTCCTGATTGTGTACTTGGATGACATTTTGATCTTCTCGGATGATTGAGAGTCTCATGTGAAGCAGGTCAGAACGGTGTTTCAGGTCCTGCGTGCTAATTCTTTGTTTGTGAAGGGATCAAAGTGTCTCTTTGGTGTTCAGAAGGTTTCATTTTTGGGGTTCATCTTTTCCCCTTCTACTATCGAGATGGACCCTGTTAAGGTCCAAGCCATCCATGATTGGACTCAGCCGACATCTCTGAAAAGTCTGCAAAAGTTCCTGGGCTTTGCTAATTTTTATCGTTGCTTCATCTGCAATTTTTCTAGTATTGCTAAACCATTGACCGATTTGACCAAGAAGGGTGCTGATGTGGTCAATTGGTCTTCTGCTGCTGTGGAAGCTTTTCAAGACTTGAAGCGTCATTTTTCTTCTGCCCCTGTGTTGTGTCAACCAGATGTTTCGCTTCCGTTCCAGGTCGAGGTTGATGCTTCTGAAATTGGAGCAGGGGCTGTTTTGTCGCAGAGAAGTTCTGAATGCTCGGTGATGAAACCATGCGCCTTCTTTTCCAGGAAGTTTTCACCTGCTGAGCGAAATTATGATGTGGGCAATCGAGAGTTGCTGGCCATGAAGTGGGCATTCGAGGAGTGGCGTCATTGGCTTGAAGGAGCTAAGCATCGCGTGGTGGTCTTGACTGATCATAAGAACTTGACTTATGTCGAGTCTGCTAAGCGGTTGAATCCTAGACAGGCTCGTTGGTCGCTGTTTTTTGCCCGTTTTGACTTTGTGATTTCGTACATTCCGGGCTCTAAAAATGTGAAGGCGGATGCTCTGTCTAGGAGTTTTGTGCCCGACTCTCCGGGTTTATCTGAGCCGGTGGGTATCCTCAAAGAGGGAGTAATTGTGTCTGCCATCTCCCCTGATTTGCGGCGGGTGCTGCAAAAATTTCAGGCTAATAAACCTGATCGTTGCCCAGCGGAGAAACTGTTTGTCCCTGATAGGTGGACGAATAAAGTTATCTCTGAGGTTCATTGTTCGGTATTGGCTGGTCATCCCGGAATCTTTGGTACCAGAGAGTTAGTGGCTAGATCCTTTTGGTGGCCATCTCTGTCGCGGGATGTGCGTACTTTTGTGCATTCCTGTGGGATTTGTGCTCGGGCTAAGCCCTGCTGTTCTCGTGCCAGTGGGTTGCTTTTGCCCTTGCCGGTCCCGAAGAGGCCTTGGACACATATCTCTATGGATTTTATTTCAGATCTTCCCGTCTCTCAAAAGATGTCAGTCATTTGGGTGGTCTGTGATCGCTTCTCTAAGATGGTCCATTTGGTACCCTTGTCTAAATTACCTTCCTCCTCTGATTTGGTGCCATTGTTCTTCCAGCATGTGGTTCGTTTACATGGCATTCCAGAGAATATCGTTTCTGACAGAGGTTCCCAGTTTGTTTCGAGGTTTTGGCGAGCCTTTTGTGGTAGGATGGGCATTGACTTGTCTTTTTCCTCGGCTTTCCATCCTCAGACTAATGGCCAGACCGAACGAACCAATCAGACCTTGGAAACATATCTGAGATGCTTTGTTTCTGCTGATCAGGATGACTGGGTGTCCTTTTTGCCTTTGGCTGAGTTCGCCCTTAATAATCAGGCCAGCTGGGCTACCTTGGTTTCGCCGTTTTTCTGCAACTCTGGGTTCCATCCTCGTTTCTCTTCAGGGCAGGTTGAGTCTTCGGACTGTCCTGGTGTGGATACTGTGGTGGACAGGTTGCAGCAGATTTGGACTCATGTAGTGGACAATTTGACCTTGTCCCAGGAGAAGGCTCAATGTTTCGCTAATCGCAGACGCTGTGTGGGTCCCCGACTTCGTGTTGGGGATTTGGTTTGGTTATCTTCTCGTCATATTCCTATGAAGGTTTCCTCTCCTAAGTTTAAACCTCGTTTCATTGGTCCGTATAGGATTTCTGAGGTTCTTAATCCTGTGTCTTTTCGTCTGACCCTTCCAGATTCTTTTTCCATACATAACGTATTCCATAGGTCATTGTTGCGGAGATACGTGGCACCTATGGTTCCATCTGTTGATCCTCCTGCCCCGGTTTTGGTGGAGGGGGAGTTGGAATATATTGTGGAGAAGATTTTGGATTCTCGTGTTTCAAGACGGAAACTCCAGTATCTGGTTAAGTGGAAGGGTTATGCTCAGGAAGATAATTCCTGGGTCTTTGCCTCTGATGTCCATGCTCCCGATCTTGTTCGTGCCTTTCATATGGCTCATCCTGGTCGTCCTGGGGGCTCTGGTGAGGGTTCGGTGACCCCTCCTCAAGGGGGGGGTACTGTTGTGAATTCTGTGGCAGAGCTCCCTCCTGTGGTCACAAGTGGTACTTCGGCTGATTCTCTCTGTGAGCTTCCGTTGGTGGAGGAAAGTGGTACTGCGGCTTCTGAGTTTCCTTCCTCAGGTGATGTGGTGAAGTCGTTAGGTGCTGCTCTATTTAACTCCACCTAGTGCTTTGATCCTGGCCTCCAGTCAATGTTCTAGTATTGGACCTGTTTCCTCCTGGATCGTTCCTGTGGCCTGCTGCTCTGCATAGCTAAGTTCCGCTTTGCTATTTTGTTTGCTGTTTTTTTCTGTCCAGCTTGTCTATTTGTTTTTTCTTGCTTGCTGGAAGCTCTGGGACGCTGAGGGTGTACCTCCGTGCCGTTAGTTCGGTACGGAGGGTCTTTTTGCTCCCTTTGCGTGGTTTTTGTAGGGTTTTGTGTTGACCGCAAAGTTACCTTTCCTATCCTCGCTCTGTTCAGAAAGTCGAGCCTCACTTTGCTAAATCTATTTCATCTCTACGTTTGTCTTTTCATCTTAACTCACAGTCATTATATGTGGGGGCTGCCTTTTCCTTTGGGGTATTTCTCTGAGGCAAGGTAGGCTTATTTTCTATCTTCAGGCTAGCTAGTTTCTCAGGCTGCGCCGAGTTGCATAGGGAGCGTTAGGCGCAATCCACGGCTGCCTCTAGTGTGGTTGGAGAGGATTAGGGATTGCGGTCAGCAGAGTTCCCACGTCTCAGAGCTCGTTCTATGTTTTTGGGTTATTGTCAGGTCACTGTATGTGCTCTGACCTCTATGTCCTTTGTGGTACTGAATTATCTTATCATAACAGGTTTAACAGTAGGAGATACAATAAAAATGGCTTACCGAAGAGTCACAATCAGACGCTCTGCCGGTGAAATGGAGAAACGACAATATGTGTCACTTCTTTGGATGAAGTGTCCAATTCGTTCCACCAAAAAAATCGAAGTTCTCCGTTTGCAGACGAACGTAGCTGAAAAACTTCTCGGGGTTTCCTCTTAACTCCATGTATAATGTTGAATACACCCCACGTGTCATTCTCTGTGCTGTGATTGGGTGTACCCAAAAATGTCGTCGGTGCAGATGCATGATGCACTGTCTTTCTCGCTCCTTCTCCATAACAATCGCTTTCAAACGATTCACCTCAAAAGTGAAATCCACATAAATCTTCAGAATGTTTACCATCACACCTTCCATCTTCGCCACTTGCTCTACAGCCTGGTAAAGATGGGCTGTAGAAACACTGTATATATAGGTTTTCAGTAGCCAATAACATTTAGGAGACTCCAATGGGCATTTTTAAAAAACAGATACGTCATAATCCATTGTAAAACGGATAAAAAAAATGGAAGAAACGGATGAAAAACTGATGCAGCGAATCCATTTTTTTGCTTGATCCGCTAGTCGGATCCGGCAGAAAAACAGATATATCGCATCAGTTTTTGATGCGTTTTTGATGCGTTTTTTTCCGGACATTTCCCAATGCATTTTATAGTGGGAAATCCACAAAAAAACGCAAATTTAATGAACATGCTGCGTTTTTTACCGCAATGCGTTTTTTTCACAGGAAAAAAATGCATCATGTGCACAAAACATGCAGAATTCATTCAAAATGATGGGATGCATATTGTATGCTTTTTTTTTGCTATTTTAGAGCATTTTTATTGCAAAAAAACGCGAAAAATCAGCAACGTGTGCACACAGCCTGAGTGACAAGATTTCTAAGAGCGACATTGCCACCAGCAATTTGTAAATATCATGACTGCCTGAGACTTTTGTCATTGCTGCCTCCCTGGGCATGACGAATTTCATCCCAAACTTAGACAACCCTTTTAACCCCTTACCGGCATCGGACGTACTATACCGTCCGATGCCGGCTCCCCTGCTTTGATGCAGGGCTCCGCGGTGAGCCCGCACCAAAGCCGGGACATGTCAGCTGTTTTGAACAGCTGACATGTGCCCGTAATAGGCGCGGGCAGAATCGCGATCTGCCCGCACCTATTAACTAGTTAAATGCCGCTGTCAAACGCAGACAGCGGCATTTAACTACCGCTTCCGGCCGGGCGGCCGGAAATGACGTCATCGCCGACCCCCGTCACATGTCCGGGGGTCGGCGATGCGTCTCCATTGTAGCCATAGAGGTCCTTGAGACCTCTATGGTTACTGATTGCCCGTCGCTGTGAGCGCCACCCTGTGGTCGGCGCTCACAGCACACGTGCAATTCTGCTACATAGCAGCGATCAGCAGATCGCTGCTATGTAGCAGAGCCGATCGGCTTGTGCCTGCTTCTAGCCTCTCATGGAGGCTATTGAAGCATGGCAAAAGTTAAAAAAAAAAGTTTAAAAAAATGTGAAAAAAATAAAAAAAACATAAAAGTTTAAATCACCCCCCTTTCGCCCCAATCAAAATAAATCAATAAAAAAAATATCAAATCTACGCATATTTGGTATCGCCGCGCTCAGAATTGCCCGATCTATCAAATAAAAAAAAGTATTAACCTGATCGCTAAACAGCGTAGCGGGAAAAAAACTCGAAACGCCAGAATTACGTTTTTTTGGTCGCCGCGACATTGCATTAAAATGCAATAACGGGCGATCAAAAGAATGTATCTGCACCGAAATGCTATCATTAAAAACGTCATCTCGGCACGCAAAAAATAAGCCCTCAACCGACCCCAGATCACGAAAAATGGAGACGCTACGAGTATCGGAAAATGGCGCAATTTTTTTTTTTTTTTTTTTAGCAAAGTTTGGAATTTTTTTTCACCACTTAGATAAAAAATAACCTAGTCATGTTTGGTGTCTATGAACTCGTAATGACCTGGAGAATCATAATGGCAGGTCATTTTTAGCATTTAGTGAACCTAGCAAAAAAGCCAAACAAAAAACCAATGTGGGATTGCACTTTTTTTGCAATTTCACCGCACTTGGAATTTTTTTCCCGTTTTCTAGTACACGACATGCTAAAACCAATGATGTCGTTCAAAAGTACAACTCGTCCCGCAAAAAATAAGCCCTCACATGGCCAAATTGACGGAAAAATAAAAAAGTTATGGCTCTGGGAAGGAGGGGAGCGAAAAACGAACACGGAAAAACGAAAAATCCCCTGGTCATGAAGGGGTTAATTAGTAGCCAGACTGAGAAAATTGTATCTAAATAAACTTATAAGGTCAAAAATTGAGAGTGTTAATATGGAACCTTATATACCACAAAAATGTAAGATAAAACTTAACTTTTATTATGCTTATAAAACATTACCATGCTGGCTACCATCACCCTATATGATTATCACCTATTATCACACACCTACCTGTCAGCTGAGGTTGGCACCCTAAACACAAAACGAGAATGGCGCCCCCACTCCTCGGTGGCTGTCCCTGAAACTCCTAGATGTCCCTGTATTGGTGAATCATATAGTCACCCATTTAAGCAAACATGGAAAGGAGTGTATGGGGATTGCCAATCAAGAATTGATATTAAGGTAGGCAAAAACAGAAAGCATGTGCAAAAATAGTGAAAGTGACAGTACAACAATAAAGTGACAAGTGCATTCGTTTAGTACCTTGATATACTGTTCCCCATTTCTGTATGGCCTTCCTAAAGCGGAGACTGGCACCATACTGGTCAGCGGAATGGCACCCCCACTCACCGATGGCTATCCCTTGGGGTCCCTGATATCACTTAACCCTCCGTCACATACAATATTCGGACTAACGAGTTCACATACAATGTGCCTGTCAGGCGCCTGCTGGAACAATACCTATAATATCTAATGTTTGCAATTTCAGTGCTCTAAAAGTGATCAGTGACCTTCATAGGGATGTAATAAAAGAGACTACACATAATCAGTTGCAAAAAAAAACATTTACTTAACATAAAACTAATAACTATGAAATACAAACTTTTCAAAACTCCCGCCAAATAGTCCCCAGTTCGACTCTCTCAAAAAAATGTACAAAGAAAATTTTTGAACACAAACTTAATTTTAAGGTACCTTAAGTACTATTAAAAACATATTCAATCAGAAGTAGATGCTGAGGTTTCCCCAGAAAAGTCACACTTGCAGAGCAAATAGCAAGAATTACACACCATTTTTGCATGTGTCAGGCAAATTGCTTTATGACATTTGAGACATTCATAATTTGAAAGCCTTCTGGTTCCGCTTTCCGTTTGGCAGGTGGTGCATCTCCTTCTTTTGTGAGGTGGTGCAGATGGTGACTTTTCACCATCATCTTCTGGGCGGAACCTTTTGAGCTGAACTATGGCTTCTTGTTCCATTTAGTATTTTTATCTTTTCCAATATAATATGATCCAACTTCTTCATCCTCACCACTGTCACCATCTTGCTCTGTTTCAGAATCCAGGACACATTCTTCCACCTCATCATGAGAATCAATCTCACTTTCCTCTCCTAAATCCTCATTCAGTGTGAGGTCTCTATCATCTAACAGCATGTTTGTTACTTCCTCAACATCAAGTTGTTTGGATAAATTGTACATTTTCCTCTCCATTTCAGCAGATAATCTGAAGCAAGAGAAGGAATATGTTAGGGAACTACTGTATATGCCTGAGCAGCACACTTTCTTTTATAAAATCTCCCTTATTTCTATGAAATATCCTCACATTTTGTGCTATACATTCATAAAACAAGCTAAATAAACTATTGTGATGAATAAAAACATAAAATACCAACCTTACTGAATGTGACGTATTCACATACAATGAGCCTGAGAGATCTGTGCAGCTATATCCTCTCCCCTGAAGCTCTGAAATCCAACTGTGATATCAGGTTTCACAGACCTTCAAGAGACAGGAGACTACCTGGAGGGAGGGGGTTTCCTCACAATCTGGTGAGGAAGGAGAAATGAAAGTAAAAGAGAAGCGCCTGTCAGATCAGTTGTATGTGACGGAGGGTTAAATATTTAACAAGGGTAGCCTTTAAACAATTGGTAAGGAAGATAAACATTCAAAAATGCCAAAAAGGCAGATAAAAAAACTTAAATGGCATACAGTATATACAGTAGAGCATGATAAATGCCAATGTTGATAACAGCAAGCTGAAATGTATTTAAGATTTGTTGATATTTATGAAACCTTAATGCGTTTCTCCATAACGGATCATCAGGAGGTAAGATGTAAAGATGCTGCATGGTAGCCATCTAGATCCCTTCTAAATATAGACAACCTCATCATAAAAAAACAAGGACTTCCTCCATATACTCGAGGCATGTGTCAATGTCTCAGAAAATGGAGTCAGATGACGTTTCCCCATCATAAACATGAACAACATTTCATCCCCTAGGTTTTTAGCCGATTAGCATCTTTTGAAATCTCAAAATCCAATAGGTGAAAGGTTTAAAAGTATAATTACCATCAATGATCAGGGAACGGAAGTATGTTCACATCATCGCCACTTGCAGATGCTTTTACAATGCGCATGTCCAAGAAGCCAGACAGGAAGGACTTTACAGAAACCAGCACCTGCGTTCCACCTGGAACGCAACAGTGGTTCCTGTCTCCAGATGAAACCAAAATGCGCATGTCTGAAAGACGTTCACCTCATAAATAGAAAGCGGAGGAAATAATATACCTGAGCGCTATATGCAGCATATAATGGAAGAAAAGACAAAATTACATAGCAGTATGACTAAATAAAAAGGCCCTTATAGTCAGGAACTGTAATATCAAACATATTGAGTATTTATTAGAAGGGGAAAAAAGGGCATTAACAAATCAATAATCAAAAGAAATTCATTTTTTGTTTGCTAGTAATGTTTATCCTCACAATAATTTCTGAACCCCAACATATATTGTGAGGATCATAACAAGACATGGCAAGGAAGTCAGAGTCCCTATATAAATCAACATAGATAGAGCTATAAAAAACACGGATAAGAATGATTCTTATTGAAACCACCTGGTGGTACAGAGTTCAACCGATGGAAACATGCGCATTCCTTCTGTAAGAGCAATCTGTCAAAATTACCCCCCTAGGGTTGTTTAACCACCTCAATGACAATAAATGAAATCTCACCAATATTACCCTGATGAGTCTTATTAATGTGTCTGGCTAGGGCTGTCACGTTTGTGCCTAATGTCCCCAATGTGTTCCCCTACTGTACACCTGAATTCCCTTAATGTCTTGCCCGCATAATCTTTTTGGCAACTACAGGTTGCTACATATATGAGTCGAGTTGTTTTATAATTGGAGACATCCCGGAAGAAAAATCTTTTGCCATTTGAGGAGCTCACGATACATTTACCAGACTTCGTAAATTTACAGTTGACACAGTTACTACATTTGAAGAAACCACAGGTTTTGCAATCCAACCAAGTACCCACTGGCCTCGAGTTTTTAAAGAAACTGTGAACCAAATTGTCCTTGAGGGATCGCCCCTTTCTGAAGGATCTCATTGGTCGCGGTCCCACAATTTCCAACCGGTCAGGATCAGATGTTAAGACATCCCAATGTTTATTGAGAATCCCAAGCACTCTCTTATACTGGCAATCAAATGTGCCAATGATTCTAGTTGTATCAGGTTTGTCAGTAGAATTCCTGATGTGAGTTTGCATAAGATTACTCCTATCCTGAGATAAGGCATGATTATATGCCAATTTAATTACTCTTCTTGGGTAACCCTTTTCAATGAATCTCCTTTTCATATCTGTTGATTGATGTATAAAGGCAGCCATTTCCGAACAGTCCCTTCTGAGTCTCAAAAATTGGCCCTTAGGGATCCCACGTTTTAATGCCTCTGGATGGTGGCTATCCCAACCAAGCAGACTATTTGTACTGGTTGGTTTACGATAAATCTGAGTTTTCAAAAAAACATCCCCACCCTTATGGATTTTTACATCCAGGAACGGTAAAGTAGTCTTATCAAATTCACAGGTAAATTTCATACCAACGGTGTTGACATTAAACTCATTGATGAATTCACAAAAGGTTGTGTGCCATGCCATATGACAAAAATATCGTCAATGAACCTATACCAGGTTCCGATATATAGATTTCTGGGTTGGTGGGAGGAAACCATTGTCTTTTCTTACGAATCTAAATGGTGGTTTCTTGAAATGTGGTTTCTTGAAATGTAGTAACTGTTTCAACTGTAAATTTATGAAGTCTTGTAAATGTATCGTGAGCTCCTCAAATGGCAAAAGATTTTTCTTCCGGGATTTCTCCAATTGTAAAACCACTGGACTCACATATGTTGCAACCTGTAGTTGCCCAAAAGATTATGTGGGCAAGACATTAAGAGCATTCAGGCATAGAGTGGGGGAACACATTGGGGACATTAGGCACAAACGTGACACCCCTATAGCCAGACAATGTAATTAATGTAATGAGATTCATCAGGGTAATATTGCTGAGATTTCATTTAGTGTCATTGAGATGGTTAACCCCTTAATCCCATATGATGTACTATCCCATCGAGGTGACCTGGGACTTAATTACCAGGGACGGGATAGTACGTCATAGTCGATCGGCCACGCTCACGGGGGCAGAGCGGCCGATTGATTATTACAGCTGACATCCCTGCACATTAACCCCTGGAACACTGTGATCAAACATGATCGCAGCGTTCCAGCAGCATAGGGAAGCAATGCGCAGGGAGGGGGCTCCCTGCATGCTTCCCTGAGACCCTCAGAACAACGTGATAGCGTTGTTCAGATGGTCTCCTACGTCCTCCTCCCTGCAGGCCCCAGATCCAAAATGGCTGCGGGGATCATTCTGGGTCCTGCAGGGAGGTGGCTTGCAAGCGCCTGCTCAAAGCACAGTGCTTTGCAAAGTGTCAGATTAGCAATCTGACACTATACTGTGATGTCCCACACTGGGACAAAGTAAAAAAAAAATATTTACATGTGTAAAAAAAAAAAAATTCCTAAACAAAGAAAAAAAAATATTGTTCCAATAAATACATTTCTTTATCTAAATAAAAAAAACAATAACAGTACACATCTTTAGTATCACTGCGTCTGCAAAGACCCGACCTATAAAACCTCCCCACCAGTTAACCCCTTCAGTGAGCACCATAAAAAAAGAGGCAAAAAAAACACTTTATTATCATACCGCCGAACATAAAGTGGGATAGCACGTGATCAAAAAGACGGATATAAATAACCATGGTACCACTGAAAAAGTAATCTTGTCCTACAAAAAACGAGCCATGATACAGCATTGTCAGCAAAAAACTAAAAAAGTTATAGTCCTCAGAATAAAGCGATGCAAAAATAATTATTTTTAATGTAAAATAGTTTTTGTCGTATAAAAGCGCCAAAACATAAAAAAATTATATAAATGAGGTATCACTGTAACCGTACTGACGAGAAGAATAAAACTCCTTTATCAATTTTATCAAATGTGGAATGATATAAATGCCCCCCCCCAAAAGAATTTCATGAATAGCTGGTTTTTGGTCATTCTGCTTCACAAAAACTGGAAGCGATCAAAAAATGTCACATGCCAGAAAATGGTACCAATAAAAACAGCAATTCGTCCCGCAAAAAAGAAGACCTCACATGACTCTGTGGACCAAAATTTGTAAAAATTATAGCTCTCAAAATGTGGAGACGCAAAAACTATTTTTTGCAATAAAAAACGTCTTTTAGTGTGTGACGGCTGCCAATCATAGAAATACGCTAAAAAAATGATAAAAAAGTAAATCAAACCCCCTTTCATCACCCCCTTAGTTAGGGAAAAATAATAAAATTTAAAAAATATATTTATTTCCATTTTACCATTAGGGTTAGGGTTATGGTTAGGGTTGGGGCTAAAGTTAGGGTTAGGGCTGGGGCTAAAGTAAGGGTTAGGGTTGGGGCTAAAGTTAGGGTTAGGGTGAGGGCTAAAGTTAGGGTTGGGGTTAGGGTTAAGGTTGGGGTTAGGGTTAGGGTAAGGGTTGGGGTTTCTACTGTTTAAGTACATCAGGGGCTCTGAAAATGCAATATGATGCCTGCAGACGATTCCATTTAAGTCTGCATTCCAAAACGGCGCTCCTTCCCTTCCGAGCTCTGCCATGTGACCAAACAGTGGTTTACTCCCATATATGGGGTATCAGTGTACTCAGTACAAATTGCACAACAACTTTGGGGTCCAGTTTCTTCTGTTACCCTAAAATTAAACAAATAGAAGCTGAATAAATTTTTTGTGAACAGTTAAATGTTCATTTTTTTTAAACATTTCAAAAATTCCTGTGAAATACCTCAAGGGTTAATAAACTTCTTGAATGTGGTTTTGAGCACCTTGAGGGGTGCAGTTTTAGAATGATGTCACACTTGGGTATTTTCTATCATATAGGCCCTCAAAGTGACTTCAAAAGTGATGTAGTCCCTAAAAAAAATGGTGTTGTAAAAATGAGAAATTGCAGGTCAACTTTTAACCCTTATAACTACCTAACAAAAAAAATTTTGATTCCAAATTGTGCTGACGTAAAGTAGACATGTGGGAAATGTTACTTATTAAGTATTTTGTGTGACATATCTCTGTGATTTAAGGGCATAAAAATTCAAAGTTGGAAAATTACGAAATTTTCTAACTTTTCACCAAATTTCCGTTTTTTTCACAAATAAACGCAGGTAATATCAAAGAAATTTTACCACTATCATGAAGTACAATATGTCATGAGAAAACAACGTCAGAATCATCAGGATCCGTTGAAGCGTTCCAGAGTTATAACCTCATAAAGGGACAGTGGTCAGACTTGTGAAAATTTGCCCAGTCATTAACGTGCAAACCACCCTTGGGGGTCAAGGGGTTAAAGAGAACCCTAGGGGAGGGTAATTTTGACAGATTGGTCTTACAGAACGAATGTTCATTGATCCATCGGTTGAACTCATTAACACCAGGTGGTCTCAATAACAATCTTTCATATAGGTGTTTTTTGACCCCTTTCTGCCATCCGACGTACTATTCCGTCCATGTGGGGTGGGCCTTAATTCCCATGGACGGAATGGTACGTCTAGGGCGATTGGCCGCGCGCACGGGGGGAGCGCGGCCGATCGCGGCCGGTTTTCAGCTGCCTATCGCAGCTGACATCCGGCGCTATGTGCAGGAGCGGTCACAGACCGCCCCCGGCACATTAACCCCCGGCACACCGCGATCAAACATGATCGAGGTGTGCCGGCGGTATAGGGAAGCGTTGCGCAGGGAGGGGGCTCCCTGTGGGCTTCCCTGAGACCCCTGCAGCAACACGATGTGATCGCGCTGCTGCGAGGGTCTCCTTACCTCCCTTCCTGTAGCAGGCCCGGATCCAAGATGGCTGCGGCATCCGGGTCCTGCAGGGAGGGAGGTGGCTTACCAAGTGCCTGCTCAGAGCAGGTGCTTGGTAAGCCTGCATAGCTCTCAGACAGATCGGTGATCTGACAGAGTGCTGTGCAAACTGTCAGATCAGCGACCTGTGATGTCCCCCCGGGGCAAAGTAAAAAAGTAAAAAAAAAATTTCCACATAAAATATTATTCCCATAAATATATTTCTTTATCTAAATAAACAAAACAAACAATAAATGTACACATATTTAGTATCGCCGCGTCCGTAATGACCCAACTTATAAAACTGTCCCACTAGTTAACCCCTTCAGTAAACACCGTAAGGAAAAAAAAAACAAGGCAAAAAACAACGCTTTATTATCATACCGCCGAACAAAAAGTGGAATAACACGCGATCCAAAAGACAGATATAAATAACCATGGTACCGCTGAAAGCCTCATCTTATCCCGCAAAAAACGAGCCACCATACAGCATCATCAGCAAAAAAATAAAAAAGTTATAGTCCTGAGAATAAAGTGATGCAAAAATAATTATTTTTCTATAAAATAGTTTTTATCATATAAAAGCGCCAAAACATAAAAAATGATATAAATGAGGTATCGCTGTAATCGTACTCACCCAAAGAATAAAACTGCTTTAAAAATTTTACCAAACGCAGAACGGTATAAACGCCTTCCCCAAAAGAAATTCATGAATAGCTGGTTTTTGGTCATTCTGCCTCACAAAAATCGGAATAAAAAGCGATCAAAAAATGTCATGTGCCCGAAAATATTACCAATAAAAATGTCAACTCGTCCCGCAAAAAACAAGACCTCACATGACTCTGTGGACACAAATATGGAAAAATTATAGCTCTCAAAATGTGGTAACACAAAAAATATTTTTTGCAATAAAAAGCGTCTTTCAGTGTGTGACGGCTGCCAATCATAAAAATCCGCTAAAAAACCGCTATAAAAGTAAATCAAACCTCCCTTCATCACCGCTTTAGTTAGGGAAAAATTAAAAAATAAAAAAAAATGTATTTATTTCCATTTTCCCAAAAGGGTTAGGGTTAGGGCTAGGGTTAGGGCTAGGGTTAGGGCTAGGGTTAGGGCTAGATTTAGGGCTAGGGTTAGGGTTAGGGCTTGGCTTAGGGCTAGGGTTAGGGTTAGGGTTCGGGCTAGGGTTAGGGTTAGGGCTAGGGTTAGGGTGTTAGGGATAGGGCTAGGGTTAGGGCTAGGGTTAGAGTTAGGGTTAGGGCTAGGGTTAGGGTTAGGGCTAGGGTTAGGGTTAGGGCTAGGGTTAGGGCTAGAGTTAGGGTTAGGGCTATGGTTAGGGTTAGGGCTAGGGTTAGGGCTAGAGTTAGGGCTAGGGTTAGGGTTGGGGCTAAGGTTAAGGCTACAGTTAGGGTTGGGGCAAAAGTTAGGGTTAGGGTTGGGGCTAAAGTTACAGTTAGGGTTTGGATTACATTTACGGTTGGGAATAGGGTTGGGATTAGGGTTAGGGGTGTGTTGGGATTAGGGTTTTAGTTATAATTGGGGGGTTTCCACTGTTTAGGCACATCAGGGGCTCTGCAAACGCGACATGGCGTCCGATCTCAATTCCAGCCAATTCTGCGTGGAAAAAGTAAAACAGTGCTCCTTCCTAGCTCTCCCGTGCACCAAAACAGGGTTTTACCCCAACATATGGGGTATTAGCGTACTCAGGACAAATTGGACAACAACATTTGGGGTCCAATTTCTCCTGTTACCCTTGATAAAATACAAAACTGGGGGCTAAAAAATAATTTTTGTGAAAAAAAAAGATTTTTTATTTTCACAGCTCTGCATTATAAACTGTAGTGAAACACTTGGGGGCTCAAAGTTCTCACAACACATCTAGATGAGTTCCTTGGGGGGTCTAGTTTCCAATATGGGGTCACTTGTGGGGGGTTTCTACTGTTTAGGTACATTAGGGGCTCTGCAAATGCAATGTGACGCCTGCAGACCATTCCATCTAAGTCTGCATTCCAAATGGCGCTCCTTCCTTTCCGAGCCCTCCCATGTGCCCAAACGGTGTTTCCCCCCACATATGGGGTATCAGCGCACTCAGGACAAATTGGACAACAACTTTTGGGGTCAAATTTCTCCTGTTACCCTCGGGAAAATACAAAACTGGGGGCTAAAAAAATTTTGGGGGGAATTTTTTTTTTGTTTTCACGGATCTGCGTTATAAACTGTAGTGAAACACTTGGGGGCTCAAAGTTCTCACAACACATCTAGATAAGTTCCTTGGGGGGTCTAGTTTCCAATATGGGGTCACTTGTGGGGGTTTCTACTGTTTAGGTACATTAGGGGCTCTGCAAACGCAATGTGACGCCTGCAGACCATTCCATCTAAGTCTGCATTCCAAATGGCGCTCCTTCCCTTCCGAGCCCTCCCATGCGCCCAAACGGTGGTTCCCCCCCACATATAGGGTATCAGCGCACTCAGGACAAATTGGACAACAACTTTTGGGGTCCAATTTCTCCTGTTACCCTCGGAAAAATACAAAACTGGGGGCTAACAAATAATTTTGGGGGGAATTTTTTTTTTTAATTTTCACGGCTCTGCGTTATAAACTGTAGTGAAACACTTGGGGGCTCAAAGTTCTCACAACACATCTAGATACATTCCTTAGGGGGTCTACTTTCCAAAATGGTGTCACTTGTGGGGGGTTTCAATCTTTAGGCACATCAGCGGCTCTCCAAACGCAACATGGCATCCCATCTCAATTCCTGTAAATTTTGCATTGAAAAGTCAAACGGCGCTCCTTCCCTTCCGAGCTCTCCCATGCGCCCAGTTGTTTACCCCCACATATGGGTATAAACGTACTCAGGACAAATTGTACAACAACTTTTGGGGTCCAATTTCTTCTCTTACCTGTTGTGAATTCTGTGGCAGAGCTCCCTCCTGTGGTCACAAGCGGTACTTCGGCTGATTCTCTCTGTGAGCTTCCGTTGGTGGAGGAAAGTGGTACTGCGGCTTCTGAGTTTCCTTCCTCAGGTGATGTGGTGAAGTCGTTAGGTGCTGCTCTATTTAACTCCACCTAGTGCTTTGATCCTGGCCTCCAGTCAATGTTCTAGTATTGGACATGTTTCCTCCTGGATCGTTCCTGTGGCCTGCTGCTCTGCATAGCTAAGTTCCGCTTTGCTATTTTGTTTGCTGTTTTTTTCCGTCCAGCTTGTCTATTTGTTTTTTCCTGCTTGCTGGAAGCTCTGGGACGCAGAGGGTGTACCTCCGTGCCGTTAGTTCGGTACGGAGGATCTTTTTGCCCCCTTTGCGTGGTTTTTGTAGGGTTTTGTGTTGACCGCAAAGTTCCCTTTCCTATCCTCGCTCTGTTCAGAAAGTCGGGCCTCACTTTGCTAAATCTATTTCATCTCTACGTTTGTCTTTTCATCTTAACTCACAGTCATTATATGTGGGGGCTGCCTTTTCCTTTGGGGTATTTCTCTGAGGCAAGGTAGGCTTATTTTCTATCTTCAGGCTAGCCAGTTTCTCAGGCTGCGCCGAGTTGCATAGGGAGCGTTAGGCGCAATCCACGGCTGCCTCTAGTGTGGTTGGAGAGGATTAGGGATTGCGGTCAGCAGAGTTTCCACGTCTCAGAGCTCGTTCTATATTTTTGTGTTATTGTCAGGTCACTGTATGTGCTCTGACCTCGATGTCCATTGTGGTACTGAATTACCTTATCATAACAGTACTGGAGGCCCAAAGTACTAATGATTCTCAATAGAGGGAAAAAAGAAGTTCTGAGACCATTTTTTTTTCTCTGCACTGTGTTTTGCCTTTTTTTTCCCCTAGACATTTGGGTGGTTCAGGACACAGGTGTAGCGATGGACATTAAAGGTCTGTCTTCATGTGTGGATCAGCTCACGGCAAGAGTACAAAATATTCAAGACTTTGTGGTTCAGAATTCTATGTTAGAACCGAGAATTCCTATTCCTGATTTGTTTTTTGGAGATAGAACTAAATTTCTGAGTTTCAAAAATAATTGTAAACTATTTCTGGCTTTGAAACCTCGCTCCTCTGGTGACCCAGTTCAACAAGTTAGGATCATTATTTCTTTTTTACGTGGCGACCCTCAGGACTGGGCATTTTCTCTTGCGTCAGGAGATCCTGCATTAAGTAATATCGATGCGTTTTTCCTGGCGCTCGGATTGCTGTACGATGAACCTAATTCAGTGGATCAGGCAGAGAAAAATTTGCTGGCTCTGTGTCAGGGTCAGGATGAGATAGAGGTATATTGTCAGAAATTTAGAAAGTGGTCCGTACTCACTCAATGGAATGAAGGTGCGCTCGCAGCTATTTTCAGAAAAGGTCTCTCTGAAGCCCTTAAGGATGTCATGGTGGGATTTCCTATGCCTGCTGGTCTGAATGAGTCTATGTCTTTGGCCATTCAGATCGGTCGACGCTTGCGTGAGCGTAAATCTGTGCACCATTTGGCGGTATTACCTGAGCTTAAATCTGAGCCTATGCAGTGCGATAGGACTTTGACCAGAGTTGAACGGCAAGAACACAGATGTCTGAATGGGCTGTGTTTCTACTGTGGTGATTCCACTCATGCTATCTCTGATTGTCCTAAGCGCACTAAGCGGTTCGCTAGGTCTGCCACCATTGGTATGGTACAGTCAAAATTTCTTCTGTCCGTTACCTTGATCTGCTCTTTGTCATCGTATTCTGTCATGGCATTTGTGGATTCAGGCGCTGCCCTGAATTTGATGGACTTGGAGTATGCTAGGCGTTGTGGGTTTTTCTTGGAGCCCTTGCAGAGTCCTATTCCATTGAGAGGAATTGATGCAACGCCTTTGGCCAAGAATAAGCCTCAGTACTGGACCCAACTGACCATGTGCATGGCTCCTGCACATCAGGAGGTTATTCGCTTTCTGGTGTTGCATAATCTGCATGATGTGATCGTGTTGGGGTTGCCATGGCTACAAGTCCATAATCCAGTATTAGATTGGAAATCCATGTCTGTGTCCAGCTGGGGTTGTCAGGGGGTACATGGTGATGTCCCATTTCTGACTATTTCGTTATCCACCCCTTCTGAGGTTCCAGAGTTCTTGTCTGATTACCGGGATGTATTTGATGAGCCCAAGTCCGATACCCTACCTCCGCATAGGGATTGTGATTGTGCTATCGATTTGATTCCTGGTAGTAAATTCCCAAAAGGTCGACTGTTTAATTTATCTGTGCCTGAGCACGCCGCTATGCGGAGTTATGTGAAGGAGTCCTTGGAGAAGGGGCATATTCGCCCGTCATCGTCGCCATTAGGAGCAGGGTTCTTTTTTGTAGCCAAGAAGGATGGTTCACTGAGACCTTGTATAGATTACCGCCTTCTAAATAAGATCACGGTTAAATTTCAGTACCCCTTGCCGTTGTTATCTGATTTGTTTGCTCGGATTAAGGGGGCTAGTTGGTTCACCAAGATAGATCTTCGTGGTGCGTATAATCTTGTGCGTATTAAGCGAGGCGATGAAGGGAAAACTGCATTTAATACGCCCGAGGGCCATTTTGAGTATCTAGTAATGCCATTCAGACTTGCCAATGCTCCATCAGTGTTTCAGTCCTTTATGCATGACATCTTCCGAGAGTACCTGGATAAATTCCTGATTGTGTACTTGGATGACATTTTGATCTTCTCGGATGATTGGGAGTCTCATGTGAAGCAGGTCAGAACGGTGTTTCAGGTCCTTCGTGCTAATTCTTTGTTTGTGAAGGGATCAAAGTGTCTCTTTGGTGTTCAGAAGGTTTCATTTTTGGGGTTCATCTTTTCCCCTTCTACTATCGAGATGGACCCTGTTAAGGTCCAAGCCATCCATGATTGGACTCAGCCGACATCTCTGAAAAGTCTGCAAAAGTTCCTGGGCTTTGCTAATTTTTATCGTCGCTTCATCTGCAATTTTTCTAGTATTGCTAAACCATTGACCGATTTGACCAAGAAGGGTGCTGATGTGGTCAATTGGTCTTCTGCTGCTGTGGAAGCTTTTCAAGAGTTGAAGCGTCGTTTTTCTTCTGCCCCTGTGTTGTGTCAACCAGATGTTTCGCTTCCGTTCCAGGTCGAGGTTGATGCTTCTGAGATTGGAGCAGGGGCTGTTTTGTCGAAGAGAAGTTCTGATTGCTCGGTGATGAAACCATGTGCCTTCTTTTCCAGGAAGTTTTCGCCTGCTGAGCGAAATTATGATGTGGGCAATCGAGAGTTGCTGGCCATGAAGTGGGCATTCGAGGAGTGGCGTCATTGGCTTGAAGGAGCTAAGCATCGTGTGGTGGTCTTGACTGATCATAAGAACTTGACTTATCTCGAGTCTGCCAAGCGGTTGAATCCTAGACAGGCTCGTTGGTCGCTGTTTTTTGCCCGTTTTGACTTTGTGAGTTCGTACCTTCCGGGCTCTAAAAATGTGAAGGCGGATGCTCTGTCTAGGAGTTTTGTGCCCGACTCTCCGGGTTTATCTGAGCCGGCGGGTATCCTCAAAGAAGGAGTAATTGTGTCTGCCATCTCCCCTGATTTGCGGCGGGTGCTGCAAAAATTTCAGGCTAATAAACCTGATCGTTGCCCAGCGGAGAAACTGTTTGTCCCTGATAGGTGGACGAATAAAGTTATCTCTGAGGTTCATTGTTCGGTGTTGGCTGGTCATCCTGGAATCTTTGGTACCAGAGAGTTAGTGGCTAGATCCTTTTGGTGGCCATCTCTGTCGCGGGATGTGCGTACTTTTGTGCAGTCCTGTGGGATTTGTGCTCGGGCTAAGCCCTGCTGTTCTCGTGCCAGTGGGTTGCTTTTGCCCTTGCCGGTCCCGAAGAGGCCTTGGACACATATCTCTATGGATTTTATTTCAGATCTTCCCGTCTCTCAAAAGATGTCAGTCATTTGGTTGGTCTGTGATCGCTTCTCTAAGATGGTCCATTTGGTACCCTTGTCTAAATTACCTTCCTCCTCTGATTTGGTGCCATTGTTCTTCCAGCATGTGGTTCGTTTACATGGCATTCCAGAGAATATCGTTTCTGACAGAGGTTCCCAGTTTGTTTCGAGGTTTTGGCGAGCCTTTTGTGGTAGGATGGGCATTGACTTGTCTTTTTCCTCGGCTTTCCATCCTCAGACTAATGGCCAGACCGAACGAACCAATCAGACCTTGGAAATATATCTGAGATGCTTTGTTTCTGCTGATCAGGATGACTGGGTGTCCTTTTTGCCTTTGGCTGAGTTCGCCCTTAATAATGGGGCCAGCTGGGCTACCTTGGTTTCGCCGTTTTTCTGCAACTCTGGGTTCCATCCTCGTTTCTCTTCAGGGCAGGTTGAGTCTTCGGACTGTCCTGGTGTGGATACTGTGGTGGACAGGTTGCAGCAGATTTGGACTCATGTAGTGGACAATTTGACCTTGTCCCAGGAGAAGGCTCAACGTTTCGCTAATCGCAGACGCTGTGTGGGTCCCCGACTTCGTGTTTGGGATTTGGTTTGGTTATCTTCTCGTCATATTCCTATGAAGGTTTCCTCTCCTAAGTTTAAACCTCGTTTCATTGGTCCGTATAGGATTTCTGAGGTTCTTAATCCTGTGTCTTTTCGTCTGACCCTTCCAGATTCTTTTTCCATACATAACGTATTCCATAGGTCATTGTTGCGGAGATACGTGGCACCTATGGTTCCATCTGTTGATCCTCCTGCCCCGGTTTTGGTGGAGGGGGAGTTGGAGTATATTGTGGAGAAGATTTTGGATTCTCGTGTGTTAGGAGTCGAGTTTCCTCTGCTGCACAGGGGGAATCTCGATCCGTGTCTGCTGCGGTCTCCCATTCGGTATCGGCCGCAGTGGGCTCTGCTCAGAGTTCGCCCTTAATAATGGGGCCAGCTGGGCTACCTTGGTTTCGCCGTTTTTCTGCAACTCTGGGTTCCATCCTCGTTTCTCTTCAGGGCAGGTTGAGTCTTCGGACTGTCCTGGTGTGGATACTGTGGTGGACAGGTTGCAGCAGATTTGGACTCATGTAGTGGACAATTTGACCTTGTCCCAGGAGAAGGCTCAACGTTTCGCTAATCACAGACGCTGTGTGGGTCCCCGACTTCGTGTTGGGGATTTGGTTTGGTTATCTTCTCGTCATATTCCTATGAAGGTTTCCTCTCCTAAGTTTAAACCTCGTTTCATTGGTCCGTATAGGATTTCTGAGGTTCTTAATCCTGTGTCTTTTCGTCTGACCCTTCCAGATTCTTTTTCCATACATAACGTATTCCATAGGTCATTGTTGCGGAGATACGTGGCACCTATGGTTCCATCTGTTGATCCTCCTGCCCCGGTTTTGGTGGAGGGGGAGTTGGAGTATATTGTGGAGAAGATTTTGGATTCTCGTGTGTTAGGAGTCGAGTTTCCTCTGCTGCACAGGGGGAATCTCGATCCGTGTCTGCTGCGGTCTCCCATTCGGTATCGGCCGCAGTGGGCTCTGCTCAGCGGAGACGTCGCTCCCAGCGTCTCGCTGGGGCTGATTCGGTGCATAGGGTCACTACTGCCTTTTCTGGCTTTCCTATGGTACCCTGCACTGATCTGCGGCGAGCGAGCCTCTCTGGGACTAAGTCCTTGTTTACTCACACTGAGCATGCCCAGGGCAGGGTCTCCCATTGGAGGTCGAGGGCCACATGTTCGGTCACATGCTCAGGTGCTGCAGTACATTCCATTGGTTCTTCTGGAAGGTCCTGAAAGGGCAAAACATGCTCAGGTACTGCAGCACTTTCCATTGGTCCTTCTGGAAGGTCCTGAAAGGGCAAAAACTTCAGTAGCAGCTTCCTGTGCTGCAACTATATAAACTGCGCATGACCGCACGGCCATGCGCTAGTATCGTCTTTTGCTATATGCTTTGCGCCAATGTGGTCATGTGTTTGTATGTGTTCAGGGACCCGGCTGAAATAAGCCCCTAGAATGCTGGCACCTCCGGCGAGGAGATTGTGTATAAGTGTGTTCAGGGACCCGGCTGAAATAAGCCCCTAGAATGCTGGCTCCTCCGGCGAGGAGATTGAGTATGCATGCATGACCACTCACTGCTCACATCTGGGTAGTTGGCCTGTGCCTCTGTGAAAGTCTAACAGGGCACAGAGCTCACCTCTCGCGGTTACTCTGTGAAGCTAACAGAGTTAGTATATACCGCCATATAGAGCCGCCATTATTTGGCAGCAGGTACTTTCCTGCACGGTGGATCCCGGGTTGCGAACGCACCAATTCCTTTTAATAAACAATATATTTGGTGCGTCCCGCCAACCCTAACAGTATACTAGCGCCAGGATCTGGCTAAGTAATGGCGGATGAAAAGCGATTGCAGGGGTACATCCAGCTGCTGGAGGGCCGGTTGGCGTCTCTTGAGCGTGCAACCTCGGCGGTGGATGTTACCGCAATAGCTGTTCAGGCTGCTAGCGTGGCTGCAGCAGCTTTACCCACTGCCACCTCTGTTCCGACCCTATCTCACCTTCCTTTGCCTTAGAGATACTCTGGGGACAGTAAGTCCTGTAGGGGTTTCGTGAGCCAATGTGGTATACACCTCGAGCTTCTGGCTGCACGTTTCCCTACTGAGCGGGCAAAGGTGGGATTCATAATCTCTCTCCTGTCGGACAGAGCGTTGGAGTGGGCTACACCGCTATGGGAGCGCAACGATCATGTGGTGCGGAGTGTTCCTAGGTTTCTGGACACTCTGAAACAGGTCTTTTTAGGACCTCAAGTCACCCATGATACAGCGCTCCAACTGCTGGCTTTGACTCAGGGTTCAACCATGGTCAGCCATTTTGCTGTTCACTTCCGGACATTAGCGTCTGAGTTGGAATGGCCAGATAAAACCCTCATTCCCGTATTTTGGAGGGGGCTGGCTGACCATGTGAAGGACGCTTTGGCCACTAGGGAGATTCCCGCCACACTGGAGGAGCTCATAGCCGTATCTACTCGTATTGACCTCCGTTTTAACGAGCGGAGGTTGGAGCGAGCCCAGTGTAGGCAGAGGTTTCGGCTGGCTCCCACCTTCGCCAAACCTTTGGAATCTCCAGTCCAGGCATCCGAGTCACATGAGGCCTTAGAGGTGACACGAGCGGGATCCAAGTCTCAGTCTGCCCGTGCACATAAGGTCCGTCATGTTTGCCAGCAGTCAGGACACCTTGCCTCCAAGGGTCCTCAGCGGTCGGGGAAACGTCAGCGTCTAGTGGCAGTTGGAGGAGGTACACTAGACACGGCGACATTTGCCTCAAAGTTGTCCTTCAAGGGGACAATTACCATAGGCCCATCCACTCTTATGGTCGAGCTTTGCGTGGATTCTGGGGCAGAGGGTAACTTTATGTCTTCCGTTTTGCCCAGCGTCACGCAATACCCTTGGTGATGCTCGCCAAGATGGTAACCGTTCGAGTGGTAAATGGGTCAACACTACCTTCACAGATTACCCACCAAACCATTCCTTTCACGCTATCTGTGTCTCCATCACATAGTAACATAGTAACATAGTAACATAGTTAGTAAGGCCGAAAAAAGACATTTGTCCATCCAGTTCAGCCTATATTCCATCATAATAAATACCCAGATCTACGTCCTTCTACAGAACCTAATAATTGTATGATACAATATTGTTCTGCTCCAGGAAGACATCCAGGCCTCTCTTGAACCCCTCGACTGAGTTCGCCATCACCACCTCCTCAGGCAAGCAATTCCAGATTCTCACTGCCCTAACAGTAAAGAATCCTCTTCTATGTTGGTGGAAAAACCTTCTCTCCTCCAGACGCAAAGAATGCCCCCTTGTGCCCGTCACCTTCCTTGGTATAAACAGATCCTCAGCGAGATATTTGTATTGTCCCCTTATATACTTATACATGGTTATTAGATCGCCCCTCAGTCGTCTTTTTTCTAGACTAAATAATCCTAATTTCGCTAATCTATCTGGGTATTGTAGTTCTCCCATCCCCTTTATTAATTTTGTTGCCCTCCTTTGTACTCTCTCTAGTTCCATTATATCCTTCCTGAGCACCGGTGCCCAAAACTGGACACAGTACTCCATGTGCGGTCTAACTAGGGATTTGTACAGAGGCAGTATAATGCTCTCATCATGTGTATCCAGACCTCTTTTAATGCACCCCATGATCCTGTTTGCCTTGGCAGCTGCTGCCTGGCACTGGCTGCTCCAGGTAAGTTTATCATTAACTAGGATCCCCAAGTCCTTCTCCCTGTCAAATTTACCCAGTGGTTTCCCGTTCAGTGTGTAATGGTGATATTGATTCCCTCTTCCCATGTGTATAACCTTACATTTATCATTGTTAAACCTCATCTGCCACCTTTCAGCCCAAGTTTCCAACTTATCCAGATCCATCTGTAGCAGAATACTATCTTCTCTTGTATTAACTGCTTTACATAGTTTTGTATCATCTGCAAATATCGATATTTTACTGTGTAAACCTTCTACCAGATCATTAATGAATATGTTGAAGAGAACAGGTCCCAATACTGACCCCTGCGGTACCCCACTGGTCACAGCGACCCAGTTAGAGACTATACCATTTATAACCACCCTCTGCTTTCTATCACTAAGCCAGTTACTAACCCATTTACACACATTTTCCCCCAGACCAAGCATTCTCATTTTGTGTACCAACCTCTTGTGCGGCACGGTATCAAACGCTTTGGAAAAATCGAGATATACCACGTCCAATGACTCACCTTGGTCCAGTCTATAGCTTACCTCTTCATAAAAACTGATTAGATTGGTTTGACAGGAGCGATTTCTCATAAACCCATGCTGATATGGAGTTAAACAGTTATTCTCATTGAGATAATCCAGAATAACATCCCTCAGAAACCCTTCAAATATTTTACCAACAATAGAGGTTAGACTTACTGGCCTATAATTTCCAGGTTCACTTTTAGAGCCCTTTTTGAATATTGGCACCACATTTGCTATGCGCCAGTCCTGCGGAACAGACCCTGTCGCTATAGAGTCACTAAAAATAAGAAATAATGGTTTATCTATTACATTACTTAGTTCTCTTAGTACTCGTGGGTGTATGCCATCCGGACCCGGAGATTTATCTATTTTAATCTTATTTAGCCGGTTTCGCACCTCTTCTTGGGTTAGATTGGTGGCCCTTAATATAGGGTTTTCATTGTTTCTTGGGATTTCACCTAGCATTTCATTTTCCACCGTGAATACCGTGGAGAAGAAGGTGTTTAATATGTTAGCTTTTTCCTCGTCATCTACAACCATTCTTTCCTCACTATTTTTTAAGGGGCCTACATTTTCAGTTTTTATTCTTTTACTATTGATATAGTTGAAGAACAGTTTGGGATTAGTTTTACTCTCCTTAGCAATGTGCTTCTCTGTTTCCTTTTTGGCAGCTTTAATTAGTTTTTTAGATAAAGTATTTTTCTCCCTATAGTTTTTTAGAGCTTCAATGGTGCCATCCTGCTTTAGTAGTGCAAATGCTTTCTTTTTACTGTTAATTGCCTGTCTTACTTCTTTGTTTAGCCACATTGGGTTTTTCCTATTTCTAGTCCTTTTATTCCCACAAGGTATAAACCGCTTACACTGCCTATTTAGGATGTTCTTAAACATTTCCCATTTATTATCTGTATTCTCATTTCTGAGGATATTGTCCCAGTCTACCAGATTAAGGGCATCTCTAAGCTGTTCAAACTTTGCCTTCCTAAAGTTCAATGTTTTTGTGACTCCCTGACAAGTCCCCCTAGTGAAAGACAGGTGAAACTGCACAATATTGTGGTCGCTATTTCCTAAATGCCCAACCACCTGCAGATTTGTTATTCTGTCAGGTCTATTAGATAGTATTAGGTCTAAAAGTGCTGCTCCTCTGGTTGGATTCTGCACCAATTGTGAAAGATAATTTTTCTTGGTTATTAGCAGAAACCTGTTGCCTTTATGGGTTTCACAGGTTTCTGTTTCCCAGTTAATATCCGGGTAGTTAAAGTCCCCCATAACCAGGACCTCATTATGGGTTGCAGCTTCATCTATCTGCTTTAGAAGTAGACTTTCCATGCTTTCTGTTATATTTGGGGGTTTGTAACAGACCCCAATGAGAATTTTGTTACCATTTTTCCCTCCATGAATTTCAACCCATATGGACTCGACATCCTCATTCCCTTCGCTAATATCCTCCCTTAAAGTGGACTTTAGACAAGACTTTACATAGAGACAAACCCCTCCTCCTCTCCGATTTTTACGATCCTTTCTAAACAGACTGTAACCCTGTAAGTTAACTGCCCAGTCATAGCTTTCATCTAACCATGTCTCGGTTATTCCCACTATGTCAAAGTTACCTGTAGATATTTCTGCTTCTAGTTCTTCCATCTTGTTTGTCAGGCTTCTGGCGTTCGCGAGCATGCAGTTTAGAGGATTTTGTTTTGTTCCAATCTCCTCACTGTGGATTGTTTTAGAAATGTTCTTACCTCCCTTCTGAGTATGTTTTCCTGGGTCGTCTTTGTACGAGTCTAATGTTTTTCTTCCCGTCCCCTCTTCTTCTAGTTTAACGCCCTCCTGATGAGTGTAGCGAGTCTTCTGGCGAATGTGTGTTTCCCAGGTTTGTTGAGGTGTAGTCCGTCTCTGGCGAGGAGTCCATCATACCAGTAATTCACACCGTGGTCCAGGAATCCAAATCCTTGTTGTCTGCACCATCGTCTTAGCCAGTTGTTTGCATCAAGGATCCTGTTCCATCTCCTGGTGCCATGCCCATCTACTGGAAGGATAGAAGAAAAAACTACCTGTGCATCCAGTTCCTTTACTTTCTTCCCCAACTCTTCAAAGTCCTTGCAGATTGTCGGTAGGTCCTTCCTTGCCGTGTCATTGGTGCCAACATGTATCAGAAGAAATGGGTGGACGTCCTTGGAGCTGAAGAGCTTTGGTATCCTATCGGTCACATCCTTGATCATCGCACCTGGAAGGCAGCATACTTCTCTTGCAGTTATGTCCGGTCTGCAGATGGCTGCTTCTGTGCCTCTCAGTAGTGAGTCTCCCACCACCACCACTCTTCGTTGCTTCTTGGCTGTACTTTTTGCTGTCACTTGTTGCTGTGTGCCCTTTTCTTTTTTGCTTGCTGGTATTGCTTCATTCTTAGGTGTGCCATCTTCATCCTCTACAAAGATTTGATATCGGTTCTTCAGTTGTGTGGTTGGTGATTTCTCCATGGTCTTCTTGCTTCTTTTGGTCACATGCTTCCACTCATCTGCTTTTGGAGGTTCTCTGACACTTTTTGCACCTTCTGTGACCAGTAGAGATGCTTCTGTTCTGTCTAGAAAGTCTTCATTCTCTTTGATGAGTTTCAAAGTTGCTATTCTTTCTTCCAGACCCCGCACCTTTTCTTCTAAAAGGGCCACTAGTCTACACTTCTGACAGGTGAAATTGGATTCTTCTTCTGGTCGATCTGTGAACATGTAGCACATGCTGCAGCTCACCATGTAGGTTGTCACATCTGCCATGTTGCTCCTAGATCCTGCTGACTTGCTGTGTGTTTTCCTTCTTGTGTAATCTACTCAGCCAAGCTCTCTTGCAATAATGTCCTACAGGCAAAAATTTGCGCGCCGTAAGGCGCACGGTTTGGTGATGCTTTCGAAGCAGCTGGTCCCGGCTGTACCCAACGATCTTCTAGCTTAGGGAGACTTCGCTTCTCCCAGAAGGCACCTGGAATATGCAAATTAGCCTCCTGAAGCTTGAATCCCTGGTTTGGTGATGCTTTCGAAGCAGCTGGTCCCGGCTGTACCCAACGATCTTCTAGCTTAGGGAGACTTCGCTTCTCCCAGAAGGCACCTGGAATATGCAAATTAGCCTCCTGAAGCTTGAATCCCTGGTTTGGTGATGCTTTCGAAGCAGCTGGTCCTGGCTGTACCCAACGATCTTCTAGCTTAGGGAGACTTCGCTTCTCCCAGAAGGCACCTGGAATATGCAAATTAGCCTCCTGAAGCTTGAATCCCTGGTTACATCAGGAGATAATCTCCCTATTAGTCATTCTTGAGGGAATTGATGAGGTCCTGTTGGGGATACCATGGCTTCGTTAACATTCTCCTCATATTGAGTGGTCCTCTGGGAGAATTTTGGGATGGAGTAAATCTTGCGAGGGTAGATGTCTGAGGGAGTGCGTTCAGGTTGCTACTACACAGGTACCCGCAGATCTTTCCTCTCTCCCCAAGCACTATTGGCCCTATGCAGACGTGTTCTCCAAAAGAGCTGCGGAGACCCTTCCGCCTCACCGCCCCTATGACTGTCCTATTGACCTCTTGCCTGGTGCTGAGCCTCCCCGGGGTCGAGTCTATCCGTTATCTCTCCCGGAGACGGAGGCAATGTCCCAGTACATCCAGGAGAATCTGGCAAGAGGATTCATTAGGAAGTCAGTGTCACCGGCAGGGGCAGGGTTCTTCTTCGTACAGAAGAAGACTGGAGACTTACGTCCATGCATAGACTGCAGGGGTCTTAACGCCATCACCGTTAAGAACAAGTACCCACTACCCCTGATATCTGAGCTGTTTGATAGGCTACGGGGAGCGAGGGTATTTACAAAGTTAGATCTGCGGGGTGCTTACAACCTGATTCGCATCCGTGAGGGGGATGAATGGAAGACGGCTTTTAACTCCAGGGATGGGCACTATGAATATCTGGTGATGCCCTTCGGGCTCTGTAATGCCCCAGCCGTTTTCCAAGACTTTGTGAATGACATCTTCCGGGATATGCTCATCACCTCGGTCGTAGTCTATCTGGATGATATTCTCATCTTCTCTCCAGATATTGACTCCCATCGGAGAGATGTTCGCAAAGTCTTCGACCTCTTACGGGCAAACTCCCTCTACGCCAAGTTGGAGAAGTGTGTGTTTGAGCAGGAGTCCTTGCCTTTCCTTGGTTATATCATCTCTGCCCAGGGTTTGGCTATGGATCCTGCCAAGCTACAGGCTGTAATGGACTGGCAGGAACCCCATTCTCTTAAAGCGGTGCAGCGCTTTATGGGGTTCATTAATTACTATCGCCAGTTCATTCCACACTTCTCAACTTTGGTAGCTCCCTTGGTTGCCCTCACCAAGAAGGGAGCAAATCCCAAGTTGTGGTCAGAGGAGGTCTCCAAAGCCTTTCTCTTGATCAAGTCACACTTCGCTAGCGCTCCCATCCTACATCGCCCCGATGTTGATAAGCCATTTATCTTGGAGGTGGATGCCTCATCCGTTGGTGCTGGAGTAGTCCTTTTCCAAAAGGATGCTCAAGGTCGGAAGCATCCTTGCTTCTTCTTCTCCAAGACCTTCACACCAGCGGAGAGGAATTATTCCATCGGGGACAGGGAGTTGCTGGCCATGAAGTTGGCTTTTTCGGAGTGGAGACATCTCTTGGAGGGAGCTCGCTTTCCCTTCCAAGTCTTCACTGACCACAAGAACTTGGTGTATCTGCAAACGGCCCAGCGGCTGAATTCTCGCCAGGCTAGATGGTCCCTGTTCTTCTCCCGGTTCCATTTTACGCTCCATTTCCTCTCCGGGGAGAAGAACGTTCGTGCTGACGCTCTCTCCCGCTCCGTGGTGTCATTGGAGGAGGAGGAGGAGGAGCCTCGGCTTATTGTCCCTTCTGAGAGCCTGAGAACTGTAGCTCCGGTTTCGCTAGAGTCTGTGCCCCCGGGCAAGACTTTCGTACAAGCTAACTTGCGACCGGAGGTTCTCTCTTGGGCTCACTCCTCCAGAGTGGGTGGGCATTTTGGGACCAAGAGGACATCTGAGCTTCTGGCGAGAACATACTGGTGGCCGCATATGGCCCGAGATGTCAAGGACTATATTCAGGCGTGCGTTTCTTGTGCCCAGAATCGGTTTCCTCGGCAACGGCCTGCTGGGTTGCTTTACCCTCTACCGGTGGCAGACAGGCCCTGGGAGATGGTCGGGATGGACTTTGTGGTGGGTCTACCCAAGTCGCGTGGCTGCTCCATTATTTGGGTTGTCACCGACCATTTCTCCAAGATGGTGCATTTGGTGCCGCTTCCTCGGTTACCCTCAGCACGGGCCTTGGCGGTGTTGTTCATTAAACATGTCTTCCGTTTGCATGGTATGCCTGATAAGATTGTCAGCGATCGGGGTCCCCAGTTCGCATCTCGGTTTTGGAGAGAGCTCTGCCGTTTACTCAGCATAGAGTTAAACCTCTCCTCTGCATACCATCCCGAGACGAATGGGTTGGTGGAGAGAACCAACCAGACTCTGGTGACATATTTGCGACATTTCGTCTCTGCTAGGCAGGATGACTGGGCATCTTTGCTACCTTGGGCGGAATTTGCCCTGAACAACGCCGTAGCCGATTCCACTGGTCAAACTCCTTTTCTCCTTAATTACGGCCAGCATCCGCGTGTCCCTGTGCCCATGCCCGTGTCATCCACCGATTCAAGGGTGGCAGACTGGGCGGTGGAGGCACGTGACATCTGGGACCGCACACAGGAGGCCATCCGGGCCTCCAAGGAGAGAATGAGGGTTTCGGCTGATACACACCGACGCCCCGCTCCGGTCTTTGCTCCTGGCGACTTAGTGTGGCTCTCCGCCCGTAACATCAGGCTGCGAGTTGAGTCCACTAAGTTTGCTCCTCGCTACATTGGCCCGTTTAAGGTTCTGGAACAGGTCAACCCTGTGGTCTACCATTTGGCTATTCCTCCTTGGTATCACCGATACTTTCCACGTTTCACTCTTAAAGCCCGTTCATTTGTCCCGGTTTTCCGAGTCATCTGCTGGGACATCGGGTTCATCCACGGATGAGTTTGAGGTGAATGCTATTGTGGGGTGCAAGGTGGTACGTGGCAAGAAATTTTATCTGGTGGACTGGAAGGGTCACGGCCCAGAGGATAGAACCTGGGAGCCTGTGGAGCACATTCGGGCTCCGCTGCTTATCGCAGCTTTTGAGCGTAGTGAGGCTCAAGGAGGGGGGGCCCTAGGAGGGGGGGGTAATGTTAGGAGTCGAGTTTCCTCTGCTGCACAGGGGGAATCTCGATCCGTGTCTGCTGCGGTCTCCCATTCGGTATCGGCCGCAGTGGGCTCTGCTCAGCGGAGACGTCGCTCCCAGCGTCTCGCTGGGGCTGATTCGGTGCATAGGGTCACTACTGCCTTTTCTGGATTTCCTATGGTACCCTGCACTGATCTGCGGCGAGCGAGCCTCTCTGGGACTAAGTCCTTGTTTACTCACACTGAGCATGCCCAGGGCAGGGTCTCCCATTGGAGGTCGAGGGCCACATGTTCGGTCACATGCTCAGGTGCTGCAGTACATTCCATTGGTTCTTCTGGAAGGTCCTGAAAGGGCAAAACATGCTCAGGTACTGCAGCACTTTCCATTGGTCCTTCTTGAAGGTCCTGAAAGGGCAAAAACTTCAGTAGCAGCTTCCTGTGCTGCAACTATATAAACTGCGCATGACCGCACGGCCATGCGCTAGTATCGTCTTTTGCTATATGCTTTGTGCCAATGTGGTCATGTGTTTGTATGTGTTCAGGGACCCGGCTGAAATAAGCCCCTAGAATGCTGGCACCTCCGGCGAGGAGATTGTGTATAAGTGTGTTCACGGACCCGGCTGAAATAAGCCCCTAGAATGCTGGCTCCTCCGGCGAGGAGATTGAGTATGCATGCATGACCACTCACTGCTCACATCTGGGTAGTTGGCCTGTGCCTCTGTGAAAGTCTAACAGGGCACAGAGCTCACCTCTTGCGGTTACTCTGTGAAGCTAACAGAGTTAGTATATACCGCCATATAGAGCCACCATTATTTAGCAGCAGGTACTTTCCTGCACGGTGGATCCCGGGTTGCGAACGCACCAATTCCTTTTAATAAACAATATATTTGGTGCGTTCCGCCAACCCTAACAGTGTGTTTCAAGACGGAAACTCCAGTATCTGGTTAAGTGGAAGGGTTATGCTCAGGAAGATAATTCCTGGGTCTTTGCCTCTGATGTCCATGCTCCCGATCTTGTTCGTGCCTTTCATATGGCTCATCCTGGTCGTCCTGGGGGCTCTGGTGAGGGTTCGGTGACCCCTCCTCAAGGGGGGGGTACTGTTGTGAATTCTGTGGCAGAGCTCCCTCTTGTGGTCACAAGCGGTACTTCGGCTGATTCTCTCTGTGAGCTTCCGTTGGTGGAGGAAAGTGGTACTGCGGCTTCTGAGTTTCCTTCCTCAGGTGATGTGGTGAAGTCGTTAGGTGCTGCTCTATTTAACTCCACCTAGTGCTTTGATCCTGGCCTCCAGTCAATGTTCTAGTATTGGACCTGTTTCCTCCTGGATCGTTCCTGTGGCCTGCTGCTCTGCATAGCTAAGTTCCGCTTTGCTATTTTGTTTGCTGTTTTTTTCCGTCCAGCTTGTCTATTTGTTTTTTCCTGCTTGCTGGAAGCTCTGGGACGCAGAGGGTGTACCTCCGTGCCGTTAGTTCGGTTCGGAGGGTCTTTTTGCCCCCTTTGCGTGGTTTTTGTAGGGTTTTGTGTTGACCGCAAAGTTCCCTTTCCTATCCTCGCTCTGTTCAGAAAGTCGGGCCTCACTTTGCTAAATCTATTTCATCTCTACGTTTGTCTTTTCATCTTAACTCACAGTCATTATATGTGGGGGCTGCCTTTTCCTTTGGGGAATTTCTCTGAGGCAAGGTAGGCTTATTTTCTATCTTCAGGCTAGCTAGTTTCTCAGGCTGTGCCGAGTTGCATAGGGAGCGTTAGGCGCAATCCACGGCTGCCTCTAGTGTGGTTGGAGAGGATTAGGGATTGCGGTCAGCAGAGTTTCCACGTCTCAGAGCTCGTTCTATGTTTTTGTGTTATTGTCAGGTCACTGTATGTGCTCTGACCTCTATGTCCATTGTGGTACTGAATTACCTTATCATAACACTTACCCTTGGGAAAATAAAAAATTGGGGCGAAAAATAATTTTTGTGAAAAAAATGATTTTTTATTTTTACGGTTCTGCATTATAAACTTCTGTAAAGCACTTGGTGGGTCAAAGTGATCACCACACCTCTAGATAAGTTCCTTAGGGGGTCTACTTTCCAAAATGGTGTCACTTGTGGGGGGTTTCAATGTTTAGGCACATCAGTGGCTCTCCAAATGCAACATGGCGTCCCATCTCAATTCCAGTCAATTTTGCATTGAAAAGTCAAACGGCGCTCCTTCACTTCCGAGCTCTCCCATGCGCCCAAACAGTGGTTTACTCCCACATATGGGGTATCAGCGTACTCAGGACAAATTGTACAACAACTTTTGTGGTCCAATTTCTTCTTTTACCATTGGGAAAATAAAAAATTGGGGGTGAAAAGATAATTTTTGTGAAAAAAAATGATTTTTTATATTTACGGTTCTGCATTATAAACTTCTGTGAAGAACTTGGTGGGTCAAAGTGCTCACCACACCTCTAGGTAAGCTCCTTAGGGGGTCTACTTTCCAAAATGGTGTCACTTGTGGGGGGTTTCACTGTTTATGCTCATCAGTGGCTCTCCAAACGCAACATGGCGTCCCATCTCAATTCCAGTCAATTTTGCATTGAAAAGTCATATGGCGCTCCTTCGCTTCTGTTACCCTTGGTAAAATAAAACAAATTGAAGCTGAAGTAAATTTTTTGTGAAAAAAGTTAAATGTTCATTTTTTTTAAACATTCAAAAAATTCCTGTGAAACACCTGAAGGGTTAATAAACTTCTTGAATGTGGTTTTGAGCACCTTGATGGGTGCAGTTTTTAGAATGGTGTCACACTTGGGTATTTTCTATCATATAGACCCCTCAAAATGACTTCAAATGAGATGCGGTCCCTAAAATAAAATGGTGTTGGAAAAATGAGAAATTGCTGGTCAACTTTTAACCCTTATAACTCCCTAATAAAAAAAAAAATTTGTTCCAAAATTGTGCTGATGTAAAGTAGACATGTGGGAAATGTTACTTATTAAGTATTTTGTGTGACATATCTCTGTGATTTAATTGCATAAAAATTCAAATTTGAAAAATTGCGAAATTTTCAAAATTTTCGCCAAATTTCCATTTTTTTCACAAGTAAACGCAGGTAATATCAAAGAAATTTTACCACTATCATGAAGTACAATATGTCATGAGAAAACAGTGTCAGAATAACTGGGATCCGTTGAAGCGTTCCAGAGTTATAACCTCATAAAGGGACAGTGGTCAGAATTGTAAAAATTGGCCTGGTCCATAACGTACAAACCACCCTTGGGGGTAAAGGGGTTAAAGCTCTATCTATGTTGATTTATAAAGGGACTTTGACTTCCTTGCCATGTCTGGTTATGATCCTCACGATATATGTTGGGGTTCAGAAATTATTGTGAGGATCAACATTACTAACAAACAAAAAATGAATTTCTTTTGATTATTGATTTACTAATGCCCTTTTTCCCCCTTCTAATAAATACTCAATATGTTTGATATTATAGTTGATGACTAGAGTTGAGCGACCTTGACCTTTTTAGAGTCGAGCCGGGTTTTGCGAAACCCGACTATGTCCAAAGTCGGGTCGAGTGAAATCGGCCGATTATGACGTAAAGTCGGGATCGACCGAAACACGAAACCCAATGCAAGTCAATGGGGCAGCATAGTCGGCAGTGAGTGGGGGCCAGGAAAACACCTAGAGTGGCCATTTTAATGTCAAAACCATCCATTCTTCTTAATGAAGCTTGTCAAGCGTAATTTACCTTATAATAATTGGAAGGCATTTGAAATTGGGGGTCATTTGGCTAAAGTTGTGGGGGGTAGGGCTGGTTCAAGTAATTAGTGGGCCCAGGAAATCTGGACCACGTCACGGCAGTGGAGCAGGGAGAGGTAAGTATTTCAACTTTGCAAGTGCTGTGAACCTGAGCAAGCAGGGGGGGCCCACTCGTTGGCATTGGCACTGGCACAGGGCCCCTCAAAGTACAGCGGTGTGTTTGCACGGCGGGGGCGCCTCCCACCGGCAGCAACACTTTTGCGTACTATGAGAGGCCCTGTGCCAGTGACGTCGCCAACTAGTATTCCTCCCCCCACCTGATGAAGGAACCTGCACTTTCATCTGCACCTTCCTCTTTGTCCCCGTGTAAGGTGGTATGGTATGCGGGAAGAGCAACCTGACTTTCAGCAGGGTCACAATGTTGTTGTGTAGCGTGCACGGGGAATGTTGCGTTATGGGTCAATGTACCAGCAGACTCATCTATCACTGGCTGGGCAATGGGCACGATGAAGTGGAAACACAGATATAGGCCCAAAGAAGAAAGTGGGCTAAATGCAGTTCAAAATTGGTAACACAGGAATAACCAGGGGGCATTGCAGTGGAGGACAACTGGAATGAGAGGCTGACACAGAGAGTAGGGCCAAATCAGTAAGTAGTCGAAATGCAGTTCAAAATTGGCAACCGTAGTAAACAGGCGGCACAGCTTTGTTCAGTGGAGGAGAACAGCAAGGAGTGGCAGACACCGATAGTAGGCCCCAAACCAACTAGTACGCCAAATGCAGTTGTTCCATTTAACCACAATTTAATGAGAGCCTGAAGATAGAAGCTCAGGAAAGGCAACCTGGGGAACACCTTGGAGTGTAACACACCATCTCTCTCCACCCCATACCCATTTTGTATGGCCTAATGCAGTGTACTTTTCTACAACTACTAAACGAGAGTCGGAAGACCGAAGCAATGGCAAGGAAACCTGGGGAACACCTTAGAGTGTAACACACCCTCTCTCTACACCCCATACCCAATTTGAAGGCCTAATGCAGTGTAGTTTCCAAGAACTACTAAACGAGAGCCGGAAGATCGAAGCTCAGGAAAGGCAACCTGGGGAACACCTTGGAGTGTAACACACCCTCTCGCTACACCCCATACCCAATTTGAAGGCCTAATGCAGCGTAGTTTCCAACAACTACTAAACGAGAGCCGGAAGATCGAAGCTCAGGAAAGGCAACCTGGGGAACACCTTGGAGTGTAACAAACCCTCTCTCTACACCCCATACCCAATTTGTAGGCCTAATGCAGCGTAGTTTCCGACAACTACTAAACGAGAGCATGAAGATCGAAGCTCAGGAAAGGCAACCTGGGGAACACCTTGGAGTGTAACACACCCTCTCTCTACACCCCATACCCAATTTGTAGGCCTAATGCAGCGTAGTTTCCGACAACTACTAAACGAGAGCCGGAATATCGAAGCTCAGGAAAGGCAACCTGGGGAACACCTTGGAGTGTAACACACCCTCTCTCTACGCCCCATACCCAATTTGTAGGCCTAATGCAGCGTAGTTTCCGACAACTACTAAACGAGAGCCGGAATATCGAAGCTCAGGAAAGGCAACCTGGGGAACACCTTGGAGTGTAACACACCCTCTCTCTACACCCCATACCCAATTTGAAGGCCTAATGCAGTGTAGTTTCCAAGAACTACTAAACGAGAGCCGGAAGATCGAAGCTCAGGAAAGGCAACCTGGGGAACACCTTGGAGTGTAACACACCCTCTCGCTACACCCCATACCCAATTTGAAGGCCTAATGCAGCGTAGTTTCCAACAACTACTAAACGAGAGCCGGAAGATCGAAGCTCAGGAAAGGCAACCTGGGGAACACCTTGGAGTGGAACACACCATCTCTCTACACCCCATACCCAATTTGAAGGCCTAATGCAGAGTAGTTTCCAAGAACTACTAAACGAGAGCCGGAAGATCGAAGCTCAGGAAAGGCAACCTGGGGAACACCTTGGAGTGTAACACAACGTCTCTCTACACGACGGAAGGGCTGATTCTTAGGAAGGAAGGCTGTTGGAAATAAGCATTGCGCGTCCGAGGGTGATTATATTCTTATTAGGTATATACTCACCCTCGGACGCGCCCTGCTTCTTTATTTGGAATGAATGTTTATTTGCAATGTGGTGTTGACTTTCTCTATTATTTTGGTAATTAATGATTTTATTATTTTCATTATTTTGCATCTTCTCGGCAATAATATAAAGAAGACGCGACAGGACAACACTCGGTGGATGCCATATGTGTGTTTTCAATTTAAAAAAACTTTCAGTTAACTACTTGCAGGAGAAAGTAATTGTAGCTGGTGGCCATTTTTAGTACTGTACCAGATTAGAGTTGTGTGTTTGTTTTTAATGTTAAAATGTCTGCATTTGATATCTCACCAGTATTTTCTTTTTTATAAGCAAAATACTTATTTTTATATTTTCTGATGTTGGTTCCAGGGGTACACGGCCAGCAGTGCCCTGGTCAGTGTAGTAGTAGTTGAAAGAATGGACCGCAGACAGGCATCGAAGGCCTAAAATAATAACACATGGCTGTAGGCAATTTTAAATTGGTTCCAGGGGTACACGGACAGCAGTGGTGTGGTCAGTGGAGGCCTAGTGGAAGGAGTGACCGCAGACAGGCATCGAAGGCCTAAAATAATAACACATGGCTGTAGGCAATTTTAAATTGGTTCCAGGGGTACACGGGCAGCAGTGACCTGGTCAGTGTAGTAGTAGTTGAAAAAATGGACCGCAGACAGGCATCGAATGCCTAAAATAATAACACATGGCTGTAGGCAATTTTAAATTGGTTCCAGGGGTACACGGGCAGCAGTGACCTGGTCAGTGTAGTAGTAGTTGAAAGAATGGACCGCAGACAGGCATCGAAGGCCTAAAATAAAAAAATTGGGCTGGCTGTAGGCAATTTTAAATTGGTTCCAGGGGTACACGGGCAGCAGTGGTGTGGTCAGTGGAGGCCTAGTGGAAGGAGTGACCGCAGACAGGCATCGAAGGCCTAAAATAATAACACATGGCTGTAGGCAATTTTAAATTGGTTCCAGGGGTACACGGACAGCAGTGGTGTGGTCAGTGGAGGCCTAGTGGAAGGAGTGACCGCAGACAGGCATCGAAGGCCTAAAATAATAACACATGGCTGTAGGCAATTTTAAATTGGTTCCAGGGGTACACGGACAGCAGTGACCTGGTCAGTGTAGTAGTAGTTGAAAGAATGGACCGCAGACAGGCATCGAATGCCTAAAATAATAACACATGGCTGTAGGCAATTTTAAATTGGTTCCAGGGGTACACGGGCAGCAGTGACCTGGTCAGTGTAGTAGTAGTTGAAAGAATGGACCGCAGACAGGCATCGAAGGCCTAAAATAAAAAAATTGGGCTGGCTGTAGGCAATTTTAAATTGGTTCCAGGGGTACACGGACAGCAGTGGTGTGGTCAGTGGAGGCCTAGTGGAAGGAGTGACCGCAGACAGGCATCGAAGGCCTAAAATAATAACACATGGCTGTAGGCAATTTTAAATTGGTTCCAGGGGTACACGGACAGCAGTGACCTGGTCAGTGTAGTAGTAGTTGAAAGAATGGACCGCAGACAGGCATCGAAGGCCTAAAATAAAAAAATTGGGCTGGCTGTAGGCAATTTTAAATTGGTTCCAGGGGTACACGGGCAGCAGTGACCTGGTCAGTGTAGTAGTAGTTGAAAGAATGGACCGCAGACAGGCTTAGAAGGCCTAACATAACAAACTTGGGCTGGCTGTAGGCACTTTTAAATTGGTTCCAGGGGTACACGGGCAGCAGTGGTCTGGTCAGTGGAAGTCTAGTGGAAGGAGTGACCGCAGACAGGCTTCCAAGGCCTAACATAACAAACTTGGGCTGGCTGTAGGCACTTTTAAATTGGTTCCAGGGGTACACGGGCAGCAGTGGTCTGGTCAGTGGAAGTCTAGTGGAAGGAGTGACCGCAGACAGGCTTCCAAGGCCTAACATAACAAACTTGGGCTGGCTGTAGGCACTTTTAAATTGGTTCCAGGGGTACACGGGCAGCAGTGGTCTGGTCAGTGGAAGTCTAGTGGAAGGAGTGACCGCAGACAGGCTTCGAAGGCCTAACATAACAAAATTGGGCTGGCTGTAGGCACTTTAAATTGGTTCCAGGGGTACATGGGCAGCAGTGTATGGTCAGTGGAAGTCTAGTGGAAGGAGTGACGGCAGACAGTCTTCGAAGGCCTAACATAACAAAATTGGGCTGACTGTAGGCACTTTTAAATTGGTTCCAGGGTAACACGGCCAGCAGTGGCCTGGTCAGTGTAGTAGTTGTAGAAAGAAGGGACCGCAGACAGGCTTCGAAGGCCTAACATAACAAAAATGTCAAAACAATGGTATTGTCAGTGCCAGGCATTGAAGGATGTCAGCGGCTAGACTACACATTGGTGAAGCTGTGAGAGATAATTTTGCTAGTGGTAGAGCACTGTTTGAGCTGGGGGGGGGAACTGTCTTGTGGCCGGCGGTACAGGCACAGGGCCCCTCATATTACAACGGTGTGTCTGACGTTGGGTGCGCACCACCACCGCCAGAGACACTTTATTGTACTATGAGGGACCCAGTGGCAGTGCCGTCGACCAAAAGCGGCCACACCCACCTCTTCAGACAAACAGCACTCTCAAGGGTCCAAGCGCAAAGTGGCGATAGCACGGCCCCGTGTGGGGAGTTTGGCCATTTCGTGAGGTGGAAACATGTCGTATGCTGGACAATCAGGTGAAGAAAATTACGAGATTGGAAAAGTCATTCAGAATAGTCCACAGGCAAGACCTTTTCATAGGAAAGCTAGGTGTCAGCCGGGCAGGGTGGGGCAAAAGATTTTGAAATCCAGTTGTGGTTCATTTTAATGAAGGTTAGATCATCTACATTTTGGGTAGCCAGACGAGTCCTTTTTTCTGTTAGTATTGAACCTGCAGCACTGAATACTCTTTCTGATAGGACACTAGCTGCCGGGCAAGCAAGCTCCTGCAATGCATATTCTGCCAATTCTGGCCAGGTGTCTAATTTGGATGCCCAGTAATCAAATGGGAATGACGGTTGAGGGAGAACGTCGATAAGGGATGAAAAATAGTTTGTAACCATACTGGACAAATGTTGTCTCCTGTCACTTTGAATTGATGCTGCAGTACCTGTCCTGTCTGCGGTCATAGAAAAATCACTCCACAACCTGGTCAGAAAACCCCTCTGTCCAACGCCACTTCTGATTTCTGCCCCTCTAACACCTCTGGTCTGCTGGCCCCTGGAGCTCGTGTGAGAACGATCACGGGCGCTGTGTGCAGGGAATGCCAGAAGCAAACGGTCAACAAGAGTTGATTGTTTTGTTGCTAATATTAGTTCCAAGTTCTCATGTGGCATAATATTTTGCAATTTGCCTTTATAGCGAGGATCAAGGAGGCAGGCCAACCAGTAATCGTCATCGTTCATCATTTTTGTAATGCGTGTGTCCCTTTTGAGGATACGCAAGGCATAATCCGCCATGTGGGCCAAAGTTCCCGTTGTCAAATCTGCGGTTGTGCTTGGTTGAGGGGCAGTTGCAGGCAAATCTACGTCACTTGTGTCCCTCAAAAAACCAGAACCCGGCCTTGCCACGCCACCAATTTCCCGTGCCCCCGGGAAAGCTTCCTCATTAAAAATATACTCATCCCCATCATCCTCCTCATCCTCCACCTCCTCTTCGCCCGGTACCTCGTCATGTACACTGCCCTGACCAGACAATCGCTGACTGTCATCAAGGCTTTCCTCTTCCTCTGGTGCAGACGCCTGATCCTTTATGTGCGTCAAACTTTGCATCAGCAGACGCATTAGGGGGATGCTCATGCTTATTATGGCGTTGTCTGCACTAACCAGCCGTGTGCATTCCTCAAAACACTGAAGGACTTGACACATGTCTTGAATCTTCGACCACTGCACACCTGACAACTCCATGTCTGCCATCCTACTGCCTGCCCGTGTATGTGTATCCTCCCACAAAAACATAACAGCCCGCCTCTGTTCGCACAGTCTCTGAAGCATGTGCAGTGTTGAGTTCCACCTTGTTGCAACGTCTATGATTAGGCGATGCTGGGGAAGGTTCAAAGAACGCTGATAGGTCTGCATACGGCTGGAGTGTACAGGCGAACGGCGGATATGTGCGCAAAGTCCACGCACTTTGAGGAGCAGGTCGGATAACCCCGGATAACTTTTCAGGAAGCACTGCACCACCAGGTTTAAGGTGTGAGCCAGGCAAGGAATGTGTTTCAGTTGGGAAAGGGAGATGGCAGCCATGAAATTCCTTCCGTTATCACTCACTACCTTGCCTGCCTCAAGATCTACAGTGCCCAGCCACGACTGCGTTTCTTGCTGCAAGAACTCGGACAGAACTTCCGCGGTGTGTCTATTGTCGCCCAAACACTTCATAGCCAATACAGCCTGCTGACGTATGCCAGTAGCTGCCCCATAATGGGAGACCTGGTGTGCAACAGTGGCAGGTGCGGATGGAGTGTTTGTGCGACTGCGGTCTGTGGACGAGCTCTTGCTTCTGCAGGAGGACGAGGAGGAGGAGGAGGAGGGGGTGCGAACGGCTACAGACAACTGTTTACTAGACCGTGGGCTAGGCAGAACTGTCCCAAACTTGCTGTCCCCTGTGGACCCTGAATCCACCACATTTACCCAGTGTGCCGTGATGGACACGTAACGTCCCTGGCCATGCCTACTGGTCCATGCATCTGTTGTCAGGTGCACCTTTGTGCTCACAGATTGCCTGAGTGCATGGACGATGCGCTCTTTAACATGCTGGTGGAGGGCTGGGATGGCTTTTCTGGAAAAAAAGTGTCGACTGGGTAGCTCGTAGCGTGGTACAGCGTAGTCCATCAGGTCTTTGAAAGCTTCGCTTTCAACTAACCGGTAGGGCATCATCTCTAACGAGATTAGTCTAGCTATGTGGGCGTTCAAACCCTGTGTACGCGGATGCGAGGCTAAGTATTTCCTTTTTCTAACCATAGTCTCATGTAGGGTGAGCTGGACTGGAGAGCTGGAGATCGTGGAACTAGCGGGGGTGCCGGTGGACATGGCAGACTGAGAGACGGTGGGAGATGGTATTGTTGCCGCCGGTGCCCTAGATGCAGTGTTTCCTACTACGAAACTGGTGATTCCCTGACCCTGACTGCTTTGGCCTGGCAAAGATACCTGCACAGATACAGCAGGTGGTGCGCTAAATGGTGGTCCTACACTGCCGGAAGGGATGTTGCGTTGATGACTAGCTTCATTGGCCGAGGGTGCAACAACCTTAAGGGACGTTTGGTAGTTAGTCCAAGCTTTCAAATGCATGGTGGTTAAATGTCTATGCATGCAACTAGTATTGAGACTTTTCAGATTCTGACCTCTGCTTAAGGAAGTAGAACATTTTTGACAGATGACTTTGCGCTGATCAATTGGATGTTGTTTAAAAAAATGCCAGACTGCACTCTTTCTAGCATCGGATACCTTTTCAGGCATTGCAGACTGAGCTTTAACCGGATGGCCACGCTGTCCTCCACCAGGTTTTGGCTTTGCCACGCGTTTTGGGCAAGATACGGGCCCGGCAGATGGAACCTGTGGCGATGTTGATGCCTGCTGCGGCCCCTCCTCCTCCTCTGCTTCAGAACTGCTGCCGCCTGCACCCTGTTCCCCCAATGGCTGCCAATCGGGGTCAAGAACTGGGTCATCTAATAACTCTTCTTGTACCTCCTGCGCAACTTCGTCTGTGTCACCGTGTCGTTCGGTGGTATAGCGTTCGTGATGGGGCAACATAGTCTCATCAGGGTCTGATTCTTGATCAGCACCCTGCGAGGGCAATGTTGTGGTCTGAGTCAAAGGACCAGCATAGTAGTCTGGCTGTGGCTGTGCGTCAGTGCACTCCATGTCAGATTCAATTTGTAATGGGCATGGACTGTTAACTGCTTCACTTTCTAAGCCAGGGACGGTATGTGTAAAGAGCTCCATGGAGTAACCCGTTGTGTCGCCTGCTGCATTCTTCTCTGTTGTTGTTTTTGCTGAAGAGGACAAGGAAGTGACTTGTCCCTGACCGTGAACATCCACTAACGACGCGCTGCTTTTACTTTTACCAGTTTCACGAGATGAGGCAAAAGAGCTAGAGGCTGAGTCAGCAAGATAAGCCAAAACTTGCTCTTGCTGCTCCGGCTTTAAAAGCGGTTTTCCTAATCCCAGAAAAGGGAGCGTTCGAGGCCTTGTGTAGCCGGACGACGAACCTGGCTCCACAGCTCCAGACTTAGGTGCAATATTTTTTCCCCCACGACCACCTGATGCTCCACCACTACCACTACCCTCATTACCAGCTGACAATGAACGCCCCCGGCCACGACCTCTTCCACTAGACTTCCTCATTGTTTTAAAAACGTAACCAAACTAACGTTATTTGTTGCAGTCACACAACTTACACGGTGAGCTATAACTTCAGTATGATTTAGCTACCCCTTTACAGGTTGGTGAGACCACAGCGAAAATCAGGCCCAATGTTACACACTCTTTTTTTGGTGGCTGCAAATTAGAGAGATGCCCCACACGCAGGACTGTCACTGAAGCACAAATGTTAATATTAATGTCACACTATTATTTTTTTTTTATTTTTATTTTTTTCAGGAACACTTTAGAAACCCCCCAAAAAAAAAAAAATAGATTTTTGCAGGGAGAATTTAGAAAACAAATGTAACAAACTATATGCTTTCTATGGGCCACTGAGTGAGAGATGACGCACACAGGAATCAGGAGTGGCACACAAGCCCAGAGGCCAATATTTTTCTACCAATGATTGATGTAGTTATTTTCTCTGGTAGATTTTAGAACCCAAATCAAGGAAAAAAAATATAGGCTTTCTATGGACCACAATTGGAGAGAGAGAGAGAGAGAGAGAGAGAGAGAGATGGCACACCCAGGAGTCAAGACTGGCACACAAGCAGAAAGGCCAATATTAATCTCCCACTGTTTTTTTGGTTGTTTTTTTTTTTTTTTTTTCAGGGAGACTTTAGAAATAAAAATAATAAAAAAAATATGATTTTATCAGGAAGAATTTAGAAACCAAATAAAATAAAATGATTTTTTCAGGGAGAATTTAGAAAACAAATAAAACCAAAAATATGCGTTCTATGGCCCACTGACTGAGAGAGAGAGAGAGATGGAACGCTTAGTACTGGCACACAAGCCCAAAGGGCAATATTAATCTCCCTTTTTTTTTCCAGGGAGAATTTCTGAAACCCAAAAAAAAAATAAAATAGGCTTTCTATGGCCCACTATTTGTGAGAGAGATGGGACGCTCAGGACTGGCACAGATGGCACGCTCAGGACTGGCACAGAAGCCCAGAGGCCAATATTAATCTCCCTTTTTTTCTGGGAGAATTTATAAAACCAAAAAAATATTTAAATAGGCTTTCTATGGCCCACTATTTGTGAGAGAGATGGCACGCTCAGGACTGGCACAGATGGCACGCTCACAACTGGCACACAAGCCCAGAGGCCAATATTAATCTCCCTTTTTTCAGGGAGAATTTCTAAAACCCAAAAAAAAAATAAAATAGGCTTTCTATGGCCCACTATTTGTGAGAGAGATGGGACGCTCAGGACTGGCACAGATGGCACGCTCAGGACTGGCACAGAAGCCCAGAGGCCAATATTAATCTCCCTTTTTTTCTGGGAGAATTTATAAAACCAAAAAAATATTTAAATAGGCTTTCTATGGCCCACTATTTGTGAGAGAGATGGCACGCTCAGGACTGGCACAGATGGCACGCTCACAACTGGCACACAAGCCCAGAGGCCAATATTAATCTCCCTTTTTTCAGGGAAAATTGATAAAACAAAAAAAAAAATTAAATAGGCTTTCTATGGCCCACTATTTGTGAGAGAGATGGCACGCTCAGGGCTGGCTGGCACAGATGGCACGCTCAGGACTGGCACACAAGCCCAGAGGCCAATATTAATCTCCCTTTTTTTCTGGGAGAATTTATAAAACCAAAAAAATATTTAAATAGGCTTTCTATGGCCCACTATTTGTGAGAGAGATGGCACGCTCAGGACTGGCACAGATGGCACGCTCACAACTGGCACACAAGCCCAGAGGCCAATATTAATCTCCCTTTTTTCAGGGAAAATTGATAAAACAAAAAAAAAAATTAAATAGGCTTTCTATGGCCCACTATTTGTGAGAGAGATGGCACGCTCAGGGCTGGCTGGCACAGATGGCACGCTCAGGACTGGCACACAAGCCCAGAGGCCAATATTAATCTCCCTTTTTTTCTGGGAGAATTTATAAAACCAAAAAAATATTTAAATAGGCTTTCTATGGCCCACTATTTGTGAGAGAGATGGCACGCTCAGGACTGGCACAGATGGCACGCTCACAACTGGCACACAAGCCCAGAGGCCAATATTAATCTCCCTTTTTTCAGGGAAAATTTATAAAACAAAAAAAAAAATTAAATAGGCTTTCTATGGCCCACTATTTGTGAGAGAGATGGCACGCTCAGGGCTGGCACAGATGGCACGCTCAGGACTGGCACACAAGCCCAGAGGCCAATATTAATCTCCCTTTTTTTCAGGGAGAATTTATAAAACCAAAAAAAAAAATAAATAGGCTTTCTATGGCCCACTATTTGTGAGAGAGATGGCACACTCAGGACTGGCACACAAGCCCAAAGGCCAATATTAATCTCCCACTGTATTTTTATCAGGGAGAATTTATACACCCCACAAAAAAAAATACAGAAAAATGAAAAGGCTTTCTATGGCCCACTATGTGAGAGAGATGGCACACACAGGGATGGCACTCTAGCAGAAATGCCAAATTGCCAATCTTAATCTCCCACCAAAAAAAAAAAAAAAAAAAAAACAGGGAATGTCCTACAATTACTATCTCCCTGCCTGCAGTAATCTCAGCCAGGTATGGCAGGCAGCTACTATCTCCCTGCCTGCAGTAATCTCAGCCAGGTATGGCAGGCAGCAATAAGGAGTGGACTGATGCACAAATGAAATAAAAAGTGTGGACAAACAAAAAAGATAGCTGTGCAGAAAGGAAGGAACAAGAGGATTTGTGCTTTGAAAAAAGCAGTTGGTTTGCACAGCGGCGTACACACAGCAATGCAGCTATCAGGGAGCCTTCTAGGGCAGCCCAATGAGCTACAGCGCTGAGGGGAAAAAAAAAAAAAAAAAAACTTCCACTGTCCCTGCACACCGAGGGTGGTGTTGGACAGTGCAAATCGCTGCAGCACAAGCGGTTTTGTGGTTAATGGACCCTGCCTAACGCTATCCCTGCTTCTGACAAAGCGGCAGCAACCTCTCCCTAAGCTCAGATCAGCAGCAGTAAGATGGCGGTCGGCGGGAACGCCTCTTTATAGCCCCTGTGACGTCGCAGACAGCAAGCCAATCACTGCAATGCCCTTCTCTAAGATGGTGGGGACCAGGACCTATGTCATCACGCTGCCCACACTCTGCGTTTACCTTCATTGGCTGAGAAATGGCGCTTTTCGCGTCATTGAAACGCGACTTTGGCGCGAAAGTCGCGTACCGCATGGCCGACCCCGCACAGGGGTCGGATCGGGTTTCATGAAACCCCGACTTAGCCAAAAGTCGGCGACTTTTGAAAATGTTCGACCCGTTTCGCTCAACCCTATTGATGAGTATAAGGGCCTTTTTATTTAGTCATACTGCTATGTAATTTTGTCTTTTCTTCCATCATATGCTGCACATAACACTCAGGTATATTATTACCTCCGCTTTCTATTTATGAGGTGAACATCATTCGGACATGTGCATTTTGGTTTCATCTGGAGACAGGAACCACTGTTGCGTTCCAGGTGGAACGCAGGTGGTGGTTTTTGTAAAATTCTTCCTGTCTGGCTTCTTGGACATGCGCATTGTAAAAGCATCCAATGACAGCTAAATAGTATGCGTTCCAGATGGAACGCACGTGGCGATGATGTGAACACACTTCCGGTCCCTGACCATTGACGGAGGTGCACGTCTTTCGGAAATACGCATTGGGGTTTCTTCTGGAGACAGGAAACACTTTTGTGTTCCAGGTGGAACGTAGGTGCTGGTTTTTGTAAAGTCCTTCCTGTCGGGCTTTGTGGACAAGCGCATTGTAATAGCATCCGATGAAAGGAAATTAGTATGCGTTTCAAGTGGAACGCAAGTGGCGATGAGGTGAACATACTTCCGGTCCTTGATCATTGATGGTAATTATACTTTTAAACCTTTCACCTATGGGATTTTGAGATTTCAAAAGATGCTAATCGGCTAAAAACCTAGGGGATGAAATGTTGTTCATGTTTATGATGGGGAAACGTCATCTGACTCCATTTTCTTAGACATTGATACATGCTCCGAGTATATGGAGGAAGTCCTTGTCTTTTTGATGATGTGCTTGTCTATATTTAGAAGGGATCTAGATGGCTACCATGCAGCATCTTTAAATCTAACCTCCTGATGATCCGTTATGGAGAAACGCGTTGAGGTTTCAGGAATATCAACAAATCTTAAGTACGTTTTATCTTGCTGTTATCAACATTGGCATTTATCATGCACTATATATGCCATTTAAGGTTTTTTTATCTGCCTTTTTGGTATTTTTGAATGTTTATCTTCCTTAGGCTACCCTTGTTAAATATTGGAGTGATGTCAGGGACCCCAAGGGATAGCCATCGGTGAGTGGGGACGCCATTCCCCTGACCAGTAGGGTGCCAACCTCCGCTTTAGGAAGGCTATACAGAAATAGGGAACAGTATATCAAGGTACTAAACAAATGAACTTGCCCCTTTCTTATTGTATTGTCAATTTCACTTCTTTTGCACATGCTTTCTGTTTTTATCCACCTTAATATCAATCCTTGATTGGCAATCCCTAAACACTCCTTTCCATGTTTACTTAAATGGGTGACTATGTGATTCACCAATACAGGGACATCTAGGAGCCACCGAGGAGCGGGGGCGCCATTCTCGTTTTGTGTTTATGGTGCCAACCTCCGCTTATAGGTAGGTGATAATCATATAGGGTGATGGTAGCCAGCACGGTTGCATGTTTTGTAGGCATAATAAAGATAAGTTTTATCTTAATATTTTGTGGTATATAAGGTTGCATATAGTAGCCAGTCTGAAGATAACATGACGTAGTTGCCCTTAATGAAGGGTTCAAATGTGTGAATGCAATTGTGTCAGGATAAGAAAAATTACACAGATAGAATATTGGCTTTGAGCTACTTTAAACAGATGTTGGCTACTGGTTGCCCTTTGTGTATATTTATATTTTCAAAATATTTTATCGCCTTTATATCCCTTTTGAACAGAGTGTGCAAACCTTCTACAAACTTAAAATGGACAGGGAAGGAGTTCCCACCACATAATACCAGAGGAAGATGATATATTACTTTTGGCTCTAATATTAAAATGAGCTTTCTCTCCAGTGTAATGATCCTTCGGTTACAGGAAATGGTCCTATTAAAGCATGGACCGTAGCCAGCTTCATCCTGTAATATTAATGACCAAAGTGATGTTACTTTTTTACCTGTATCACCTAAAATACAATTTGCAGCATACAGTCTGCATATATTAAAATTAATCTACAATATTTAAAATCAAAGACATAAACGATCATAAACTCACTGATATCACATGCAACAAATTAGCTGGTTACAATATAAAAACAATACATAATAGATATAAATACAGATACTGTATATGCATATACAGTGGGGCAAAAAAGTATTTAGTCAGTCAGCAATAGTGCAAGTTCCACCACTTAAAAAGATGAGAGGCGTCTGTAATTTACATCATAGGTAGACCTCAACTATGGGAGACAAACTGAGAAAAAAAAATCCAGAAAATCACATTGTCTGTTTTTTTAACATTTTATTTGCATATTATGGTGGAAAATAAGTATTTGGTCAGAAACAAAATTTCATCTCAATACTTTGTAATATATCCTTTGTTGGCAATGACAGAGGTCAAACGTTTTCTGTAAGTCTTCACAAGGTTGCCACACACTGTTGTTGGTATGTTGGCCCATTCCTCCATGCAGATCTCCTCTAGAGCAGTGATGCTTTTGGCTTTTCGCTTGGCAACACGGACTTTCAACTCCCTCCAAAGGTTTTCTATAGGGTTGAGATCTGGAGACTGGCTAGGCCACTCCAGGACCTTGAAATGCTTCTTACGAAGCCACTCCTTTGTTGCCCTGGCGGTGTGCTTTGGATCATTGTCATGTTGAAAGACCCAGCCACGTTTCATCTTCAATGCCCTTGCTGATGGAAGGAGGTTTGCACTCAAAATCTCACGATACATGGCCCCATTCATTCTTTCATGTACCCGGATCAGTCGTCCTGGCCCCTTTGCAGAGAAACAGCCCCAAAGCATGATGTTTCCACCACCATGCTTTACAGTAGGTATGGTGTTTGATGGATGCAACTCAGTATTCTTTTTCCTCCAAACACGACAAGTTGTGTTTCTACCAAACAGTTCCAGTTTGGTTTCATCAGACCATAGGACATTCTCCCAAAACTCCTCTGGATCATCCAAATGCTCTCTAGCAAACTTCAGACGGGCCCGGACATGTACTGGCTTAAGCAGTGGGACACGTCTGGCACTGCAGGATCTGAGTCCATGGTGGCGTAGTGTGTTACTCATGGTAGGCCTTGTTACATTGGTTCCAGCTCTCTGCAGTTCATTCACTAGGTCCCCCCGCGTGGTTCTGGGATTTTTGCTCACCATTCTTGTGATCATTCTGACCCCACGGGGTGGGATTTTGCGTGGAGCCCCAGATCGAGGGAGATTATCAGTGGTCTTGTATGTCTTCCATTTTCTAATTATTGCTCCCACTGTTGATTTATTCACTCCAAGCTGGTTGGCTATTGCAGATTCAGTCTTCCCAGCCTGGTGCAGGGCTACAATTTTGTTTATGGTGTCCTTTGACAGCTCTTTGGTCTTCACCATAGTGGAGTTTGGAGTCAGACTGTTTGAGGGTGTGCACAGGTGTCTTTTTATACTGATAACAAGTTTAAACAGGTGCCATTAATACAGGTAATGAGTGGAGGAAAGAGGAGACTCTTAAAGAAGAAGCTACAGGTCTGTGAGAGCCAGAAATCTTGATTGTTTGTTTCTGACCAAATACTTATTTTCCACCATAATATGCAAAAAAAATGTTAAAAAAACAGACAATGTGATTTTCTGGATTTTTTTTTCTCAGTTTGTCTCCCATAGTTGAGGTCTACCTATGATGTAAATTACAGACGCCTCTCATCTTTTTAAGTGGTGGAACTTGCACTATTGCTGACTGACTAAATACTTTTTTGCCCCACTGTATATAAATATACAGTGGGTACGGAAAGCATTCAGACTCCTTTAAATTTTTCACTCTTTGTTTCATTGCAGCCATTTGGTAAATTCAAAAAAGTTCATTTTTTTCGCATTATTGTACACTTTGCACCCCATCTTGACTGAAAAGAAAACAGAATTGTAGAAATTTTCGTAAATTTATTAAAAAAGAAAATCTGAAATATCACATGGTCATAAGTATACAGACCCTTTGTTCAGACACTCATATTTAAGTCACATGCTGTCCATTTCCTTCCGGTCATTGATTCGAGTATTTAATCAGAGCCCAGCCGATTCTCAACGAGTGCCGAGCACATCCGAGCACCCAGATACTCAAGTGATATCCGAGTATCACCATGCATGTTTGCTCATCAACAGCTTTAACCCATCATTTGGAGCAAAAACTATTAGACCCTGTCTTATTTTCGGGAAAACACAGTAGTGCATAGTTTGTAGCTGCCAACTAGTGGGAAACTGCATACATGTGGCTGAAAACTAAAAGTGCTGTAGTTTGGCAGGTACAGGGTGTAGATTGTATAAAGATGAAGTATTTTAGGTTTTAGAGTTTTATTTCTTCAAATTATTGCACATATATGAATCCAACCATAATCTTGGTTACCAGTTGTTAAAACTAAATATCATAGATTCCTATTTAACAAGTTGTGAAACAAGATATTCATAGAGGTGTATCTTCTGCTCTTCCTCATATAATACACATGATGAGCTAAGGTTTTGTATGGAATGTTGAACTAATGGCATGCACTCCAGTTTCACATAAATTAAAATTAAAGCATAAAGAATATATCCTTTCCTTTGGGGATCTCGATCTTTAAACTGCACAGACAATTTAATACTCTACAGTAAATGCTGCTGTAAGAGGATAACATGTGTTTCTATGTATACTGAATGTGGAATTATTCTCAGGGACCTCACTTTATAGAAAAAAATCTGTGTTACTAGGCAGGAAAAATACAGTAGCGTGTAAAAGGTTTGGCAATCCTGGTCAAAATTACTGTTATTGTGAGCAGTTAAGCAAATTGAAGATGAAATGTTCTGTTTAAAGTTAAAGATGAGATGACACATTTTCTTTGTATTTTAGTAAACAAAATATATATTTATATATTTTCAGCATTTGCATTTTAAAAATTTGAAAAAAGAAAATAGGCCAATGCAAAAGTTTGGGCTCCCTACATGGTTAGTATCTAATAACAGCCCCTTTTGAAAGCATCACAGCTTGTAAATGCTTTTCGTAGGCAGACAAGAGTCTTTCAAGACTGTGGAGACCCGTGTGTCGTAAACAGTGCCTTCCCCCCTTTCGCCCTTCCCCCCAATCCCTGAAAAGACAACGCAAACAGGCCTGGATGGGTTGAACAGGTCGGTCACAGTTTATTAATTCGATAAGCAGGGAGGGGCAATTACATTTCGCAGCGGGCTCACAGCCGAAGGCCTATTCTGCAACTGACAGGTGGGCAGCCAGTGTGCGGCTACGAACCTTTGCCCCTCTCTACACTTCTGCTGTGACTTAATAAGGCTACGTTCACATTTGCGTTGTGCGGTGCAGCGTCAGCGACGCAATGCACAATGCAAATGTAAACGTATGCACAACGCAGCATTTTGTGACGCATGTGTCCACTGTTGCATGGTACAGAAAAAACTGCATCATGCAGCGTCCTCTGCGCCCTGACGCATGCGCCACAGTGACACATGCGTCACAAAACGCAAGTGCAACGCATGTCCATGCACCCCCCATGTTAAATATAGGGGCGCATGACGTATGCGTCGCCGTGGCTGCGCCCGACGCAACCCTAATGTGAACGTAGCCTAAAAACAGGATTATTATCAACAGTTTTACATTTTGAGTATTATATGTTTCACATTTAAACCGCGGAGAACAAACAGTGAGTGTGTAAGGGAGGGAGGGTGGGACAACAGTTTCCAGGAGGTCAGCCAGGGAGAAAGAGGAGGATACTGACCCCGGGCACCTGAATTTAACCCCTGAGGGTGTGGCCGGACGCCCCTTCCCTTTGGTCAGCTGGGTGTCCCAATTAGTGCATCACCTAGTGGGAGTAGTGGGAGGGGGGAATTGGCACTGCACAGTTTCCTACTAGCTTTTCCTATAGGGGCTCTGCAGTCTGAGGCACACTCCCTATGCGGTACCATGTCTGCCATTCTTGTTTGAGGTATTTTCATACATTCTTCCTTAGAAAATTCTTCCAGTTCTGTGAGTTCCCTGGGTCGTCTTGCATGCACTGCTATTTTGAGGTCTAGCCACAGATTTTCAATTATGTCAATGATGTTCAGATCAGGGAACTGGCAGTGCTTTTGTAAAACCTTCAGCTTGTGCCTTTTGAGGTAGTCTATTGTGGATTTTGAAGTGGGTATAGGATCATTATCCATTTGCAGAAGCCATCCTCTTTTCAATGTCAGCTTTTTTTTTACAGATGGTGTTATGTTTGCATCAACAATTTGATAAAATTAACTTGAATCCATTCTTCCAGGAGCATAAGTCCCTTGTTATGTAAACCGTTGCTTAACCTGGAGCAGGCTGGGGATATGTTCATCCGCTCATACAGCCCCCTTCACCCACGTCTCTTTAGGACAGAGGATCGCTGCCCAGACGGGTTATTCGGCTGTACACAGGCTCACCACGGATGCTACAGCCTCGGTGTGCCATTGCCACTGTTATAATCTGGTGGCCTAGGAGCAGCATGAGACGTACTCTGGATTAGGTGGTACCTGCACTGACCGCAAACCCTGAACTTAGCAGTGCAACTAGAAGTAGCCGTGGGGGGTATCTAACACTCCCTAGACCCCTCGACAGAGCCTAAGAACTAACTTCCCCTAAAGACAGAAACGGGAAAACTATCTTGCCTCAGAGAAAGTCCCCAAAAGATAGACAGCCCCCCACAAATATTGACTGTGAGAGGAGAGGGAAATAACATACGCAGACATGAAATCAGGATTTAGCATAGGAGGCCATACTAGCTAAAAAGAAAGAATAGGACAGAGTACTATGCGGTCAGTAGGGTTGAGCGAAACGGGTCGAACATTTTCAAAAGTCGCCGACTTTTGGCTAAGTCGGGGTTTCATGAAACCCGATCCGACCCCTGTGCGGGGTCGGCCATGCGGTACGCGACTTTCGCGCCAAAGTCGCGTTTCAATGACGCGAAAAGCGCCATTTCTCAGCCAATGAAGGTAAACGCAGAGTGTGGGCAGCGTGATGACATAGGTCCTGGTCCCCACCATCTTAGAGAAGGGCATTGCAGTGATTGGCTTGCTGTCTGCGACGTCACAGGGGCTATAAAGAGGCGTTCCCGCCGACCGCCATCTTACTGCTGCTGATCTGAGCTTAGGGAGAGGTTGCTGCCGCTTTGTCAGAAGCAGGGATAGCGTTAGGCAGGGTCCATTAACCACAAAACCGCTTGTGCTGCAGCGATTTGCACTGTCCAACACCACCCTCGGTGTGCAGGGACAGTGGAAGTTTTTTTTTTTTTTTTTTTCCCCTCAGCGCTGTAGCTCATTGGGCTGCCCTAGAAGGCTCCCTGATAGCTGCATTGCTGTGTGTACGCCGCTGTGCAAACCAACTGCTTTTTTCAAAGCACAAATCCTCTTGTTCCTTCCTTTCTGCACAGCTATCTTTTTTGTTTGTCCACACTTTTTATTTCATTTGTGCATCAGTCCACTCCTTATTGCTGCCTGCCATACCTGGCTGAGATTACTGCAGGCAGGGAGATAGTAGCTGCCTGCCATACCTGGCTGAGATTACTGCAGGCAGGGAGATAGTAATTGTAGGACATTCCCTGTTTTTTTTTTTTTTTTTTTTTTGGTGGGAGATTAAGATTGGCAATTTGGCATTTCTGCTAGAGTGCCATCCCTGTGTGTGCCATCTCTCTCACATAGTGGGCCATAGAAAGCCTTTTCATTTTTCTGTATTTTTTTTTGTGGGGTGTATAAATTCTCCCTGATAAAAATACAGTGGGAGATTAATATTGGCCTTTGGGCTTGTGTGCCAGTCCTGAGTGTGCCATCTCTCTCACAAATAGTGGGCCATAGAAAGCCTATTTATTTTTTTTTTTGGTTTTATAAATTCTCCCTGAAAAAAAGGGAGATTAATATTGGCCTCTGGGCTTGTGTGCCAGTCCTGAGCGTGCCATCTGTGCCAGCCCTGAGCGTGCCATCTCTCTCACAAATAGTGGGCCATAGAAAGCCTATTTAATTTTTTTTTTTGTTTTATAAATTTTCCCTGAAAAAAGGGAGATTAATATTGGCCTCTGGGCTTGTGTGCCAGTTGTGAGCGTGCCATCTGTGCCAGTCCTGAGCGTGCCATCTCTCTCACAAATAGTGGGCCATAGAAAGCCTATTTAAATATTTTTTTGGTTTTATAAATTCTCCCAGAAAAAAAGGGAGATTAATATTGGCCTCTGGGCTTGTGTGCCAGTCCTGAGCGTGCCATCTGTGCCAGCCAGCCCTGAGCGTGCCATCTCTCTCACAAATAGTGGGCCATAGAAAGCCTATTTAATTTTTTTTTTTGTTTTATCAATTTTCCCTGAAAAAAGGGAGATTAATATTGGCCTCTGGGCTTGTGTGCCAGTTGTGAGCGTGCCATCTGTGCCAGTCCTGAGCGTGCCATCTCTCTCACAAATAGTGGGCCATAGAAAGCCTATTTAAATATTTTTTTGGTTTTATAAATTCTCCCAGAAAAAAAGGGAGATTAATATTGGCCTCTGGGCTTGTGTGCCAGTCCTGAGCGTGCCATCTGTGCCAGCCAGCCCTGAGCGTGCCATCTCTCTCACAAATAGTGGGCCATAGAAAGCCTATTTAATTTTTTTTTTTGTTTTATCAATTTTCCCTGAAAAAAGGGAGATTAATATTGGCCTCTGGGCTTGTGTGCCAGTTGTGAGCGTGCCATCTGTGCCAGTCCTGAGCGTGCCATCTCTCTCACAAATAGTGGGCCATAGAAAGCCTATTTAAATATTTTTTTGGTTTTATAAATTCTCCCAGAAAAAAAGGGAGATTAATATTGGCCTCTGGGCTTCTGTGCCAGTCCTGAGCGTGCCATCTGTGCCAGTCCTGAGCGTCCCATCTCTCTCACAAATAGTGGGCCATAGAAAGCCTATTTTATTTTTTTTTTGGGTTTTAGAAATTCTCCCTGAAAAAAGGGAGATTAATATTGGCCTCTGGGCTTGTGTGCCAGTTGTGAGCGTGCCATCTGTGCCAGTCCTGAGCGTGCCATCTCTCTCACAAATAGTGGGCCATAGAAAGCCTATTTAAATATTTTTTTGGTTTTATAAATTCTCCCAGAAAAAAAGGGAGATTAATATTGGCCTCTGGGCTTCTGTGCCAGTCCTGAGCGTGCCATCTGTGCCAGTCCTGAGCGTCCCATCTCTCTCACAAATAGTGGGCCATAGAAAGCCTATTTTATTTTTTTTTTGGGTTTCAGAAATTCTCCCTGGAAAAAAAAAGGGAGATTAATATTGCCCTTTGGGCTTGTGTGCCAGTACTAAGCGTTCCATCTCTCTCTCTCTCTCAGTCAGTGGGCCATAGAACGCATATTTTTGGTTTTATTTGTTTTCTAAATTCTCCCTGAAAAAATCATTTTATTTTATTTGGTTTCTAAATTCTTCCTGATAAAATCATATTTTTTTTATTATTTTTATTTCTAAAGTCTCCCTGAAAAAAAAAAAAAAAAAACAACCAAAAAAACAGTGGGAGATTAATATTGGCCTTTCTGCTTGTGTGCCAGTCTTGACTCCTGGGTGTGCCATCTCTCTCTCTCTCTCTCTCTCTCTCTCTCCAATTGTGGTCCATAGAAAGCCTATATTTTTTTTCCTTGATTTGGGTTCTAAAATCTACCAGAGAAAATAACTACATCAATCATTGGTAGAAAAATATTGGCCTCTGGGCTTGTGTGCCACTCCTGATTCCTGTGTGCGTCATCTCTCACTCAGTGGCCCATAGAAAGCATATAGTTTGTTACATTTGTTTTCTAAATTCTCCCTGCAAAAATCTATTTTTTTTTTTTTGGGGGGTTTCTAAAGTGTTCCTGAAAAAAATAAAAATAAAAAAAAAATAATAGTGTGACATTAATATTAACATTTGTGCTTCAGTGACAGTCCTGCGTGTGGGGCATCTCTCTAATTTGCAGCCACCAAAAAAAGAGTGTGTAACATTGGGCCTGATTTTCGCTGTGGTCTCACCAACCTGTAAAGGGGTAGCTAAATCATACTGAAGTTATAGCTCACCGTGTAAGTTGTGTGACTGCAACAAATAACGTTAGTTTGGTTACGTTTTTAAAACAATGAGGAAGTCTAGTGGAAGAGGTCGTGGCCGGGGGCGTTCATTGTCAGCTGGTAATGAGGGTAGTGGTAGTGGTGGAGCATCAGGTGGTCGTGGGGGAAAAAATATTGCACCTAAGTCTGGAGCTGTGGAGCCAGGTTCGTCGTCCGGCTACACAAGGCCTCGAACGCTCCCTTTTCTGGGATTAGGAAAACCGCTTTTAAAGCCGGAGCAGCAAGAGCAAGTTTTGGCTTATCTTGCTGACTCAGCCTCTAGCTCTTTTGCCTCATCTCGTGAAACTGGTAAAAGTAAAAGCAGCGCGTCGTTAGTGGATGTTCACGGTCAGGGACAAGTCACTTCCTTGTCCTCTTCAGCAAAAACAACAACAGAGAAGAATGCAGCAGGCGACACAACGGGTTACTCCATGGAGCTCTTTACACATACCGTCCCTGGCTTAGAAAGTGAAGCAGTTAACAGTCCATGCCCATTACAAATTGAATCTGACATGGAGTGCACTGACGCACAGCCACAGCCAGACTACTATGCTGGTCCTTTGACTCAGACCACAACATTGCCCTCGCAGGGTGCTGATCAAGAATCAGACCCTGATGAGACTATGTTGCCCCATCACGAACGCTATACCACCGAACGACACGGTGACACAGACGAAGTTGCGCAGGAGGTACAAGAAGAGTTATTAGATGACCCAGTTCTTGACCCCGATTGGCAGCCATTGGGGGAACAGGGTGCAGGCGGCAGCAGTTCTGAAGCAGAGGAGGAGGAGGGGCCGCAGCAGGCATCAACATCGCCACAGGTTCCATCTGCCGGGCCCGTATCTTGCCCAAAACGCGTGGCAAAGCCAAAACCTGGTGGAGGACAGCGTGGCCATCCGGTTAAAGCTCAGTCTGCAATGCCTGAAAAGGTATCCGATGCTAGAAAGAGTGCAGTCTGGCATTTTTTTAAACAACATCCAATTGATCAGCGCAAAGTCATCTGTCAAAAATGTTCTACTTCCTTAAGCAGAGGTCAGAATCTGAAAAGTCTCAATACTAGTTGCATGCATAGACATTTAACCACCATGCATTTGAAAGCTTGGACTAACTACCAAACGTCCCTTAAGGTTGTTGCACCCTCGGCCAATGAAGCTAGTCATCAACGCAACATCCCTTCCGGCAGTGTAGGACCACCATTTAGCGCACCACCTGCTGTATCTGTGCAGGTATCTTTGCCAGGCCAAAGCAGTCAGGGTCAGGGAATCACCAGTTTCGTAGTAGGAAACACTGCATCTAGGGCACCGGCGGCAACAATACCATCTCCCACCGTCTCTCAGTCTGCCATGTCCACCGGCACCCCCGCTAGTTCCACGATCTCCAGCTCTCCAGTCCAGCTCACCCTACATGAGACTATGGTTAGAAAAAGGAAATACTTAGCCTCGCATCCGCGTACACAGGGTTTGAACGCCCACATAGCTAGACTAATCTCGTTAGAGATGATGCCCTACCGGTTAGTTGAAAGCGAAGCTTTCAAAGACCTGATGGACTACGCTGTACCACGCTACGAGCTACCCAGTCGACACTTTTTTTCCAGAAAAGCCATCCCAGCCCTCCACCAGCATGTTAAAGAGCGCATCGTCCATGCACTCAGGCAATCTGTGAGCACAAAGGTGCACCTGACAACAGATGCATGGACCAGTAGGCATGGCCAGGGACGTTACGTGTCCATCACGGCACACTGGGTAAATGTGGTGGATTCAGGGTCCACAGGGGACAGCAAGTTTGGGACAGTTCTGCCTAGCCCACGGTCTAGTAAACAGTTGTCTGTAGCCGTTCGCACCCCCTCCTCCTCCTCCTCCTCGTCCTCCTGCAGAAGCAAGAGCTCGTCCACAGACCGCAGTCGCACAAACACTCCATCCGCACCTGCCACTGTTGCACACCAGGTCTCCCATTATGGGGCAGCTACTGGCATACGTCAGCAGGCTGTATTGGCTATGAAGTGTTTGGGCGACAATAGACACACCGCGGAAGTTCTGTCCGAGTTCTTGCAGCAAGAAACGCAGTCGTGGCTGGGCACTGTAGATCTTGAGGCAGGCAAGGTAGTGAGTGATAACGGAAGGAATTTCATGGCTGCCATCTCCCTTTCCCAACTGAAACACATTCCTTGCCTGGCTCACACCTTAAACCTGGTGGTGCAGTGCTTCCTGAAAAGTTATCCGGGGTTATCCGACCTGCTCCTCAAAGTGCGTGGACTTTGCGCACATATCCGCCGTTCGCCTGTACACTCCAGCCGTATGCAGACCTATCAGCGTTCTTTGAACCTTCCCCAGCATCGCCTAATCATAGACGTTGCAACAAGGTGGAACTCAACACTGCACATGCTTCAGAGACTGTGCGAACAGAGGCGGGCTGTTATGTTTTTGTGGGAGGATACACATACACGGGCAGGCAGTAGGATGGCAGACATGGAGTTGTCAGGTGTGCAGTGGTCGAAGATTCAAGACATGTGTCAAGTCCTTCAGTGTTTTGAGGAATGCACACGGCTGGTTAGTGCAGACAACGCCATAATAAGCATGAGCATCCCCCTAATGCGTCTGCTGATGCAAAGTTTGACGCACATAAAGGATCAGGCGTCTGCACCAGAGGAAGAGGAAAGCCTTGATGACAGTCAGCGATTGTCTGGTCAGGGCAGTGTACATGACGAGGTACCGGGCGAAGAGGAGGTGGAGGATGAGGAGGATGATGGGGATGAGTATATTTTTAATGAGGAAGCTTTCCCGGGGGCACGGGAAATTGGTGGCGTGGCAAGGCCGGGTTCTGGTTTTTTGAGGGACACAAGTGACGTAGATTTGCCTGCAACTGCCCCTCAACCAAGCACAACCGCAGATTTGACAACGGGAACTTTGGCCCACATGGCGGATTATGCCTTGCGTATCCTCAAAAGGGACACACGCATTACAAAAATGATGAACGATGACGATTACTGGTTGGCCTGCCTCCTTGATCCTCGCTATAAAGGCAAATTGCAAAATATTATGCCACATGAGAACTTGGAACTAATATTAGCAACAAAACAATCAACTCTTGTTGACCGTTTGCTTCTGGCATTCCCTGCACACAGCGCCCGTGATCGTTCTCACACGAGCTCCAGGGGCCAGCAGACCAGAGGTGTTAGAGGGGCAGAAATCAGAAGTGGCGTTGGACAGAGGGGTTTTCTGACCAGGTTGTGGAGTGATTTTTCTATGACCGCAGACAGGACAGGTACTGCAGCATCAATTCAAAGTGACAGGAGACAACATTTGTCCAGTATGGTTACAAACTATTTTTCATCCCTTATCGACGTTCTCCCTCAACCGTCATTCCCATTTGATTACTGGGCATCCAAATTAGACACCTGGCCAGAATTGGCAGAATATGCATTGCAGGAGCTTGCTTGCCCGGCAGCTAGTGTCCTATCAGAAAGAGTATTCAGTGCTGCAGGTTCAATACTAACAGAAAAAAGGACTCGTCTGGCTACCCAAAATGTAGATGATCTAACCTTCATTAAAATGAACCACAACTGGATTTCAAAATCTTTTGCCCCACCCTGCCCGGCTGACACCTAGCTTTCCTATGAAAAGGTCTTGCCTGTGGACTATTCTGAATGACTTTTCCAATCTCGTAATTTTCTTCACCTGATTGTCCAGCATACGACATGTTTCCACCTCACGAAATGGCCAAACTCCCCACACGGGGCCGTGCTATCGCCACTTTGCGCTTGGACCCTTGAGAGTGCTGTTTGTCTGAAGAGGTGGGTGTGGCCGCTTTTGGTCGACGGCACTGCCACTGGGTCCCTCATAGTACAATAAAGTGTCTCTGGCGGTGGTGGTGCGCACCCAACGTCAGACACACCGTTGTAATATGAGGGGCCCTGTGCCTGTACCGCCGGCCACAAGACAGTTCCCCCCCCCAGCTCAAACAGTGCTCTACCACTAGCAAAATTATCTCTCACAGCTTCACCAATGTGTAGTCTAGCCGCTGACATCCTTCAATGCCTGGCACTGACAATACCATTGTTTTGACATTTTTGTTATGTTAGGCCTTCGAAGCCTGTCTGCGGTCCCTTCTTTCTACAACTACTACACTGACCAGGCCACTGCTGGCCGTGTTACCCTGGAACCAATTTAAAAGTGCCTACAGTCAGCCCAATTTTGTTATGTTAGGCCTTCGAAGACTGTCTGCCGTCACTCCTTCCACTAGACTTCCACTGACCATACACTGCTGCCCATGTACCCCTGGAACCAATTTAAAGTGCCTACAGCCAGCCCAATTTTGTTATGTTAGGCCTTCGAAGCCTGTCTGCGGTCACTCCTTCCACTAGACTTCCACTGACCAGACCACTGCTGCCCGTGTACCCCTGGAACCAATTTAAAAGTGCCTACAGCCAGCCCAAGTTTGTTATGTTAGGCCTTGGAAGCCTGTCTGCGGTCACTCCTTCCACTAGACTTCCACTGACCAGACCACTGCTGCCCGTGTACCCCTGGAACCAATTTAAAAGTGCCTACAGCCAGCCCAAGTTTGTTATGTTAGGCCTTGGAAGCCTGTCTGCGGTCACTCCTTCCACTAGACTTCCACTGACCAGACCACTGCTGCCCGTGTACCCCTGGAACCAATTTAAAAGTGCCTACAGCCAGCCCAAGTTTGTTATGTTAGGCCTTCTAAGCCTGTCTGCGGTCCATTCTTTCAACTACTACTACACTGACCAGGTCACTGCTGCCCGTGTACCCCTGGAACCAATTTAAAATTGCCTACAGCCAGCCCAATTTTTTTATTTTAGGCCTTCGATGCCTGTCTGCGGTCCATTCTTTCAACTACTACTACACTGACCAGGTCACTGCTGTCCGTGTACCCCTGGAACCAATTTAAAATTGCCTACAGCCATGTGTTATTATTTTAGGCCTTCGATGCCTGTCTGCGGTCACTCCTTCCACTAGGCCTCCACTGACCACACCACTGCTGTCCGTGTACCCCTGGAACCAATTTAAAATTGCCTACAGCCAGCCCAATTTTTTTATTTTAGGCCTTCGATGCCTGTCTGCGGTCCATTCTTTCAACTACTACTACACTGACCAGGTCACTGCTGCCCGTGTACCCCTGGAACCAATTTAAAATTGCCTACAGCCATGTGTTATTATTTTAGGCATTCGATGCCTGTCTGCGGTCCATTCTTTCAACTACTACTACACTGACCAGGTCACTGCTGTCCGTGTACCCCTGGAACCAATTTAAAATTGCCTACAGCCATGTGTTATTATTTTAGGCCTTCGATGCCTGTCTGCGGTCACTCCTTCCACTAGGCCTCCACTGACCACACCACTGCTGTCCGTGTACCCCTGGAACCAATTTAAAATTGCCTACAGCCATGTGTTATTATTTTAGGCCTTCGATGCCTGTCTGCGGTCACTCCTTCCACTAGGCCTCCACTGACCACACCACTGCTGCCCGTGTACCCCTGGAACCAATTTAAAATTGCCTACAGCCAGCCCAATTTTTTTATTTTAGGCCTTCGATGCCTGTCTGCGGTCCATTCTTTCAACTACTACTACACTGACCAGGTCACTGCTGCCCGTGTACCCCTGGAACCAATTTAAAATTGCCTACAGCCATGTGTTATTATTTTAGGCATTCGATGCCTGTCTGCGGTCCATTTTTTCAACTACTACTACACTGACCAGGTCACTGCTGCCCGTGTACCCCTGGAACCAATTTAAAATTGCCTACAGCCATGTGTTATTATTTTAGGCCTTCGATGCCTGTCTGCGGTCACTCCTTCCACTAGGCCTCCACTGACCACACCACTGCTGTCCGTGTACCCCTGGAACCAATTTAAAATTGCCTACAGCCATGTGTTATTATTTTAGGCCTTCGATGCCTGTCTGCGGTCCATTCTTTCAACTACTACTACACTGACCAGGGCACTGCTGGCCGTGTACCCCTGGAACCAACATCAGAAAATATAAAAATAAGTATTTTGCTTATAAAAAAGAAAATACTGGTGAGATATCAAATGCAGACATTTTAACATTAAAAACAAACACACAACTCTAATCTGGTACAGTACTAAAAATGGCCACCAGCTACAATTACTTTCTCCTGCAAGTAGTTAACTGAAAGTTTTTTTAAATTGAAAACACACATATGGCATCCACCGAGTGTTGTCCTGTCGCGTCTTCTTTATATTATTGCCGAGAAGATGCAAAATAATGAAAATAATAAAATCATTAATTACCAAAATAATAGAGAAAGTCAACACCACATTGCAAATAAACATTCATTCCAAATAAAGAAGCAGGGCGCGTCCGAGGGTGAGTATATACCTAATAAGAATATAATCACCCTCGGACGCGCAATGCTTATTTCCAACAGCCTTCCTTCCTAAGAATCAGCCCTTCCGTCGTGTAGAGAGACGTTGTGTTACACTCCAAGGTGTTCCCCAGGTTGCCTTTCCTGAGCTTCGATCTTCCGGCTCTCGTTTAGTAGTTCTTGGAAACTACTCTGCATTAGGCCTTCAAATTGGGTATGGGGTGTAGAGAGATGGTGTGTTCCACTCCAAGGTGTTCCCCAGGTTGCCTTTCCTGAGCTTCGATCTTCCGGCTCTCGTTTAGTAGTTGTTGGAAACTACGCTGCATTAGGCCTTCAAATTGGGTATGGGGTGTAGCGAGAGGGTGTGTTACACTCCAAGGTGTTCCCCAGGTTGCCTTTCCTGAGCTTCGATCTTCCGGCTCTCGTTTAGTAGTTCTTGGAAACTACACTGCATTAGGCCTTCAAATTGGGTATGGGGTGTAGAGAGAGGGTGTGTTACACTCCAAGGTGTTCCCCAGGTTGCCTTTCCTGAGCTTCGATATTCCGGCTCTCGTTTAGTAGTTGTCGGAAACTACGCTGCATTAGGCCTACAAATTGGGTATGGGGCGTAGAGAGAGGGTGTGTTACACTCCAAGGTGTTCCCCAGGTTGCCTTTCCTGAGCTTCGATATTCCGGCTCTCGTTTAGTAGTTGTCGGAAACTACGCTGCATTAGGCCTACAAATTGGGTATGGGGTGTAGAGAGAGGGTGTGTTACACTCCAAGGTGTTCCCCAGGTTGCCTTTCCTGAGCTTCGATCTTCATGCTCTCGTTTAGTAGTTGTCGGAAACTACGCTGCATTAGGCCTACAAATTGGGTATGGGGTGTAGAGAGAGGGTTTGTTACACTCCAAGGTGTTCCCCAGGTTGCCTTTCCTGAGCTTCGATCTTCCGGCTCTCGTTTAGTAGTTGTTGGAAACTACGCTGCATTAGGCCTTCAAATTGGGTATGGGGTGTAGCGAGAGGGTGTGTTACACTCCAAGGTGTTCCCCAGGTTGCCTTTCCTGAGCTTCGATCTTCCGGCTCTCGTTTAGTAGTTCTTGGAAACTACACTGCATTAGGCCTTCAAATTGGGTATGGGGTGTAGAGAGAGGGTGTGTTACACTCTAAGGTGTTCCCCAGGTTTCCTTGCCATTGCTTCGGTCTTCCGACTCTCGTTTAGTAGTTGTAGAAAAGTACACTGCATTAGGCCATACAAAATGGGTATGGGGTGGAGAGAGATGGTGTGTTACACTCCAAGGTGTTCCCCAGGTTGCCTTTCCTGAGCTTCTATCTTCAGGCTCTCATTAAATTGTGGTTAAATGGAACAACTGCATTTGGCGTACTAGTTGGTTTGGGGCCTACTATCGGTGTCTGCCACTCCTTGCTGTTCTCCTCCACTGAACAAAGCTGTGCCGCCTGTTTACTACGGTTGCCAATTTTGAACTGCATTTCGACTACTTACTGATTTGGCCCTACTCTCTGTGTCAGCCTCTCATTCCAGTTGTCCTCCACTGCAATGCCCCCTGGTTATTCCTGTGTTACCAATTTTGAACTGCATTTAGCCCACTTTCTTCTTTGGGCCTATATCTGTGTTTCCACTTCATCGTGCCCATTGCCCAGCCAGTGATAGATGAGTCTGCTGGTACATTGACCCATAACGCAACATTCCCCGTGCACGCTACACAACAACATTGTGACCCTGCTGAAAGTCAGGTTGCTCTTCCCGCATACCATACCACCTTACACGGGGACAAAGAGGAAGGTGCAGATGAAAGTGCAGGTTCCTTCATCAGGTGGGGGGAGGAATACTAGTTGGCGACGTCACTGGCACAGGGCCTCTCATAGTACGCAAAAGTGTTGCTGCCGGTGGGAGGCGCCCCCGCCGTGCAAACACACCGCTGTACTTTGAGGGGCCCTGTGCCAGTGCCAATGCCAACGAGTGGGCCCCCCCTGCTTGCTCAGGTTCACAGCACTTGCAAAGTTGAAATACTTACCTCTCCCTGCTCCACTGCCGTGACGTGGTCCAGATTTCCTGGGCCCACTAATTACTTGAACCAGCCCTACCCCCCACAACTTTAGCCAAATGACCCCCAATTTCAAATGCCTTCCAATTATTATAAGGTAAATTACGCTTGACAAGCTTCATTAAGAAGAATGGATGGTTTTGACATTAAAATGGCCACTCTAGGTGTTTTCCTGGCCCCCACTCACTGCCGACTATGCTGCCCCATTGACTTGCATTGGGTTTCGTGTTTCGGTCGATCCCGACTTTACGTCATAATCGGCCGATTTCACTCGACCCGACTTTGGACATAGTCGGGTTTCGCAAAACCCGGCTCGACTCTAAAAAGGTCAAGGTCGCTCAACTCTAGCGGTCAGTATTAAAACACTAGAAAATATCCACCACAGAAAATACAAATCACCACATCTGACTAAAGACATGGAGGGTAAATCTGCATCTCCAGAGACACAGCTTGGCTGCAAAAAATCCTTCACAGACAATGCTGGACAAGACAAAACATGAAAATGCAAAATACAAATCACCACATCTGACTAAAGACATGGAGGGTATATCTGCATCTCCAGAGACACAGCTTGGCTGCAAAAAATCCTTCACAGACAAAGCTGGACAAGACAAAACATGAAAATGCACTGAACTATAAGGCCCACAGCATGTGGACAGCAAAAACAAAGCCAGGACTTATCTTTGTTGAAAAGCTCAGCAAACAGGAGAGACCAGTAAGAGATGTGAATCCTTCAAAAACAATGGACAACTGGCACTGACTAAAGGATCAAGCAGGACTAAATAGCTGAGTCCAAATTGCAAAAAGTGAACACACCTGATAAATGCTGCGATCCGAAAACAGCAGCACTACCACTCATAACCACCGGAGGGAGCCCAAGAGCAGCATTCACAACATGCCACTGTGCATCACGAATGAACATATCCCCAGCCTGCCCAGGTTAAGCAACGGTTTACATAACAAGAGACTTATCCTCCTGCCCTATGCCTGCCACTCCCATTTGTATCGTAACGTGCATCAAGCAACCCCATGAATAAGGCCCGGGAGGGTCGAAACGTTGGGTTTCTATCTGCACGTTTGTTTTCTCTTTTTTTTGTGGTAACTGATTTTGTGAACACAATAAACTTGTTAATATTTTTGCATCATCTCAGTTTCAAGTGTGCTGTAATTTTTGATATATGACTGTTTTGGACCACATGGTCTGTTTTACCAGCACCTACTTACCTTTGACCTGAGTGCACACCATTATTTCCGTTTTGCTCCTTGATGTGCGTCAAACTTTGCATAAGCAGATGCATTAGTGGGATGCTCACGCTTATGATGGCGTCGTCCGCAGGGACCAGCCGTGTGCATTCCTCAAAACACTGAAGGACTTGACAGAGGTCTTGGAGCTTCGACCACTGCACACCAGACAACTCCATGTCTGCCATCCAACTGCCTGCCCATGTATGTGTATCCTCCCACAAATACATGACAGCACGCCTCTGTTCGCACAGCCTCTGAAGCATGTGCAGTGTGGAGTTCCACCTTGTTGCCACATCGATTATTAGGCAGTGCTGGGGAAGATTCAGCGATGCTCTCCTAAAGGTCTTGGAGCATTTCTTACATATAACTTTGGACTGATCATTCGGATCTTGGTTAAAAAATTGCCACACTGCACTCGTCCTACTATGGAATACCTTTTCAGGTTTTGCACGCCATGCTACTGCCACTGGATTGCAACGCTGTCCTACACCTGTTGTGGTTTTTGACACATGTTTTGGGCCTGATGCGGGCCTGCCAGATGACAACTTTTGCGATGTAGATGGCTGCTGCAGATCATCCTCCTCCGCTTCTGAGCTACAGGCTGCGGCACGCTCTTCCCCCAATGGCTGCCAATCAGGGTCAACAACTGGGTCATCTATCACCTCCTCTTCAATTTCATGTGCACCGTCCTCTGTGTCACCGTGTAAGGTGCTATAGCGTTCGGGACTGGGCACCATAGTCTCATCAGGGTCAGATTCGGGCTCAGTACACTGCGAGGGCAAAGTTGTGATCTGAGTCAATGTAACAGCATAATAATCAAGCTGTGGATGTGCATCTGTGCACTCCATGTCTGATTCTTCCTGTAATGGGCTATTTAGTATTTCCCTCTCTAACCCAGGCACGGTATGTGTAAAGAGCTCCATGGAGTAAAGTGTAGTGTTGCCTGCCGCATCCTTCACTTTTGTTTTGGGTGAAGGACACAAGGAAGCAACTTTTTCCGGACATGGAGCATCCACTGACGACTCACTGGTTTTGGATTTCGAAGCTTCTGAAGAGGAGGTGAAAGAGCTGGAGGCTGAGTCAGCAAGGAAAGCCAAAACTTGTTCCTGCTGCTCCGGCTTTAAAAGCTGTTTTCCTACTCCCAGATAAGGGAGCCTTCGAGGCCTTGGGTAGCCAGACGATGACGCTGCCTCTACACCTCGAGCCTTTGGTGCTATCTTGCTTTTCCCAGTACCACCAGATGCTACACTACCACCCCCACCATCATTACCAGTTGGCAACGACCGCCCACGGCCTCTTCCACCAGACTTCCTCATTTTTGCTGAAATGTTACCAAAATAACAACCGTTATATGTTACTGTTCAACAAGGTAGAAGGTGTATATTAACTATTGGAGAATTCGTATCTCCCTTTTTTGGCGAGAAGACAGCAGGAAAAAACAGGCCCTGTGTAATACCAACACAATGTACAAGGCAGAACGTGGCTAGCAGATATACGCCAGACAGAACTCACATAGATCCACTTAGTGGCTATTTAAAGCTCCCTTTTATTTTTGTTGGGGGGAGACTGCAGGAAAAACAGGCCCTATGTATTACACCACACAATAGACAAAGCAGAACGTGGGTGGTAGATATATGCTAAACAGAACTCACGTTAATCCACTTAGTGGCAATTTAAAGCACCCTTTTTTTCTTTTTTTGGGTGGGAGACTGCAGGTAACAAAAGGCCCTGTGTGTTAAACTACACACACTGTACAAAGCAGAACGTGGGTGGCAGATATACGCCAAACAGAACTCACGTTAATCCACTTAGTGGCAATTTAAAGCAGCCTTTTTTTTGTTTTTGTGGGAGACTGCAGGTAACAACAGGCCCTGTGTGTTAAACAACACACACTGTACAAAGCAGACCGTGGGTGGCAGATATACGCCAAACAGAACTCACGTTAATCCACTTAGTGGCAATTTAAAGCAGCCTTTTTTTCTTTTTTTGGGTGGGAGACTGCAGGTAACAACATGCCCTGTGTGTTAAACTACACACACTGTACAAAGCAGAATGTGGGTGGCAGATATACGCCAAACAGAACTCACGTTAATCCACTTAGTGGCAATTTAAAGCTCCCTTTTTTTCTTTTTTTGGGTGGGAGACTGCAGGTAACAACGGGCCCTGTGTGTTAAACTACACACACTGTACAAAGCAGAACGTGGGTGGCAGATATACGCCAAACAGAACTCACGTTAATCCACTTAGTGGCAATTTAAAGCAGCCTTTTTTTTGTTTTTGTGGGAGACTGCAGGTAACAACAGGGCCTCTATGTTAAACTACACACACTGTACAAAGCAGAACGTGGGTGGCAGATATACACCAAACAGAACTCACGTTAATCCACTTAGTGGCAATTTAAAGCAGCCTTTTTTTCTTTTTTTGGGTGGGAGACTGCAGGTAACAACATGCCCTGTGTGTTAAACTACACACACTGTACAAAGCAGAATGTGGGTGGCAGATATACGCCAAACAGAACTCACGTTAATCCACTTAGTGGCAATTTAAAGCTCCCTTTTTTTCTTTTTTTGGGTGGGAGACTGCAGGTAACAACGGGCCCTGTGTGTTAAACTACACACACTGTACAAAGCAGAACGTGGGTGGCAGATATACGCCAAACAGAACTCACGTTAATCCACTTAGTGGCAATTTAAAGCAGCCTTTTTTTTGTTTTTGTGGGAGACTGCAGGTAACAACAGGGCCTCTATGTTAAACTACACACACTGTACAAAGCAGAACGTGGGTGGCAGATATACACCAAACAGAACTCACGTTAATCCACTTAGTGGCAATTTAAAGCAGCCTTTTTTTCTTTTTTTGGGTGGGAGACTGCAGGTAACAACAGGCCCTGTGTGTTAAACAACACACACTGTACAAAGCAGAACGTGGGTGGCAGATATACGCCAAACAGAACTCACGTTAATCCACTTAGTGGCAATTTAAAGCAGCCTTTTTTTTGTTTTTGTGGGAGACTGCAGGTAACAACAGGCCCTGTGTGTTAAGCTACACACACTGTACAAAGAAGACACAAAAGAGAATAGTAAAACCAAAAACACTCAGTTTGAAAAAATGTTGCAGTAATCCGCAAGTGCTAGTAAAAGATGTAAAAAAACAGGGTATTTGGTTGATACGTTTTTTGCAAAAAATGTATACTAAGCTGCTCTACCAAACTTCACGGTATACCCTTATCAGAGCAGTCCTAACTAATGTATGCAATCCCTATCTGATGTATTTAAAAACCTGATCATCTGTATATTACCTGTGTGAACAGGGTTCAGAGAGGAAAAATCCATGTGTGCATACAGGGTAGAACAGCTTTTGTGCAGATAGCCCAAGAGGAGTGGTGGAACTCCCCAGTCTTGTAGACACAAGAGAACAATTATGGAAACAGGAACACATGGGCTACTTGCACAGTGAACAAGTCTGTATGATCATGTTCACACACCACCAACAAACCTGAAGACACAAAAGAGAATAGTAAAACCAAAAACACTCAGTTTGAAAAAATGTTGCAGTAATCCGCAAGTGCTAGTAAAAGATGTAAAAAAACAGGGTATTTGGTTGATACGTTTTTTGCAAAAAATGTATACTAAGCTGCTCTACCAAACTTCACGGTATACCCTTATCAGAGCAGTCCTAACTAATGTATGCAATCCCTATCTGATGTATTTAAAAACCTGATCATCTGTATATTACCTGTGTGAACAGGGTTCAGAGAGGAAAAATCCATGTGTGCATACAGGGTAGAACAGCTTTTGTGCAGATAGCCCAAGAGGAGTGGTGGAACTCCCCAGTCTTGTAGACACAAGAGAACAATTATGGAAACAGGAACACATGGGCTACTTGCACAGTGAACAAGTCTGTATGATCATGTTCACACACCACCAACAAACCTGAAGACACAAAAGAGAATAGTAAAACCAAAAACACTCAGTTTGAAAAAATGTTGCAGTAATCCGCAAGTGCTAGTAAAAGATGTAAAAAAACAGGGTATTTGGTTGATACGTTTTTTGCAAAAAATGTATACTAAGCTGCTCTACCAAACTTCACGGTATACCCTTATCAGAGCAGTCCTAACTAATGTATGCAATCCCTATCTGATGTATTTAAAAACCTGATCATCTGTATATTACCTGTGTGAACAGGGTTCAGAGAGGAAAAATCCATGTGTGCATACAGGGTAGAACAGCTTTTGTGCAGATAGCCCAAGAGGAGTGGTGGAACTCCCCAGTCTTGTAGACACAAGAGAACAATTATGGAAACAGGAACACATGGGCTACTTGCACAGTGAACAAGTCTGTATGATCATGTTCACACACCACCAACAAACCTGAAGACACAAAAGAGAATAGTAAAACCAAAAACACTCAGTTTGAAAAAATGTTGCAGTAATCCGCAAGTGCTAGTAAAAGATGTAAAAAAACAGGGTATTTGGTTGATACGTTTTTTGCAAAAAATGTATACTAAGCTGCTCTACCAAACTTCACGGTATACCCTTATCAGAGCAGTCCTAACTAATGTATGCAATCCCTATCTGATGTATTTAAAAACCTGATCATCTGTATATTACCTGTGTGAACAGGGTTCAGAGAGGAAAAATCCATGTGTGCATACAGGGTACACACTGTACAAAGCAGAACGTGGGTGGCAGATATACGACAAACAGAACTCACTTTAATCCACTTAGTGGCAATTTAAAGCAGCCTTTTTTTTGTTTTTGTGGGAGACTGCAGGAAAAAACAGGCCCAGTGTATGACAACACACAATGTACAAGGTAGAACGTGGCTGCCAGATATATCAAAAAATACAAGGGCTGTAGTAGAATTTCAATCTCCCTACAATGATCAAAGGACAAGTATGGCAGCGATAAAAAGGACTGCTGCACAGTGCACACAAAACAGTGTGGACAAAGAAACAAGAGAACTGTGCAGAAAGAAGCAACAGGATTTTTGCTTTGAAAAAAAGCAGTTGGTTTGCACAGCGGCGTACACACAGCAATGCAGCTATCAGGGAGCCTTATAAGGCAGCCTAAGAAGCTACAGAGCTGATGCACCCAAAAAAAAACCCACTGTCCCTGCAAAGAAAAGGTGGTGTTGGACAGTGGAAATCGCTACAGCACAAGCGGTTTGGGGGTTAATATTCCCTGCCTAAGTATATCCCTGCTTCTGACGAAGCTGCAGCAACCTCTCCCTATGCTCAGATTGGCAGAAGTAAGATGGCGGTTGGCGTGCACGCCCCTTTATAGCCCCTGTGATGCCGCAGAAAGCAAGCCAATCACTGCCATGCCCTTCTCTAAGATGGTGGGGACCGAGACCTATGTCATCACGCTGCCCACACTCTGCATGCACCTTCATTGGCTGAGAAATGGCGCTTAAAGCGTCATACGAAACGCGACTTTGGCGCGCAGATCGCCGACCTCATGGCCGATCCCACGTGGGATCGGGTCGGGTTTCACGCAACCCCGACTTTGCCAAACGTCGGCGATTTATGAAAATTTCCGATCCGTTTCACTCAACGCTACTTTGGACCACTAATTAAAAAATCCTCAGGATATAATTTTAGTACATTTCCATTTATTTCTGAAGATATTGTGCAATCTATGAAAGCAATGAAGCAGTGCCAATAATGGTGAGTAGCACTGTAGAGATCATTCCATCTTCAACTTGCTTAACTGTTCACAATAACAGAAATTTTTACTTGCGACTCTATGTTGTTCAATGAACCGCTCCAGAGATAGAAAGCTAAACCTACGTTAGCAAATTGGGATGAGCGTAACTGAACGGTAAAGTTCGGGGTCAAGTAATGAACTCTAAGAATGGACTTTTTAATCTACGTCCGATTTCCTGTTCAGGTTCGCCAAACTAGTAAAACTTGTTAAAAGCCAAACAACAAGCTTTTGGATTGTGGGCACTTCCGAAGCCATCATAGCCATGTCAAGTATGACTGGCCGATGTGCCACGTGACCCAGCATGTATAAAGGCTGGATACAAGTGCTGCTGCTATTCTGCTCTTATTAGTTTAGGAACTGAACGCAGCCGATGTGAGGGACAGAATCTGCAAAAAAGTTACTGTGTGTACTCTGCAACATCGCCTGTGTGAGTACTGTGCCAAAAACCGCTGTGTGTACTCTGTAGCCCATATCTGTAAGAGTACTGTGCTAAAAGCAGCAGTGTGTACTTTGCAACCTTCCCTGTGGTATACTGTGCCTTTAAGCTGCTGTGTGTACTCTGCGGCCCTGCCTGTGAGAGTACTGTGCCTTTAAACTGCAGTGTTTACTCTGCACCTCCTGCCTGTGGCAGTACTGTTCCTTTTAGCTGCTGAGTGTACTCTACATCCCCCCACCTGTGGGAGTACAGTTCCGTAAAGCCACTGTGTGTACTCTGCACTCCCTGTCTGTGGGAATACTGTGTCTTTAAGCCACTGTGTGTACGCTGCATTCCTGCCTGTGGTGGTACTGTTCCTTTAATCATCTGTGTGTACTCTGCAACCTCGCCTGTGCTAGTACTATATCTTTAAGCTGCTGTGTGCACTCTGCAACCCTCCCTGCCTGTGGTAGTACTGTTCCTTTAAGTCACTGTGTGTTTTCTAGTAGTGTTGCAAACAAATAATTGACATCAGCCATCTCGTTGCTATTTGTAGGCCAAATAAATAATTTTTCTGGACGGCTGTGTGTTTTCTAGCAGTTTGAGAAATAAATTATTGGCATCAACCACTTCTTTGTCATTTGTAGGCCAAAGAAATATTTTTTGTGGAAAGTTGTGTGCTTTCAATTAGTGTTGCAAATAAATAATTGTCATCAGCCATCTCGTTGCCATGAGTAGCCAATATACATAATTTTTCTGGATGGCCATGTGTTTTCTAGTAGTCTGAGAAATATTTAATTGTAGGCCAAAGAACAAATTTTTCTGGACCGCTTTTCTTTCTATTAGTGTTACAAATAAATAATTGACCGTTGAACCATCTCATTGCCATTTGTACACCAATTAAATAGTTTTTCTAGACCACTGTATATGTTTGTAAGGGGCTCTAAGGACTGGTGCTCACCCCACCCCTTTAAGAACCAGGTAAGTTCTCATTGAAACACTTGAATGCTTTGTAATTACTGATATGTGTTCAAGTGTTGCTATGTTGATGCCACTTTATTACTGTTGTACAACGTAAATTATTTGATTGCTGTTATGCTTATAATAAATACTACTTATTGATAGGGACAGTGTAGTATTGGAGTTTGGAAACTAGATGGGGTCTCTTAAGACAGTGTTTATACTTAACTATGGGAGGAGCTAGCTCTGGGTAAAGCAGAAGCATTTTCTGAATGTAGGAGAGTGAAGACAGGGAGCTGGTGCAGCTCAGAGAGCCAGGGAGCCCTAGGAGTCCCGCAGGGCTTAAGAGCCCAGGACAGTGCAGCAGACACACAACGAAAGGAGAAGAGGGCCCTGCCATGCAGTGCTAGTGGGTCAGATAGTTACAGCTAAGGAATTGCAGCAAGATAAGGATGCAGATCGCTCCGAAAATGTGGCAGCCAACTACATGGGCTTAAGCCCTTCTGTCTGGTGTGAAACAGATGAGGGATCTCCTAGGAGTAGTCATGCTGGACAGGGAGGACGATGCAGTACCGAGCAGTTCAGTACAACCCGGGGAGACCCTAGAAGGAATAAGTGAAGAGTAGACACACGAAAAGTAGCAGATGTGAAAGATGCCGTACTCTGTGTTGATTCTGTAACTGATGTGGATGTGCTGCGATTGGAACCAAGTAAATTTCTTTGTTTGCAGTTTGAAATTGAATCTGACTCTTTGTGCTCAACAACACCAGTAGCCAACTACGGCACTGGCTTTGCCCCTCACATGTTTTTTAGTAGACTGATAAATAATTATCATCAGTCATCTTGTTGCTTTTTGTAGGCTAAAGAGCTAAATCTTCTGGACAGCTGTGTGTTGCCTAGTAGTCTGACAAATAAATAATTGGCATCGGCCATGTCGTTGACATTTGTAGGCCAAAGAAATAATTTTTTCTGGACCATTTGTTTTCTATTAGTGTTGCAAATAAATTTTTGGCATCAGCCATTTAGTTGCCGTTTATAAGCCAAATAAATAATTTTTCTGGACCACTGTGTGTTTTCTAGTAGTTTTGCAGAAAAATAAATCTACTCTTCTTCCATCTCTTTGTGAGTAGTGTAGAAAAAACACTCCCAAAAATAAGGAGAGCATCAAATAGGGGATGTGGATGTGGCCGTGGTGGTTCTGGTGTAGATGCTGCTGGTGGTAGTGGTGTAACTGCTGCAGGAACAGGACACGGCTACATGCCAGGAAAACAACACCTTCCTCTGGTGACAACAGGCGTCAGGGTGTTCTTCATCATTTTGTAGGCCAAAAAATGTTGAAAACACTTTAGCTTGGATGGCTGAGAGTGCCTCCAGTTCCATTGCATTATCTTCCACCTGGTTCACTGCAGAAAGTGCAGAGATGTCACCTAAGGACCATGGTCATCCAGCTTTCACCATACCCCCTTGCAAAGCAGCCAAGCAGTCTGAGCCCCCAATCATGCAGCAGTCTTTTCTGCTTGTTGATGACTCTGCTGGCTGGGGTTTCATGGCCCATCCACCTGACCCTGCCTCAGAAGTGGAAGAGACTGAGTGTACAGATGCTCACCCACTTGTTATGTTGGAGGATGAGTACGTGGGAGGTCTAGTGCACATGGTCAGTGGGCCACCGCAGTACATTTCAGATTATGACAAAACTCAGTTGACAACTGCAGCATCTTTCTGCACTTTACACACCAACAAGGAGGGCAAGGTTGAGCAGTCAGTGAAAGATGATTCAGGGGAACATGAGATCCTAGATCCCACATGGAGCAGAGGCCAACAGACTGACGTGCGCAGTTTAGAGGAAGAGGATGTGGCCACGCTACCCCAGTAGAAAAGTAAAAGAGGGAGCAAGGAGCAAAGGCACAGTGAGGGGCCCCTAGCCAGTACGTTCACTACTACTGCACACCATGCCACTTAAATCAGAACATCAAATGCAGCTCAAAGAGTTTCCTGGCATGGCACGTCTTCAGGCAATGTGCTGAAAGCAAGGAATGGGTAGCTTGTAGGGTTGAGCGAAACGGATCGTTCATTTTCAAAAGTCGCCGACTTTTGGCAAAGTCGGGTTTCATGAAACCCGACCCGACCCCTGTGTGTGGTCGGCCATGTGGTATGCGACTTTCGCGCCAAAGTCGCGTTTCAATGACGCGAAAAGCGCCATTTCTCAGCCAATGAAGGTGGACTCAGAGTGTGGGCAGCGTGATGACATAGGTCCTGGTCCCCACCATCTTAGAGAGGGGCATTGCAGTGATTGGCTTGCTGTCTGCGGCGTCACAGGGGCTATGAAGAGGCGTTCCCGCCGACCGCCATCTTACTGCTGCTGATCTGAGCCTAGGGAGAGGTTGCTGCCGCTTCGTCAGAAGCAGGGATAGCGTTAGGCAGGGTCCATTAACCACCAAACCGCTTGTGCTGTAGCGATTTCCACTGTCCAACACCACCTTTTGTTTGCAGGGACAGTGGAAGCTACATTTTTTTTTCCTCAGCGCTGTAGCTCATTGGGCTGCCCTAGAAGGCTCCCTGATAGCTGCATTGCTGTGTGTACGCCGCTGTGCAAACCAACTACTTTTTTCAAAGCACAAATCCTGTTTTTACTTCCTTTCTGCACAGCTATCTTTTTTGTTTGTCCACACTTTTTATTTAATTTGTGCATCAGTCCCCTCCTTATTGCTGCCTGCCATACCTGGCTGAGATTACTGCAGGGAGATAGTAATTGTAGGACAGTCCCTGTTTTTTTTTTTTTTTTTTTTTTTTAATTCTCCCTAAAAAAATAAGTTGTGGGAGATCAAGATTGGCATTTCTGCTAGAGTGCCAGCCCTGTGTGTGCCATCTCTCTCACATAGTGGGCCATAGAAAGCCTTTTTTTTTTCTTTTTTTATATTGGGTTTATAAATTCTCCCTGAAAAAAAAAACAGAGGGAGATTAATATTGGCCTTTGGGCTTGTGTGCCAGTCCTGAGTGTGCCATCTCTCTCTCAAATAGTGGGCCATAGAAAGCCTATTTATATATTTTTTTTTAAATTTGGTTTCTAAATTCTCCCTGAAAAAATAACAAAAAACCGTGGGAGATTAATATTGGCCTTTCTGCTTGTGTGCCGGTCCTGACTCCTGATTGTGCATCTCTCTCTCTCAAATAGTGGGCCGTAGAAAGCCTATTTATTTTCTTTTATTTGGTTTCTAAATTCTCCCTGAAAAAATAAAAAAAAGAGTGGGAGATTAATATTGGTCTTTCTGCTTGTGTGCCAGTCCTGACTCCTGAGTGTGCCATCTCTATCTCTCAAATAGTGGGCCATAGAAAGCCTATTTTTTTTTGTTTATATTTGGTTTCTAAATTCTCCCTGAAAAAAAAAAAAAAAAAACAGTGGGAGATTAACCCCTTTCTGCCATTAGACGTACTATTGCGTCCATGTGGGGTGGGCTTTACTTCCCAAGGACGCAATAGTACGTCATATGCGATCGGCAGCGCTCAGGGGGGGAGCGCCGCCGATCGCGGCCGGGTGTCAGCTGTTTATCGCAGCTGACATCCGGCACTATGTGCCAGGAGCGGTCACGGACCGCCCCCGGCACATTAACCCCCGGCACACCGCGATCAAAGATGATCGCGATGTGCCGGCGGTGCAGGGAAGCACCGCGCAGGGAGGGGGCTCCCTGCGGGCTTCCCTGAGCCCACCGCAGCAACGCGATGTGATCGCGTTGCTGCGAGGGTCTCACCTCCCTCCCTGCTCCCTCCAGCCCCGGATCCAAGATGGCCGCGGATCCGGGTCCTGCAGGGAGGGAGGTGGCTTCACAGAGCCTGCTCAGAGCAGGCACTGTGAAGGCTGCAGCGCTGCATGTCAGATCAGTGATCTGACAGAGTGCTGTGCAAACTGTCAGATCACTGATCTGTGATGTCCCCCCCTGGGACAAAGTAAAAAAGTAAAAAAAAAAAATTTCAAATGTGTAAAAAAAAATAAAAAAAAATATTCCAAAATAATGAAAAAAAAAAAAAATATTATTCCCATAAATACATTTCTTTATCTAAATAAAAAAAACAAAACAATAAAAGTACACATATTTAGTATCGCCGCGTCCGTAACGGCCCGACCTATAAAACTGACCCACTAGTTAACCCCTTCAGTAAACACCGTAAGAAAAAAAAAAAAAAAACGAGGCAAAAAACAACGCTTTATTATCATACCGCCGAACAAAAAGTGGAATAACACGCGATCAAAAAGACAGATATAAATAACCATGGTACCGCTGAAAGCGTCATATTGTCCCGCAAAAAAACTAGCTGCCATACACCATCATCAGCAAAAAAATAAAAAAGTTATAGTCCTGAGAATAAAGCGATGCAAAAATAATTATTTTTTCTATAAAATAGTTTTTATCGTATAAAAGCGCCAAAACATAAAAAAATGATATAAATGAGGTGTCACTGTAATCGTACTGACCCGAAGAATAAAACTGCTTCATCAATTTTACCAAACGCGGAACGGTATAAACGCCTCCCCCAAAAGAAATTCATGAATAGCTGGTTTTTGGTCATTCTGCCTCACAAAAATCGGAATAAAAAGCGATCAAAAAATGTCACGTGCCCGAAAATGTTACCAATAAAAACATCAACTCGTCCCGCAAAAAACAAGACCTCACATGACTCTGTGGACCAAAATATAGAAAAATTATAGCTCTCAAAATGTGGTAACGCAAAAAATATTTTTTGCAATAAAAAGCGTCTTTCAGTGTGTGACGGCTGCCAATCATAAAAATCCGCTAAAAAACCCGCTATAAAAGTAAATCAAACCCCCCTTCATCACCCCCTTAGTTAGGGAAAAATTAAAAAAATGTATTTATTTCCATTTTCCCATTAGGGCTAGGGTTAGAGTTAGGGCTAGGGTTAGGGCTAGGGATAGGGCTAGGGTTAGGGCTAGGGTTAGGGCTAGGGTTAGGGCTAGGGTTAGGGTTAGGGTTAGGGCTAGGGTTAGGGCTAGGGTTAGGGCTAGGGTTAGGGTTAGGGTTAGGGCTAGGGTTAGGGTTAGGGTTAGGGCTAGGGTTAGGGCTAGGGTTAGGGCTAGGGCTAGGGCTAGGGCTAGGGTTAGGGTTAGGGATAGGGTTAGGGCTATGGTTAGGGCTAGGGTTAGCATTAGGGTTAGGGCTAGGGTTAGGGCTAGGGCTACAGTTTGGGTTGGGGCTAAAGTTATAGTTAGGGTTTAGATTACATTTACGGTTGGGAATAGGGTTGGGATTAGGGTTAGGGGTGTGTCAGGGTTAGAGGTGTGGTTAGGGTTACTGTTGGGATTAGGGTTAGGGATGTGTTTGGATTAGGGTTTCAGTTATAATTGGGGGATTTCCACTGTTTAGGCACATCAGGGGCTCTCCAAACGCGACATGGCGTCCGATCTCAATTCCAGCCAATTCTGCGTTGAAAAAGTAAAACAGTGCTTCTTCCCTTCCGAGCTCTCCCGTGTGCCCAAACAGGGGTTTACCCCAACATATGGGGTATCAGCGTACTCAGGACAAATAGGACAACAACTTTTGGGGTCCAATTTCTCCTGCTACCCTTGGGAAAATACAAAACTCGGGGCTAAAACATATTTTTTGTGGGAAAAAAAAAGATTTTTTATTTTCACGGCTCTGCGTTATAAACTGTAGTGAAACACTTGGGGGTTCAAAGTTCTCACAACACATCTAGATTAGTTCCCTGGGGGGTCTAGTTTCCAATATGGGGTCACTTGTGGGGGGTTTCTACTGTTTAGGTACATTAGGGGTTCTGCAAACGCAATGTGACGTCTGCAGACCATTCCATCTAAGTCTGCATTCCAAATGGCGCTCCTTCCCTTCCGAGCTCTGCCATGCGCTCAAACGGTGGTTTCCCCCAACATACGGGGTATCAGCGTACTCAGGACAAATTGGACAACAACTTTTGGGGTCGAATTTCTCCTCTTACCCTCGGGAAAATACAAAACTGGGGGCTAAAAAATAATTTTGGGGGGAAAGATTTTTTTTTTTAATTTTCACGGCTCTGCGTTACAAACTGTAGTGAAACACTTGGGGGTTCAAAGCTATCACAACACTTCTAGATGAGTTCCTTAGGGGGTCTAGTTTCCAAAATGGTGTCACTTGTGGGAGGTTTCTACTGTTTAGGTACATTAGGGGCTCTGCAAATGCAATGTGACACCTGCAGACCATTCCATCTAAGTCCTCATTCCAAATGGAGCTCCTTCCCTTCCGAGCCCTCCCATGCGCCCAAACAGTGGTTCCCCCCCACATATGGGGTATCAGCGCACTCAGGACAAATTGGACAACAAATTGTGGGGTCGAATTTCTCCTGTTACCCTCGGGAAAATACAAAACTGGGGGCTAAAAAATAATTTTTGTGGGAAAAAATTTTTGTTTTATTTTTACGGCTCTCCATTATAAACTTCTGTGAAGCCCTTGGTGGGTCAAAGCGCTCAGCACACATCTAGATAAGTTCCTAAGGGGGTCCACTTTCCAAAATGGTGTCACTTGTGGGGGGTTTCTACTGTTTAGGTACATTAGGGGCTCTGCAAACGCAATGTGACACCTGCAGACCATTCCATCTAAGTCTGCATTCAAATGGCACTCCTTCCCTTCTGAGCCCTCCCATGTGCCCAAACAGTGGTTCCCCCCACATATGGTGTATCATCGCACTCAGGACAAATTGGGCAACAAATTTTGGGGTCCAATTTCTCCTGTTACCCTCAGGAAAATACAAAACTGGGGGCTAAAAAAATAATTTTTGTGGGAAAAAAAATTTGTTTTATTTTTACGGCTCTGCATTATAAACTTCTGTGAAGCACTTGGTGGGTCAAAGTGCTCACCACACCTCTAGATAAGTTCCTTAGGGGGTCTACTTTCCAAAATGGTGTCACTTGTGGGGGGTTTCAATGTTTAGGCACATCAGTGGCTCTTCAAACGCAACATGACGTCCCATCTCAATTCCTGTCAATTTTGCATTGAAAAGTCAAACGGCGCTCCTTCCCTTCCGAGCTCTCCCATCCGCCCAAACAGTGGTTTACCCCCACATATGGGCTATCAGCGTACTCAGGACAAATTGTACAACAACTTTTGGGGTCCAATTTCTTCTCTTACCCTTGGGAAAATAAAAAATTGGGGGCAAAAAGATAATTTTTGTGAAAAAATATGATTTTTTATTTTTACGGTTCTACATTATAAACTTCTGTGAAGCACTTGGTGGGTCAAAGTGCTCACCACACCTCTAGATAAGTTCCTTAGGGGGTCTACTTTCCAAAATGGTGTCACTTGTGGGGGGTTTCAATGTTTAGGCACATCAGTGGCTCTTCAAACGCAACATGACGTCCCATCTCAATTCCTGTCAATTTTGCATTGAAAAGTCAAACGGCGCTCCTTCCCTTCCGAGCTCTCCCATCTGCCCAAACAGTGGTTTACCCCCACATATGGGCTATCAGCGTACTCAGGACAAATTGTACAACAACTTTTGGGGTCCAATTTCTTCTCTTACCCTTGGGAAAATAAAAAATTGGGGGCGAAAAGATAATTTTTGTGAAAAAATATGATTTTTTATTTTTACGGTTCTACATTATAAACTTCTGTGAAGCACTTGTTGGGTCAAAGTGCTCACCACACCTCTAGATAAGCTCCTTAGGGGGTCTACTTTCCAAAATGGTGTCACTTGTGGGGGGTTTCAATGTTTAGCCACATCAGGGGCTCTCCAAACGAAACATGGCGTCCCATCTCAATTCCAGTCAATTTTGCATTGAAAAGTCAAATGGCACTCCTTCGCTTCCGAGCTCTGCCATGCGCCCAAACAGTGGTTTACCCCCACATGTGGGGTATTGGCATACTCAGGACAAATTGTACAACAATGTTTGGGGTCCATTTTCTCCTGTTACCCTTGGTAAAATAAAACAAATTGGAGCTGAATTAAATTTTTTGTGAAAAAAAGTTAAATGTTCATTTTTATTTAAACATTCAAAAAATTCCTGTGAAGCACCAGAAGGGTTAATAAACTTCTTGAATATGGTTTTGAGCACCTTGAGGGGTGTAGTTTTTAGAATGGTGTCACACTTGGGTATTTTCTATCATATAGACCCCTCAAAATGACTTCAAATGAGATGTGGTCCCTAAAATAAAATGGTGTTGTAGAAATGAGAAATTGCTGGTCAACTTTTAACCCTTATAACTCCCTAACAAAAAAAAATTTTGGTTCCAAAATTGTGCTGATGTAAAGTAGACATGTGGGAAATGTTACTTATTAAGTATTTTGTGTGACATATCTCTGTGATTTAATTGCATAAAAATTCAAAGTTGGAAAATTGCGAAATTTTCATAATTTTCGCCAAATTTCCGTTTTTTTCACAAATAAACGCAGGTACTATCAAATAATTTTTACCATTGTCATGAAGTACAATATGTCATGAGAAAACAATGTCAGAATCACCAGGATCCATTGAAGCGTTCCAGAGTTATAACCTCATAAAGGGACAGTGGTCAGAATTGTAAAAATTGGCCCGGTCATTAATGTGCAAACCACCCTTGGGGGTAAAGGGGTTAATATTGGCCTTTCTGCTTGTGTGCCACTCCTGACTCCTGAGTGTGCCATCTCTCTCTCAAATAGTGGGCCATAGAAAGCCTATTTTTTTTTATTTGGTTTCTAAATTCTCCCTGAAAAAATTTAAAAAAACAGTGGGAGATTAATATTGGCCTTTCTGCTTGTGTGCCAGTCCTGACTCCTGAGTGTGCCATCTCTCTCTCAAATAGTGGGCCATAGAAAGCCTATTTATTTTTTTTTAATTTGGTTTCTAAATTCTCCCTGAAAAAATAAAAAAAAACAGTGGGAGATTAATATTGACATTTGTGCTTGAGTGACAGTCCTTCGTGTGTGGCATCTCTCTCATTTGGTGCCACAGAAAACAGAGTTTGTAACATTGTGCCTGATTTTCCTTGCGGTCTCACCCACCTGTAAAGGGATATCTAAATCATACTGAAGTTATAGCTCACCGTGTAAGTTGTTTGACAGCAACAAATACCGTTACTTTGGTTACGTTTTTAAAACAATGAGGAAGTCTGGTGGAAGAGGTCGTGGCCATGGGCAGTCATTGCCAGCTGGTAATGATGGTAGTGGTAATGGAGCATCAGGTGGTCATGGGAAAAAAAATATAGCACCTAAGTCTGGAGCTGTGGAACCAGGTTCGTCGTCTGGCTACACAAGGCCTCGAACGCTCCCTTTTCTGGGAGTAGGAAAACCGCTTTTAAAGCCGGAGCAGCAAGAGCAAGTATTGGCTTACCTTGCTGACTCAGCCTCTAGCTCTTTTGCCTCCTCTTTTGAAACTGGTAAATGTAAAAGCAGCGTGTCGTTAGTGGATGTTCACGGTCAGGGACAAGTCGCTTCCTTGTCCTCTTCAGCAAAAACAACAACAGAGAAGGATGCAGCAGGCGACACAATGGGTTACTCCATGGAGCTCTTTACATATACCGTCCCTGGCTTAGAAAGTGAAACAGTTAACAGGCCATGCCCATTACTAGTTGAATCGGACATGGAGTGCACTGATGCACAGCCACAGCCAGACTACTATGCTGTTCCTTTGACTCAGACCACAACATTGCCCTCGCAGGGTACTGATCCAGAATCAGACCCTGATGAGACAATGGTGCCCCGTCACGAACGCTATACCACCGACTTACACGGTGACACAGACGAAGTTGCACACGAGATAGAAGAGGAGGTTATAGATGACCCAGTTGTTGACCCCGATTGGCAGCCATTGGGGGAACAGGGTGCAGGCGGCAGTAGTTCTGAAACGGAGGAGGAGGGGCCGCAGCAGGCATCAGCATCGCAACAGGTTCCATCTGCCGGGCCCGTATCTGGCACAAAACGCGTGGCAAAGCCAAAACCTGTTGGAGGACAGCGTGGCCATCCGGTTAAAGCTCAGTCTGCAATGCCTGAAAAGGGATCCGATGCTCGAAAGAGTGCAGTCTAGCATTTTTTTAAACAACATCCAATTGATCAGCGCAAAGTCATCTGTCAAAACTGTTCAACTACCTTAAGCAGAGGTCAGAATCTGAAAAGTCTCAATACAAGTTGCATGCATAGACATTTAACCACCATGCATTTTCAAGCCTGGACTAACTACCAAACGTCCCTTAAGGTTGTAGCACCCTCGGCCAATGAAGCTAGTCAGCAACGCTACATCCCTTCCGTCACTGTAAGGCCACTATTTTCCGCACCACCTGCAGTATCTGTGCAGGTTTCTTTGCCAGGCCAAAGCAGTCAGGGTCAGGGAATCACCAGTTTCGTAGTAGGAAACACTGCATCTAGGGCACAGGCGGAAACAATACCGTCTCCCACCGTCTCTCAGTCTGCCATGTCCACCGGCACACCCGCTAGTTCCACGATCTCCAGCTCTCCAGTCCAGCTCACCCTACATGAGACTCTCATTAGAAAAAGGAAGTACTTATCCTCGCATCCGCGTACACAGGGTTTGAACGCCCACATAGCTAGACTAATCTCGTTAGAGATGATGCCCTACCGGTTAGTTGAAAGCGAAGCTTTCAAAGCCCTGATGGACTACGCTGAACCACGCTACGAGCTACCCAGTCGACACTTCTTTTCGAGAAAAGCCATCTCAGCCCTCCACCAGCATGTTAAAGCGCGCATCGTCCATGCACTCAGGCAATCTGTGAGTACAAAGGTGCACCTGACAACAGATGCATGGACCAGTAGGCATGACCAGGGACGTTACGTGTCCATCACGGCACACTGGGTGAATGTGGTGGATGCAGGGTCCACAGGGGACATCAATTTCGGGACAGTTCTGCCTAGCCCACGGTCTAGGAAACAGTTGGCTGTAGGCATTCGCACCCCCTCCTCCTCCTCCTCGTCCTCCTGCAGAAGCGAGAGCTCGTCCACAGACCGCAGTCGCCCAACCACTCCATCCGCAGCTGCCACTGTTGCACACCAGTTGTCCCATTATAGGGCAGCTACTGGCAAGCGTCAGCAGGCTGTATTGGCTATGAAGTGTTTGGGCGACAACAGACACACCACGGAAGTTCTGTCCGAGTTCTTGCAGAAAGAAACGCAGTCGTGGCTGGGCACAGTAGATCTTGAGGCATGCAAGGTAGTGAGTGATAACGGAAGGAATTTCATGGCTGCCATCTCCCTTTCCCAACTGAAACACATTCCTTGCCTGGCTCACACCTTAAACCTGGTGGTGCAGTGCTTCCTGAAAAGTTATCCGGGGTTATCCGACCTGCTCCTCAAAGTGCGCGGACTTTGCTCACATATCCGCCGTTCGCCCGTACACTCCAGCCGTATGCAGACCTATCAGCGGTCTTTGAACCTTCCCCAGCATCGCCTAATCATAGACGTTGCAACAAGGTGGAACTCAACACTGCACATGCTTCAGAGACTGTGCGAACAGAGGCGGGCTGTTATGTTTTTGTGGGAGGATACACATACACGGGCAGGCAGTAGAATGGTAGACATGGAGTTGTCAGGTGTGCAGTGGTCGAAGATACAAGACATACAATGAATCAAAACGAATTTAGGGCGCACAGCTAAATAGAATAAAAAATAAAAAATATATATATACTGAGGGTGCAAAGCAACAGTAATAGAAACTGAACAAGTAAACCCAAGAAAAAAGTATTACTGCACAAGAGCTGCACACCATCAAATAAATAAGTACCAAAAGATAAACATAGACTGATTTTATTCACGGATCAAAACATACAACATAGATAATAAAAACATAATAAAAACATGAAAACAACATCATGAACACACAGGAAATGCATGTGATAACTCAGTATAATAAGCTAACCCAACAAAGACCGTTGGCTCATGGGGTGTTGCGCAAAAATCTGTAATTCCAGAAGGACAGTGCAGAAATAAGCTCGTATGGCCGCGACCACAGACCAAAACGAGCAGAAAATAACAAATGCACAACAACGTCCAAGACAAAAGGCAGCAAATGGCCAAAAGTACATATACAAGGTAGCCTATACAAAATAGTACAACTGAGACACAGCGTATAAACAGGAGAAACCTCCCAAATATATACCACCTGGTGACGTGATGCCCCACGCGTATCGCCCGGCGAACCAGGCTTCGTCAGGGGATACAAGACATGTGTCAAGTCCTTCAGTGTTTTGAGGAATGCACATGGCTGGTTAGTGCAGACAACGCCATAATAAGCATGAGCATCCCCCTAATGCGTCTGCTGATGCAAAGTTTGACGCACATAAAGGATCAGGCGTCTGCAGCAGAGGAAGAGGAAAGCCTTGATGACAGTCAGCCATTGTCTGGTCAGGGCAGTGTAGAGGACGAGGTAGCGGGCGAAGAGGAGGAGGAGGACGAGGAGGATGATGGGGATGAGTATATTTTTAATGAGGAAGCTTTTATGGGGCCACTGGAAATTGGTGGCGTGGCAAGGCCGGGTTCTGGTATTTTGAGGGACACAAGTGACGTAGATTTGCCTGAAACTGCCCCTCAACCAAGCACAACCGCAGATTTGACAACTGGAACTTTGGCCCACATGGCGGATTATGCCTTACGTATCCTCAAAAGGGACACACGCATTACTAAAATGATGAACGATGACGATTACTGGTTGGCCTTCCTCCTTGATCCTCGCTGTAAAGGCAAATTGCAAAATATTATGCCACATGAGAACTTGGAACTAATATTAGCAACCAAACAATCAACTCTTGTTGACCGTTTACTTCAGGCATTCCCAGCACACAGCGCCCGTGATCGTTCTCACACGAGCTGCAGGGGGCAGCAGACCAGAGGTGTTAGAGGTGCAGAAATCAGAAGTGGCGTTGGACAGAGGGGTTTTCTGACCAGGTTGTGGAGTGATTTTGCTATGACCGCAGACAGGACAGGTACTGCTGCATCAATTCAAAGTGACAGGAGACAACATTTGTCCAGTATGGTTACTAACTATTTTTCATCCCTTATCGATGTTCTCCCTCAACTGTCATTCCCATTTGATTACTGGGCATCCAAATTAGACACCTGGCCAGAATTGACAGAATATGCATTGCAGGAGCTTGCTTGCCCGGCAGCTAGTGTCCTATCAGAAAGAGTATTCAGTGCTGCAGGTTCAATATTAACAGAAAAAAGGACTCATCTGGCTACCCAAAATTTTGATGATCTAACCTTCATTAAAATGAACCACAACTGGATTTCGAATTCTTTTGCCCCACCTTGCCCGGCCGACACCTAGCTTTCCTATGAAAAGGTCTTGCCTGTGGACTACTCTGAATGACTTTTCCAATCTCGTAATTTGCAGCAGCTGATTGTCCAGCATACGACATGTTTACACCTCCCTAAATGGCCAAACTCCCCACACGGGGCCGTGGTATCGCCACTTGGCGCAAGCACCCGTGAGAGTGCTGTTTGTCTGAAGAGGTGGGTGTGCCCGCTTTTGGTTGACGGCACTGCCACTGGGTCCCTCATAGTACAATAAAGTGTCTCTGGCGGTGGTGGTGTGCACCCAACGTCAGACACACTGTTGTAACATGAGGGGCCCTGGGCCTGTACCGCCGGCCACAAGAGAGTTCCCCCACCCCCAGCTCAAACATTGCTCTACCACTTGCACAATTATCTCTCACAGTTCCACCAATGTTTAGTCTATGCGCTGACATCCTTAAATTCCTGCCACTGACAATACCATTGTGTTGACATGTATGATGGTACTTAACATAGTCAGGGGCAGTGTCCTATATTTACCCAAGTAAATACTTTGCGCCAAATTACTAGGTCTGAAACTACGCAGAGGAGCCCACCCCTGTACCTAATGATTGCACCCTTTTGTGTTTTCGTTTTGTTGTAATGCGAGACATTAACATGTATTTATTGTTTGGGACTACTAACTGGCAGACACTCATTACAATCGGCCTCCGCTGACAACACCAATGCTGCCTGTGTACCCCTGCAAGAGAATTCCAAGTGTCTACAGCCAAATTTTATTATGTTAGGCCTACTACGCCTGTCTGCGGTCCCTCCTTCCACTAGTCCTCCACTGACCAGACCACTGCTGCCCGTGTACCCCTGGAACCAATTTTAAAGTACCTACAGCCCAATTTTATTATGTTAGGCCTTCGAAGCCTGTCTGCGGGCCCTCCTTCCACTAGGCCTCCACTGACCAGACCACTGCTGCCCGTGTACCCCTGGAACCAATTTTAAAGTGCCTACAGCCCAATTTTATTATGTTAGGCCTTCTAAGCCTGTCTGCGGTCCCACCTTCCACTAGTCCTCCACTGACCAGACCACTGCTGCCCGTGTACCCCTGGAACCAATTTTAAAGTGCCTACAGCCATATTTTATTATGTTAGGCCTACTACGCCTGTCTGCGGTCCCTCCTTCCACTAGGCCTCCACTGACCAGACCACTGCTGCCCGTGTACCCCTGGAACCAATTTTAAAGTTCCTACAGCCAAATTTTATTATGTTAGGCCTACTACGCCTGTCTGCGGTCCCTCCTTACACTTGTCCTCCACTGACCAGACCACTGCTGCCCGTGTACCCCTGGAACCAATTTTAAAGTGCCTACAGCCCAATTTTATTATGTTAGGCCTTCTAAGCCTATCTGCGGTCCCTCCTTCCACTAGTCCTCCACTGACCAGACCACTGCTGCCCGTGTACCCCTGGAACCAATTTTAAAGTGCCTACAGCCATATTTTATTATGTTAGGCCTACTACGCCTGTCTGCGGTCCCTCCTTCCACTAGGCCTCCACTGACCAGACCACTGCTGCCCGTGTACCCCTGGAACCAATTTTAAAGTGCCTACAGCCATATTTTATTATGTTAGGCCTACTACGCCTGTCTGCGGTCCCTCCTTCTACTAGGCCTCCACTGACCAGACCACTGCTGCCCGTGTACCCCTGGAACCAATTATAAAGTGCCTACAGCCCAATTTTATTATGTTAGGCCTTCTAAGCCTGTCTGCGGTCCCTCCTTCCAATAGTTCTCCACTGACCAGACCAATGCTGGCCGTGTACCCCTGGAACCCAGCTGAAAGTGCATGGAGCCTACTTTTTTCTTTGTTTTATATTTATAAAGCCCAGGTGAACTACGCTGTACCACGGTTCAAGCTACCCAGTCGACACTTCTTTTGTGAGAAAAGCCATCCCAGCCCTCCACCGGCATGAAAAAGTCTGCATTGTCATAGCACTCAGGCAATCAACAGTAGAAAGGTGCAACTGACAAGAGACGCATGAACCAGTAGGCATGTCCACAAAAAGTTACGTGTCCATTACGGCGCACTGGGTTAATGTGTTGGATGCATGGTCCACAGGGGACAGCCTACAAAGTCTGTCTGCAGTCCCTAATTCAAATTGTCCTCCACTGACCACACCACTGCTGCCCGTGTATCCCTGGAACCAATTTTAAAGTGCCTACAGCCTAATTTTGTTATGTTAGGCCTACTACGCCTGTCTGCGGTCCCTCCTTCCAATACTCCTCCACTGACCACACCACTGCTGCCCGTGGACCCCTGGAACCTATTTTTAATTGCATAGAGCATCCTTTTTTTAATAGTAGGCGTACAAAGTCTGTCTGCGGTCCATAATTGAAATTGTCCTCCACTGACCAGACCAATGCTGCCTGTGTACCCCTGTAACCTTTTTTAAACTGCATTGAGCCACATTTTTGGTTTAAGGCCTACTACCTGTGTCTGTCTGCGCCACTCAATACAGCTGTCCTCCTTTGAAAAAAGCTGAGCGTCAATAGTCTGGTTTTCAGCCTCTAGGAATTTGAAAACTGCATTGGGGCTACTACTTCGGTAGGGCCTACTAACGGTGTCTGCCGCTCCAAGGTGTTCCCCAGGTTTCCTCGCCATTGCTTCAATCTTCTAACTCTCGTTTAGTAGTTGTTGAAAACTACACTGCATTAGGCCTACAAATTGGGTATGGGGTGTAGAGACGGTGTGTTCCACTCCAAGGTGTTCCCCAGGTTTCCTCTCCAGTCTCCATTTCTTCGATCTTCTGGCTCTACTTTAGTAGTTGTTGAAAACAACACTGCATTAGGCCTACTAATTGGGTATGGGGTGTAGAGACGGTGTGTTCCACTCCAAGGTGTTCCCTAGGTTTCATCTCCATTGCTTCGATCTTCTGGCTCTTCTTAAGTAGTTGTTGAAAACAACACTGCATTAGGTCTACTAGTTGGGTTGGAGCCTTCTATCTGTGTCTGCCGCTCCTTGCTGTTCTCCTACAGTGAACAAAGCTGTGCCGCCGGTTTACTACTGTTGCCAATTTTGAACTGCATTTAGAATACTTACTGCTTTGGGCCTACTCTCTGTGTCAGCCTCTCATTCCAGTTGTCCTCCACTGAACAAAGCAATACCCCCTGGTTAGTCCTGTTACCAATTTTGAACTGCATTTAGCCCACTTTATTCTTTGGGCCCATATCTGTTTCCCCCTCATCCTGCCCATTGCCCAGCCAGTGATAAATGAGTCTGCTGGTACATTGACCCATAACGCAACATTCCCCGTGCACGCTACACTGCAAGATTGTGACCCTGCTGAAAGTCAGGTCCCCCTTCCTGCATACCATACCACCTTACACGGGGACAAAGAGGAAGGTGCAGATGAAGGTGCAGGTTCCTTCATCAGGTGGGGGGAGGAATACTCGTTGGCGACGTTACTGGCACAGGGCCTCTCATAGTACGCAAAAGTGTTGCTGTCGGTGGGAGGCGCCCCCGCCGTGCAAACACACCGCTGTACTTTGAGGGGCCCTGTGCCAGTGCCAATGCCAACGAGTGGGCCCCCTCTGCTTGCTCATGATCACAGCACTTGCAAAGTTGAAATACTTACCTCTCCCTGCTCCACTGCCGTGACGTGGTCTAGATGTCCTGGGCCCACTAATTGCTTGAACCAGCCCTACCCCCCACAACTTTAGCCAAATGACCCCCAATTTCAAATGCCTTACAATTATTATAAGCTAAATTACGATTGACAAGCTTCAGTAGCAAGAAAGGATGTTTTTGCCAATACAATGGGCTCTGTACATGTTTTCCTGGCCTCTACTCACTGCCGACTATGCTCCCCCATTGACTTGCATTGTGTTTCGTGTTTCAGTCGATCCCCGACTTTTCGCGATAATCGGCCGATTCCACTCGACTCGACTTTTGAGATAGTCGGGTTTCGCGAAACCCGGCTCGACTCTAAAAAGGTCAAGGTCGCTCAACTCTAGTAGCTTGTACTCTGTGCCATCAGACCCTGAAGCGAGGCATAAATCTTCTGAATCTGAGCACCAAGTGCATGTTATGAGTATGGATGTGCCGCCCGGCGGTTACACACACACATGACTTCATGCACTCCATTCACCGGAAATGTTGCAGATATTCCCGAAAGTGAGACTGTTGCAGGCATAAATCGCAGTGGCTTCAAGGCTTCAAGATAAGACAGCGTCATGCCTGTTACCACCTCATAGTAGTCTTGAGCTAAGGAGCAGTGGTGACTAGGGTTGAGCGAAACGGATCGGACATTTTCAAAAGTCGCCGACTTTCGGCAAAGTCAGGTTTCGTGAAACGCGACCCGATCCTAGTGTGGGATCGGCCATGAGGTTGGCGATCTTCATCCCAAAGTCACGTTTCGTATGACGCTTTCAGCGCCATTTCTCCTCCAGTGAATTAGGATGCAGAGTGTGGGTAGCGTGATGACATAGGTCTCGGTCCCCACCATCTTAGAGAAGGGCATTACAGTGATTGGCTTGCTTTCTGCGGCATCACAGGGGCTATAAAGGGGCGTGCACGCCGACCGCCATCTTACTTCTGCTGATCTTAGCATAGGGAGAGGTTGCTGCAGCTTCATCAGAAGAAGGGATATAGTTAGGGAGGGAAGATTAACCCAAAAACTGCTTGTGCTGTAGCGATTTCCACTGTCCAACACCACCTTTTCTTTGCAGGGACAGTGGAGTTTTTTTTGTGCATCAGCTCTATAGCTTATTAAGCTGCCATAGAAGGCTCCCTGATAGCTGCATTGCTGTTTGTACACCGCTGTGCAAACCAACTGCTTTTTTAAAAGCAAAAATCCTGTTGCTCCTTTCTGCACAGTTCTCTTGTTTCTTTGTCCACACTTTTGTGTGCAGCAGTCCTTTTTATTGCTGCCATACTTGTCCTGAGATCATTGTAGGGAGATTGAAATTCTACTACAGCCCTTGTATTTTTTGATATATCTTCCAGCCACGTTCTGCCACTTACATTGTGTAATGTAATACACTGGGCCTGAGTTTTGCTGCAGTCTCCCCCCCAAAAAGGGGAGATTGAAATTGGCACTAAGTGGATCTACGTCACAGTTCTGTTAGTTTGTCGCACATCTTAGAGTCACGTTCTGCCACTTACATTGTGTAGTGTAATACACTGGGCCTGAGTTTTGTTGCAGTCTCCCCCCCAAAAAAGGGAGATTGAAATTGGCACTAAGTGGATCTACGTCACTGTTCTGTTAGTTTGTCGTACATCTTCCAGCCACGTTCTGCCACTTACATTGTGTAGTGTAATACACTATGCCTGAGTTTTGTTGCAATCTCCCCCCCAAAAAAAAGGGAGATTAAAATTCTCCACAAGTTTATATACACCTTCTACCTTGTTTCACAGTACCATATAACGGTTGTTATTTTGGTTAGATTTTTCCAAAATTGAGGAAGTCTGGTGGAAGAGGCCGTGGGCGGGCGTTGCCAGCTGGTACTGATGGTGATGTTGGTGGTGGTGGAGCATCTGGTGGTAGTGGGAAAAGCAAAATAGCTCCAAAGGCTCGAGGTGTTGAGCCAGCGTCATCGTCTGGCTACACAAGGCCTCGAAGGCTCCCTTATCTGGGAGTAGGAAAACAGCTTTTAAAGCCGGAGCAGCAGGAACAAGTTTTGGCTTTCCTTGCTGACTCAGCCTCTAGCTCTTTCGCCTCCTCTTCAGAAGGTTCGAAATCTAAAAGCAGCGAGTCATCAGTGGATGCTCCCGGTCAGGAACAAGTCGCTTCCTTGTGTCCTTCACCCAAACCAAAAGTGAAGGATGCGGCAGGCGAAACTACAGTTTACTCCATGGAGCTCTTTACACATACCGTGCCTGGGTTAGAGAGGGAAATTGTTAAAAGCCCATTACAAGATAAATCGGACATGGAGTGCACAGATGCACAGCCACAGCTAGATTAATTATGCTGTTCCATTGACTCAGATCACTGCATTGCCCTCGCAGTGTTCTGAGCCAGAATCTGACCCTGATGAGACTATGGTGCCCCGTCATGAACGCTATAGCACCTTACACGGTGACACAGAGGAAGGTGCCCATGAAATTGAAGAGGAGGTGATAGATGACCCAGTTGTTGACCCAGATTGGCAGCCATTGGGGGAAGAGGGTGCCGCTGCCAGTAGCTCCGAAGCAGAGGAGGATGATCCGCAGCAGCCATCTACATCTCAACAGCTTTCATCTGGCAGGCCCGTATCTGGCCAAAAATGTTTGTCAAATCCAAAAACAGTTTTAGGATACCGTGGCCATCCGGTGAAAGTAGCACAGCGTGCAATGCCTGAAAAGGTAATCCATAGTAGGAAGAGTGCAGTGTGGGCATTTTTTAACCAAGATCCGAGTGATCAGGGCAAAGTTATCTGTAAGAAGTGCTGAAAGACCTTTAGCAGAGGGAAGAATCTCCAAAGTTTAAATACAACGTACACGCGTAGACATTTAACCAGCATGCACTTGCAAGCCTGGACTAACTACCAAACGTCCAGTATCGTTGGTGCACCTGCTCAGAATCAAGGTAGTCAGCAACGCTACATTGCTTCCCCCACAGTAAGCCCACTGGTTAGGACACCACCAGCAGCAAATGTGGAGGTATCATCGCAAGGCCAAAGCAGTCAGGGAATCACAAGGTTCTTGGTAGGAAACACTGTATCTAGGCCAACATCAAGAATACCATCACCAACCCTGTCTCAATCTGCCATGTCCACCACCCCCAGCGCTAGTTCCACCATATGCAGCTCTCCAGTCCAGCTCACCCTACAAGAGACTCTCACTAGGAAAAGAAAGTACTCATCCTGTCATCCGCGTACACAGGGTTTGAACACCCACATTGCTAGACTAATCTCGTTAGAGATGATGCCCTACCGGTTGGTTGAAAGCAAAGCTTTCAAAGCCCTGATGGCCTACGCAGTACCACGCTATGACCTACCCAGTCGACACTACTTTGCGAGAAAAGCCATCCCAGCCCTCCACCAGCATGTCAAAGACCGCATTGTCCATGCACTGAGGCAATCAGTCAGTAGAAAGGTGCACCTCACAACAGATGCATGGACCAGTAGGCATAGCCAGGGACGTTACGTGTCCATCATGGCACACTGGGTTAATGTGGTGGATGCAGGGTCCACAGGGGACAGCCATAGTGGGACAGTTCTGCCTAGCCCACGATCTAGGAAACAGTTGGCTGTAGGCGTTCGCCACCCCTCCTCCTCCTCCAGAAGTGAAAGCTCGTCCACAGAGCACAGTCGCACGACCACTCCATCCGCAGCTGCCAGTGTTGCACACGAGGTGTCCCATTATGGAACAGCTAGTGGTAAGCGTCAGCAGGCTGTGCTACAAATGAAGTGTTTGGGCGACAACAGACACACCGCGGAAGTACTGGCCGAGTACTTGCAGCAAGAAACTCAGTCATGGCTGGGCAGTGTACATCTTGAGGCAGGCAAGGTAGTCAGTGATAACGGAAGGAATTTTATGGCTGCCATAGCCCTTTCACAACTGAAACACATTCCTTGCCTGGCTCACACCTTGAACCTGGTGGTGCAGTGCTTCCTGAAAAATTATCCGGAGTTACCAGCCCTGCTCCTGAAGGTGCGAAGACTTTGCTCGCACATTAGCCGGTCGCCCGTACACTCCGTATGCAGAACCATCAGCGATCACTGAATCTTGCCCAGGACCACCTAATAATTGACGTTGCAACAAGGTGGAACTACACACTGCACATGCTTCAGAGGCTGTGCGAACAGAGGCGTGCTGTAATTAATTTGTGGGAGGATACACATACACAGGCAGGCAGTTGGATGGCAGACATGGAGTTGTCTGGTATGCAGTGGTCGAAGCTTCAAGACCTCTGTCAAGTCCTTCAGTGTTTTGAGGAATGCACACGGCTGGTAAGTACAGACGACGCCATCATAAGCATGAGCATCCCCCTAATGCATCTGCTGATGCAAAGTTTGATGCACTTCAAGGAGCAGGTGTCTGCAGCCGAGGAGGAGAGAAACCTTGATGACAGTCAGCCATTGTCTGGTCAGGGAACTCTCCTGGATGAGGTGGCGGACGAAGAGGAGGAGGAGGAAGAGGATGATGGGGATGAATATTTATGGGAGGAGTATGCTTCTCAGGGGGCAATAGAAACTGGTGGCTTTGCAAGGTCAGAGGTACAGGGTTTTTACGGGCCACAAGTGAAGTTGATTTGCAAGAAAGTGCTCCTCAACCCAGCACAAGCAGTGAATTGACACCTGGAACATTGGCCCACATGGCAGAGTATGCCTTGCGTATCCTAAAAAGGAACCCCCACATTATCAAAATGATGACCGATGACGATTACTGGATCCACGATACAAAGGAAAATTACAAAATATCATGCCACTTGAGAACCTGGACCAAATATTGGCTACCAAACAAGCAACTCTTGTAGACCATTTGGTTCAGGCATTCCCAGCACACAGAGGTGGTGCTGGTTCTCACACGAGCTGTAGGGGGCAACATGGCAGAGGTGTTAGAGGTGCACAAATCTGAAGTGGCGATGGACAGAGGGGTTTTATGACCAGGTTGTGGAGTGATTTTGCAATGACCGCAGACACGACATGTACTGCTGCATTAATTCAAAGTGACAGGAGACAGCATTTGTCCAGTATAGTTACAAACTATTTTTCCTCCCTTATTGATGTTCTCCCTCACAGGTCATTCCCCTTTGATTACTGGGCATCTAAAATAGACACCTGGCCTGAATTGGCAGAATATGCATTACAGGAGCTCGCTTGCCCAGCTGCTAGTGTGCTATCAGAAAGAGTCTTCAGTGCTGCTGGTTCAATACTGAACAAAAAAAGGACACGTCTGGCTACCCAAAATGTTGATGATCTAACCTTCATTAAAATGAACCAATCATGGATTTCAAATTATTTTGCCCCACCTTCCCCTGCTGACATGTAGCTTGCCTGAAAAATGTCTTGCTTTTGGCCTCCTCTTACTGACTGCTCCAATTCCTCCATGTGCAGCTGCTGAATGTCCACCATAGGCCATTTTTATACCTCTCTAAATGGGCTGACTAACCCGACAGGGCCGTGGTCACCACTTGGCGCAAGCACCCGTGCGAGTGCCGTTTGCCTGGACAGGTGGATGTGCCCACTCTTGGGCGACGGCACTGGCACAGGGTCCCTCATAGTACAATGAAGTGTCTCTTATGGTGGTGGTGCACAACCAACGTCAGACACACCGTCGTAATATGAGGGGCCCTGTGCCAGTACTGCCGCCCACGAGAGAGTGTTCCCCCCAGCTTGAACAGTGCTGTACCACTTGCAAAACTTACCTCTCCCTGCTCCACCACTGTGTAGTCTGTGCTGTTAAATCCTTCAATGGCATTGCCAATACAAATTTGTTGAAATGATAGATGATAGTAAAAATATACAGGGGCACTGGCCTCCATTTAGACCAGTTAATACTTTGCGCCAACTACCACTGTCTGCTACTCAGCAGAGGAGCCGACCTCTGTACCTAGCTATGCCACCAGTTTATGTATGAACATTTTTTTGGCTGACATTTAGCCCACTTTATTATTTTGGCCTACTAACTGTGTCAGCCACTTAATACAGTTGTCCTCCACTGAGCAAAGCAATGCCGCCTGTGTACTCCTCTTAACAATTGTGAACTGCATTTAGCCTACTTTTTATTTTAGGCCTACTAAGTCTGTCTGAGCCACTTATTACAGTTGTCCTCCACTGAACAAAGCAATGCCGCCTGTGTACTCCTGTTACCAATTTTGAACTGCAGTTAGCCTACTTACTTACTTACTTGGGCCTAGTAACTGTGTGAGCCTCCCATAACAATTGCCCTCCTCCGCTGAACAAAGCTATGCTGCCTGTGTACTCCTGTTAGCAATTTTGAACTGTATTTAGCCTATTTTCTTATTTGGGCCTACTAAATGTGTCAGCCACTCCTTCAGTTGTCCTCTGCTGAACAAAGCTATGCCGCCTGTGTACTCCTGTTACCAATTTTGAACTGCATTTAGCCTACTTATTTGGGCCTAGTAACTGTCTGCCCCTCATTACAGTTGTCCTCCGCTGAACAAAGCAATGCCGCCAGTTTAGTCCTGTTAGCAATTTTGAACTGCATTTAGCCTACTTTCTTATTTGGGCCTACTAACTGTGTCTGCCCCTCATTGCAGTTCTCCTCCACTGAGCAAAGCTATGCCGCCTGTTTAGTCCTGTCACCAATTTTGAACTGCATTTAGCCTACTTACTTACTTGGGCCTAGTAACTGTCTGAGCCTCTCATAACAGTTGCCCTCCTCCGCTGAAAAACGCTTTGCCGCCTGTGTACTCCTGTTACCAATTTTGAACTGCATTTAGCCTACTTACTTACTTGGGCCTTGTAACTGTGTGAGCCTCCCATAACAATTGCCCTCCTCCGCTGAACAAAGCTATGCCGCCTGTGTACTCCTGTTAGCAATTTTGAACTGTATTTAGCCTATTTTCTTATTTGGGCCTACTAAATGTGTCAGCCACTCCTTACAGTTGTCCTCTGCTGAACAAAGCTATGCCGCCTGTGTACTCCTGTTACCAATTTTGAACTGCATTTAGCCTATTTACTTATTTAGCCTAGTAACTGTCTGCCCCTCATTACAGTTGTCCTCCGCTGAACAAAGCAAGGCCGCCAGTTTAGTCCTGTTAGCAATTTTGAACTGCATTTAGCCTACTTTCTTATTTGGGCCTACTAACTGTGTCTGCCCCTCATTGCAGTTGTCCTCCACTGAGCAAAGCTATGCCGCCTGTTTAGTCCTCTTACCAATTTTGAACTGCATTTAGCCTACTTTCTTATTTGGGCCTACTAACTGTGTCTGCCCCCCATTACAGTTGTCCTCCGCTGAACAAAGCAATGCCGCCAGTTTAGTCCTGTTAGCAATTTTGAACTGGATTTAGCCTACTTTCTTATTTGGGCCTATATCTGTGTTTCCTCCTCATCCTGCCCATTGCCCAGCCACTGCTAGATGAGTCTGCTGGTACATTGACCCAGACCACTACATTCCCATTGCACTCTACACAGCCAGAATCTGACCCTGCTGAAAGTCAGGTTCCCCTTCCCGCATACTGTACCACCTTACACCGGGACAAAGAGGAAGGTGCAGGTGAAAGTGCAGGTTCCTTCATCAGGTGGGGGGGCATACTCGTTGGTACTGGCACAGGGCCCCTTATAGTACGCAAAAGTGTCTCTGGCAGTGGGAGGTGCCGCCCGCCTTCAAACACACCGCCGTACTATGAGGGGCCCTGTGCCAGTGCCAGTTAGTGGACCCCCCCTGCTTGCTCAGGATCGCAGCACTTGCAAAGTTGAAATACTTACCTCTCCCTGCTCCACCTCCGTGATGTATTCCGCGTTTCCTGGGCCCATTAAAATCTTGAGCCAGCCCTACCCACCCACATCTTTAGCCAAATGACCCCCTGTTTTCAATGCCTAACTATTATTATAAAGTAAATTAAGATTGACAAGCTTAAGAAATACGAATTGATGTTTTTGGCATTAAAATGGGCACTGCAGGTGTTTTCCTGTCCTCCACTCATTGCCGACTTTGATTCCCCATTGACTTGCATTGGGTTTCGTGTTTCAGCTGACCACTGACTTTTCGCAATAATCGGTCGATTTCACCAGACCCGACTTTTGAGAAAGTCAGTGTTAGGAGTCGAGTTTCCTCTGCTGCACAGGGGGAATCTCGATCCGTCTCCGCTGCGGTCTCCCATTCCCCTCCAGCCGCAGTGGAGTCTGCTCAGCAGGGACGTCGATCCCAGCGTCTCGCTCAGTCTGACTCTGTGAGAAGGGTTATTGCTGCTTCTCCAGCTTCTGCCTTTGAAGCCTATTCTGGTCAGCAGCGAGCGGACTTCTCTGGGACTAAGTCCTTATCTGCACACACTGAGCATGCCCAGGGAAAGACCTCCCGTTGGAGATCGAGGGTCATGTGCTCAGGCTCTGCGGCACATTCCATTGGTCCTCTTGGCAGGTCCTAGAAGGGCAAAAGTTCTATAGCCATTTCCTGTGCTGCAGCTATATAAACTGCGCATGACCGCACGGCCATGCGCTAGTATTGTCTTACAATTGATATGTGTGTATGTGTGAGTGCAAGTCGTTCTTGGTTACCCCTTCCCTATTGAATGTCTGTTCGCGGAAGGTGTACGGCTGCTATCTAGCGCCCGACTTAGCCTACTACACTAAACACACATCACAGCGTCCTGTAGCTGTGCCTGCCAGTACGGCGCCGTGCGCCTGCCTTGCGCTTTCCATACCCAAGTCTGGGTGGTTAGTGGCGTCCGTTAGTGCGGCATCGCTCGCGCACTTGTGCGCTCATATTTCTGAAAGTTCTCTACACACCCAGTTGCGGTGTTGTGCCAGCAAGGGCCTAATCGGGCTTCAATCCCTTCTGGGGTTAAGTCCGCTGGCCACTTGCTCGCACTCTAGTGCGGTATTGCGGTCCTGTGAATTAACAGGATCGCTTTCCTCACGCTGGGTGAAGTTTAACCCACGCGTGTTTACTTTAGTGTACCGCTATATAGTCTGCAAATTGCTAGCAGCAGGTTCTCACCTGCACGGTGGACCCCGGACTGCGAACGCATCTTTGTCACCTGTCTTGGTGCGTTCCGCCAGTCCTAACATAATACTAGCGCCAGGGTCTGGCTAGTAAATGGCAGACGGTCAGCGTCTACAGCAGTACATCCAGCAGCTGGAGGGTAGGTTGGCGGCTCTCGAGCGCACAACCTCAGCTGTGGACGTTACTGCTGTCGCTGTTCAGGCTGCAAGTGCAGCTGCAGCCAGTTTGTCCGCTGCCACCCCTGCTCCGACCTTATCCCGTCTCCCGCTTCCAGACAAGTTTGCTGGTGACAGTAAGTCATGTCGGGGATTCGTGAGCCAGTGCTCCATACATCTCGAGCTGCTGGCTGCACGTTTTCCTACGGAACGGGCGAAAGTGGGATTCATTATATCTCTCTTGTCGGGCAGGGCGTTGGAGTGGGCAACGCCGCTTTGGGAACGTGGTGATCGTGTGGTGCAGAGTGCTCCTATCTTCCTGGACGCTCTGAGGCAGGTCTTTCTGGGACCTCGTGTCACCCACGATACCGCGCTCCAATTGTTGGCAATTACTCAGGCTTCGTCCATGGTCAGCCAGTTTGCCATCCTATTCCGGACTCTAGCTTCTGAGCTGGAATGGCCGGATAAAGTCCTTATTCCGGTGTTCTGGAAAGGACTGGCAGATCATGTGAAGGACGCCTTGGCCACCAGGGAGATTCCCGCCACACTGGAGGAGCTTATTACTATAGCTACCCGTATCGATCTCCGTTTTAACGAGCGGAGGTTGGAGCGGACCCAGTGTAGGCAGAGGTTTCGGCTGGCTCCCATCTTTGCCAAACCTCTAGAATCTCCTGTTATGGCGTCCAACTCCCATGAGGCCATGGAGGTTTCTCGAGCGGGATCTAGGTCTCAGACCGCTCGAGTACCTGTGCTATGTAAAAATTGCCAGCAACCGGGACATTTCGCTAATAAATGTCCACGGCGGTCAGGAAAACGATCGCGTCTAGTGTCCATTGGAGGAGGTTCACTGGACACCGCGGCATTTTCCTCAAAATTGTCCTTTAAAGGGACAATCCTGTTAGGCACATCCACTCTTACAGTAGAGCTTTGTGTGGATTCAGGAGCAGAGGGAAATTTTATGTCTTCTGCTTTTGCTCAGCGCCACGCAATGCCTCTGGCTGTGCTAGCCAAACCAGTAACCGTGAGAGTGGTGAATGGGTCGACACTTCCATTACAGATCACACATCAGACTGTCCCTTTCACGTTAGCCATGTCCCCATCCCACCAGGAGACTATTTCCCTTCTTGTCCTTCCCGAGGGAATGGATGAGATTCTGCTGGGAATGCCCTGGCTTCGTTTCCACTCCCCACATATTGAGTGGACCTCTGGGAGGATATTGGGTTGGAGTGAATCCTGTAAGGGCAGATGTGTGAAAGAGTGCGTTCAGGTTTCCACCACTGAGATACCCGCAGATCTCTCTACTCTCCCCAAACACTATTGGTCTTATGCAGACGTCTTTTCCAAAAAAGCCGCGGAGACCCTTCCGCCTCACCGTCCCTATGACTGTCCTATAGATCTCTTGCCTGGAGCAGAACCTCCTCGGGGACGTGTCTATCCCCTCTCTCTCCCGGAAACGGAGGCTATGTCCCAATACATCCAGGAGAATTTGGCAAGAGGATTTATTAGGAAGTCAGTGTCACCAGCTGGGGCAGGGTTCTTCTTCGTACAGAAGAAGAATGGAGAGTTGCGTCCTTGCATAGACTACAGGGGTCTTAACGCCATCACCGTTAAAAATAAGTACCCGCTGCCCCTGATTTCTGAGCTTTTTGATAGGCTACGGGGAGCTAAGGTATTTACCAAATTAGACCTGCGGGGAGCTTATAACCTGATTCGCATTCGTGAGGGGGACGAATGGAAGACGGCGTTTAACACCAGAGATGGGCATTATGAGTATCTGGTGATGCCCTTCGGGCTCTGTAATGCCCCAGCCGTTTTCCAAGACTTTGTCAACGACATCTTCCGGGATATGCTTTCCACCTCGGTCGTAGTCTATCTGGATGATATTCTCATCTTCTCTCCAGATATTGACTCCCACCGGAGAGATGTTGGCAGAGTCTTCGACCTCTTACGGGCAAACTCTCTTTACGCAAAGTTGGAGAAGTGTGTGTTTGAGCAGGAGTCTTTACCTTTCCTGGGCTATATCATCTCTGCCCAAGGATTGGCTATGGATCCTGCCAAACTACAGGCTGTGATGGACTGGCAAGAACCCCATTCACTTAAAGCGGTGCAGCGCTTTATGGGGTTCATTAATTATTACCGCCAGTTCATCCCCCATTTCTCAACTTTGGTAGCTCCCTTGGTAGCCCTCACCAAGAAGGGAGCAAATCCCAAAGTGTGGTCTGAAGAGGTCTCCAGGGCCTTTTCTTCTACTAAGTCTCATTTTGCTAGCGCTCCCATCCTACATCGTCTCGATGTCGATAAGCCGTTTATAATGGAGGTGGATGCCTCTTCCGTTGGTGCTGGAGCAGTCCTCTTCCAGAAGGATGCTCAAGGTCGGAAGCATCCGTGCTTTTTCTTCTCCAAGACCTTCACACCAGCGGAGAGGAATTATTCCATCGGGGACAGGGAGTTGCTAGCGATGAAATTGGCTTTCTCTGAGTGGAGACATCTCTTGGAGGGGGCTCGTTTTCCCTTTCAAGTATTTACAGACCATAAAAATTTGCTATATTTGCAAACAGCCCAGAGGCTAAATTCTCGCCAGGCCAGATGGTCCTTATTCTTCTCCCGATTCCACTTCACCCTCCATTATGTCGCTGGGGAGAAGAACATTCGAGCTGATGCTCTTTCTCGCTCTGTTGTGTCATCTGAGGAGGAGGAAGGAGAGCCTCGGCTTATTGTTCCTTCTGAGAGCTTGAGAACCGTGGCTCCGGTGTCGCTTGAGTCTGTGCCTCCAGGCAAGACTTTTGTGCCCATAAATTTGCGACCGGAGGTTCTCTCTTGGGCTCATTCCTCCAGGGTGGGTGGACACTTTGGGACTAAAAGGACATCTGAGCTGCTGGCGAGGACGTACTGGTGGCCGCATATGCTGCGAGATGTCAGGGATTACGTTCTGGCGTGTGTCTCATGCGCCAAAAATAAGTCTCCTCGACAACGGCCGTCTGGGTTACTCTATCCCTTGCCGGTGGCAGACAGGCCCTGGGAGATGGTCGGGATGGACTTTGTAGTGGGTTTGCCCAAGTCTCGCGGCTGTACCGTCATTTGGGTAATTACCGATCATTTCTCGAAAATGGTGCACTTGGTGCCGCTCCCACGGTTACCTTCTGCACGGGCCTTGGCAGCGTTGTTCATAAGACACATCTTCCGCCTACACGGCATGCCAGACAAAATTGTCAGTGACCGGGGTCCCCAGTTTGCGTCTCGGTTCTGGAGAGAGCTTTGTCGTCTTCTCAGCATTGAGTTAAATCTCTCTTCCGCATATCATCCCGAGACGAATGGGTTGGTAGAGAGGGCCAATCAGACTCTGGTCACATATTTGCGACATTTTGTTTCTGCCAGGCAGGATGACTGGGCATCTTTATTACCATGGGCAGAGTTCGCCCTTAATAACGCTGTAGCCGATTCCACCGGTCAGACTCCTTTCCTCCTTAATTACGGCCAGCATCCGCGGGTTCCTGTGCCTATGCCCGTGTCCTCTGCTGACTCCAGGGTGGCAGACTGGGCAGTGGAGGCACGGGACATTTGGGACCGCACTCAGGATGCCATTCGGGCCTCGAAGGAGAGAATGAGGTCCTCCGCCGATGCACATCGGCGCCCTGCCCCGGCCTTTGCTCCTGGCGACTTGGTGTGGCTCTCCGCCCGTAACATCAGGCTGCGAGTTGAGTCCACTAAGTTTGCTCCTCGCTACTTGGGCCCATTCAAGGTCCTCGAGCAGGTTAATCCCGTGGTCTACCGCCTGGCTCTTCCTCCACGCTTGGGTATCACCGACACCTTTCATGTGTCCCTCTTGAAACCCGTATACATGTCCCGGTTTTCCGAGTCATCTGCCGGGACATCGGGTTCGTCTACGGACGATTACGAGGTGAACGCTATTTTGGGGTGCAAGGTGGTACGCGGCAAAAAGTTTTATTTGATGGATTGGAAGGGTTATGGTCCAGAGGACAGGTCTTGGGAGCCTGCTGAAAACATTCGGGCCCCACAGCTCATTGCTGCCTTCGAGCGTAGCGAGGCCCAAGGAGGGGGGGGCCCTAGGAGGGGGGGTAATGTTAGGAGTCGAGTTTCCTCTGCTGCACAGGGGGAATCTCGATCCGTCTCCGCTGCGGTCTCCCATTCCCCTCCAGCCGCAGTGGAGTCTGCTCAGCAGGGACGTCGATCCCAGCGTCTCGCTCAGTCTGACTCTGTGAGAAGGGTTATTGCTGCTTCTCCAGCTTCTGCCTTTGAAGCCTATTCTGGTCAGCAGCGAGCGGACTTCTCTGGGACTAAGTCCTTATCTGCACACACTGAGCATGCCCAGGGAAAGACCTCCCGTTGGAGATCGAGGGTCATGTGCTCAGGCTCTGCGGCACATTCCATTGGTCCTCTTGGCAGGTCCTAGAAGGGCAAAAGTTCTATAGCCATTTCCTGTGCTGCAGCTATATAAACTGCGCATGACCGCACGGCCATGCGCTAGTATTGTCTTACAATTGATATGTGTGTATGTGTGAGTGCAAGTCGTTCTTGGTTACCCCTTCCCTATTGAATGTCTGTTCGCGGAAGGTGTACGGCTGCTATCTAGCGCCCGACTTAGCCTACTACACTAAACACACATCACAGCGTCCTGTAGCTGTGCCTGCCAGTACGGCGCCGTGCGCCTGCCTTGCGCTTTCCATACCCAAGTCTGGGTGGTTAGTGGCGTCCGTTAGTGCGGCATCGCTCGCGCACTTGTGCGCTCATATTTCTGAAAGTTCTCTACACACCCAGTTGCGGTGTTGTGCCAGCAAGGGCCTAATCGGGCTTCAATCCCTTCTGGGGTTAAGTCCGCTGGCCACTTGCTCGCACTCTAGTGCGGTATTGCGGTCCTGTGAATTAACAGGATCGCTTTCCTCACGCTGGGTGAAGTTTAACCCACGCGTGTTTACTTTAGTGTACCGCTATATAGTCTGCAAATTGCTAGCAGCAGGTTCTCACCTGCACGGTGGACCCCGGACTGCGAACGCATCTTTGTCACCTGTCTTGGTGCGTTCCGCCAGTCCTAACAGTCAGGTTTCGCGAAACCCGACTCGATCCTAAAAAAGTAAAAGTCGCTCAACTCTAGTGGTGACATGGCGCTCTTATCGTGGAAGGAATTCCCACTGAGCGAATAAAACTCCAATGAGGAATCTTTTTAAAGAGGAAACGTGTTGGGAGCAGTGCACCTCGCACTTGATGATATCCTGGGCAGAAAGGGGCAAGGCAGGAAAATAGTTACGGTAAATAAATGGTGACATACAGTCACCAAGTGTCTCTAATCAATTCAACTTCAAGGAAAATACACCCGACTGCAGAGTCAAAGTCCACTATCTAGCTGTGGAGGTTGGCACCCTAGAAATCCTGTGTGAATGGCACCCCACTCCGCGATGGCTGTCCCTCCTACAACTCTCCCCATATTCTGCCCTCAGTCTATAAATAACCTTTATATGAACGTTGTTTATTTAGACCGTTTGTAGCAGTGGTATTCAGCTGATATATCCATCGTGTCTCTTTTTGTAAAATTTTCCGGTTCCAATCCCCCCTCTACATAGGACGTTAATCTGATCTATTCCCACAAACTAACAGCCCCTAAATGACCTTGTTGTATACCATTCCCATGTCTTTCCAGTGGTGTGTCTCTATGATTCGTAATGCCCTGCAGATGCTCCAACACCCTTCTCCTAAACTCTCTTTTTATCTTACCAACATACTCAATGCCACATTGACAGATAGATGATTCATTTGAACCTGCAATTTATAACAGATCTGATGTCAAAGGTTTCCCCTGTTACATTGCTTTTAAAGGTCCTTTTCTGGGAAATTGAATTGCAGGCAATACAACCACTACATCTATGGCATCCTTTTATGGTAGATTGTAGCCATCTGTTACCATGCTGTGGGGAGTAGTGGCTGTGGACCAGCTTATCACTGGGTGACCTGTCTCTCTTCTATGTGATTTCTGGAACAGATTTAACTACATTGCCGATGTCCTCATCCGTCTGTAATATGGGCCAGTATGGGCCAGTGTTTCTGGAGTATGCTTCTCACCTCATAGGTTTTATTGGAGAATGTGGTGATAAATCTGCATGTATTATACTTATCATTGCTTTTAGGTGAGGGATTCAGTAAACTTAAACAATCTTTTTTACGAGTCTCTTGGTATAAATGGTAAGCACTTTTTTAGGATAATCCCTCTCCGTAAATCTGTCACTCAATTCTACAGCCTGTCTTTCGAAGACTATGTCGTCTGGACAATTTCAATCTCATAAATGTCTCTCTTTTCAATGGCATGGAGTGGTTACTCTCCCACCTCAACAATGAGTTTGTGGTTGTTGCTTTCCTAATCTTTTGGGTTGCTAGTTCTCCATTTCTTTTCTTTTCAAGAAGAATGTCCGAAAACAGAAGCCTATCCAAACCTACTTCACAAGTGAAGTGTAAGTCGAGATTGTTTTCATTTAGTTGGCCCACAACCTCTCCAAAATGTGATAAATTCCCTTTCCAAATGACCACAATGACGTCTGTATACCAGATCCACATTGAGATATACTCACTGCCCACTTTTGGTATGTTTTCAAAGACTACGGTTTCCTTTGCTCCTAGTCACCACTGCTTTTCCAGGTGGGTCATCCCTGCCATGTACACACATGTTGCGAACTAAATCAGGTGTGCATTCAGCAATGCCAGCAATGGCAAGGTTCACATAACCACCGATACATGGATCAATAAGCATGGATAGGGACATAACATCTTAACTTCCCACTGGGTAAATATAGTAACGGCTAGGACAGAGGCGGAAGGCGTTTTAGCTCATGTGCTACCACTACCTAGAATTGCTTGACATTTATCTGTCCAGGTTCATTCCTCCTCCTCATCCTACTTCTCTTCTTCCTCCTCATCTGGTCACAATAACACCTGCACCACCAACTTCAGCACATCTAGAAATAACCGCAGGTAGTTCTTAAACTCCGCTGTTTGAGGGACAAATCCCACAACATGCAGGATCTTTGACTGGGATCAAACAGCAGACAGATGAGAGGTTGGTGCAGGTGAACCTCAAGCCTGGGCTGGTGGTGTGCGATAAAATCTCATAGCCAGTTTGATGCACATACCTTGCCTGCGCATGTGCTGAACTTGGTGATGCAGAGCTTCCTGAAAAACAACCACACATGCCAGAGCTGCTGCTGAAAGTGCGGGCAGTGTGTGCTCACTTTTAGCTTTCTCGCCCTGCTGTTGCTTGCCTGACTGTATTGCAGTGTCACTTCTGCCTTCCAGCTTACCATCTCTTCTGTAATGTACCAACAAGGGGAAACTCCATCTTGCATATGATGAACAGACTCTGTGAGCAGTAGCAGGCAATAGTGGAGTTTCTGTTGCAGCAGGCACGCCTGAGTCACTCTATGAAACAACACCACTTCATCACCAATGAGTGGGCCTCCATTCAGGACGTATGTGCCATGTTGCGCTACTTTGAATACTCCACCAATATGGCCAGTGCTTCCTATGTGGGGGTACTCTGGCCCATGCTCTGTGGATGCAATTTGCAAGCTGTTTCTGTAGGGCTACTCTGTCCCTTGTCCTGTGGGTGAAATCTGTAAGCTGCTTCTGTAGGGGTAATGTCCCCCATGTTCTGTGGGTCAAATTTTGAATCTGCTTTTGTAGGGGCACTATGCACCATGCCTTTGGCTCAAATTTGTAAGCTGCTTCTGTAGGGGTACTGTGTCCCATGCTCTGTGGGTGAAATTTGTAAACTTCCTTTATAGGAATACTCTGCCCCATGCTCTGTGGGTGAAATTTGTAAGCTGCTTCTGTGGGGGTGCTCCGCCCCATGCTCTGTGGATGAAACCTTTAATCGGCTTCTGTGTGCTCCATGCTCAGTGGGTGAAATTTGTAAGCTGCTTCTGAAGGGGTACTTTCAACTGGACTGGCATTAGCAAGCCGCATTCTCTGTGAGGCCACTGTTAAAATGTTTGTTATTCATTTATCGTTCTGCTTCACAGACCTGTGTAAGTACGGGTATGCAATCGCGCTCACACAGGTCTGTGAAGCAAAATAATCTCACCTAGATGTCAGACCTGTGAGTACAGGGGGAGAATCACTGACATGCTTCCATGCTTCTACAGCAATATACCTGCTGTCAGACCTATGTGAGGTGAGCACAGGGAGCATACATTGTGCACACTGGGGGTGGGGAGCTGGGGGGGTCTCTTATGATGACAGGAACTGCGCTTGCTAGGCAAGCTGATCGGCCACTAGAAGGATGGATAAAGCATTCATATGGAATATTGCCAATGGGTATACTTCAGAAGATGAAAGCTTGTTATTTTTTGATTGGAGCATAATTTTTAATAACTGTAAATCATGAAACCATTTATTTCCACCTTTTTTGCTTAGTTAAATAAACTTTTTATGGTGGCACAACCATTTTAAGTAATTTCCCAATTCACATTTGTTTGCATGACAAATGTCCTGCTCTAACCACCGCTTAGCTTCCTTTTGCAGCCCTTACTATGACCATTTTACAGCAGTTTTAAAGCACCAAAGTTCCGGTCCCCATTGACTTCTATTGGGTTGGGGTCCATGGTCAAGTTTGAGGTCAAGTTTGATCCCGAAGAGAACTTTTATTTCTGGTTCGGCTAAACCTGACAAACCCGAACATCCACTTCATCCCTATTAGCAAACACTGATAATTGGGAGAAAAATTTGTGATGAAAACATGTTAATTGCTCTAGTGAGGATTTTCTTCTTATATGAACATATATGTGTTCTGTAAAGTTCTTAAAGCAAGGGCTGATTTTCATGAATCCTTATTTCTTGCTTGTCAAACTGTTAAAATAAAGCTACTGAGCGGGGACCTGACCTATCTTGATGCTCCTGCACCCTAATACTAAATCTGCAACAGAGCCCCAGATCATATAATATTGTCATATCCTTGTGTAAGAAGAAGGACCGGAGCGGCGGTACCTGTCCAATTCACACAAATGCATGTAACTTCAGTGTATATTATCAGTGTTCAGTTCACACCAGTTCATAGCAATACATATCATATGGCTTTAGATTTGCAGTCCCTAAACAGGCTAGACTTTCCTTGTCCAGTTTCCCTGGGCGACTGCACGCCATATTACAGTCTCCATACACACAGCCTCATATGTTGCAGACACTACACATGCCAGCACTCCTCTGACTAGTTCTCGTGGGTGCACCTCACACACCTGACACACCCATACCTATTACTGCAGGGCTTTTAACACACACAAACCTGTGGCCTTCAGCCACATGGAAAACCCAGACCGGAAATCCATGACTCCCATGCACACCTATGGACTTCAGCCGTCTGCATGCACAACCTGTGACCCCAACCTGTGACATGAGTCACTGCCTCACATTGCAATCACAGCTACACCTGCGAATTCCATGCACACCTATGGGCTTCATACGCCTCTGTGCGCATTCTGGGGAGCAAAACAGTGCCCCCTAGCTGTAACAGGGGTCACTGCCTCACAACACCTACAGGACGACACCGGATCCATCTCGCGCTGTGTTGGCACGACCGTAAATATTGTGGACTCTTCAGACAGGAAGCTGTCAGACTGATAAGTTAACTCATGAGAACTGTTGCTATCTCTGTTATACACATTACCCCATCCCGTATATCAAACTGTTAAAACCCAGTTTTACGCTACCTCCTCCCTATGTGGAGTATACCCCTGTTCCAGTAAACCTAGTTACCTCTTGCTCTGTCTCCTGTCCGTTACTGCATCCCACAACCTGCTAACACTTATGTGATAGAGAGTTTGCTGACCTACCTCACATACTAGTATATGGATGCATCTGCAACTTCTACATCCTGGTAGTTTTCAATATATGGGCCACATATCTTTTATAGACTGTGTGATGTTCAGTAGAAATTGCATTTTTCAATAGTTATATTGTCCAAAATTAAGTCTATAAAATCCTCTTTTTTCGCATTTGGCAGTAGAACAGTAGATTAATAAAACATGTTATATCGATAAATCAGTGGATTTGTAACTAAGAATATGCAGAGACAGAGCCATCCATCTATCTGCTGAAAGTTGTTGGATGTCTGTCCAGGGAAAACTGGAATGGCGATGAAAGTTTTCACCAGTATGTTTTAAAGAATATGCTAAAAACAACCCACATGTTTGAGGAAGAGTTAAGGTAACATCAGTATATGGAAAAACTGTAAAGTTTCATTCAGATGTTATAAGACTTCAGGGATGTATAATGGCCATTGAGATCAACCTAGTTTTCCTTTTGATTGCATTTCTGTTTTGTGCTTCTGACGGTAGTCCCACTTATAGGACATTTCAGTTTAGTTGACTACTGCCTTAAACCAGGTCATCTGCGATCTACTGTTGACACCATTTATTAGTTTACCTTCAGTTACTTGAGTTTCATTAAGTATTTCCATTTCAGCAAATTTTTATACCGGATCATCTGTGTGACCCAGTGAACTTCGAGTTACAGTAGATTCATGCCTAGATTTAACAAATCAAGCTATGCAAAATGATATAACTATAGACAGATTGATGTCTGTATATCCTGTAATGTCGGCTGCTAATTAAATTGGAAATCATTTGAAACTTTACTATCCTGTGACTCATTGTGTGCCGAAGGTCACCATTCTATATTGTATCTCTTTTCCTTCGAGCACCATCTCCTTACATACAGAGTGCACCACTTTTGATCGACTATATTGGATATATTTTGAGTGGATTGCACCACAGTGAACCTGAGCGATGTCTTTCAGCACTTTATCTTATGGCCAAGCAGACCCTGATGAAATAATTGCCTGTGCTAAAATTCCAGGGGAATTTCTACACACCTCAGTGGACGAGATCCGATCCAGGGACTGGGAGCAAGATCTTAGGAGGAAAACGGCATTGGAGTAGCATTATGTGACTTTAGCTGAATTTCACAAGGTGAAACACATACCCCGGAGACTTCGAGTCTCCCTACGACCTACCCTGTTCCAAGAGAAACCGGACTTCTGTCAAAAAGTTGAGGGGATCCTCAACAAATGTTCTATGGACATTATTCTACTTACTGTAGAATACTTACAGAAGGATATTTCTGATATGGATAAACAGATTGAGACTATTTATCATCAGCTGAGCAGCACATTATCCCTTGATAAATTTGAGAGTCTGAAACAAAAAATGGGCAAAGTTATAGTTGACTTTAAGAATCAATTACAGGATAAGAAAATTTCTACGTGATACGGAGGATTATCATCGGAATTCAGTGTATAAATGGCGTGACACTAATCCCCAGAGGGATAGACGCACATATAGGCGTGATTATTTTATCACTTCATCTAGTTCAGACAATGATTCTAATCCCCGTACCACCTTTCCTTTTTTAGATCAAAGGTGAGGCTGGTCAAACAGAGGCCGACGAGGAGGGGCTCCAGATCACACGTCAGACTGTAACAGCCGCATGAGAACATGATCTCAAGTAGGGATAACCAGATAGTATACAACATCTCTTTATATAACCTCTCACCATCTGAGTTAGGTATACTAAAAAAAGGACTTTTATTTTGCCCTACACCACCCTTCATTAGAGTCCAGCTTGATCAGGAACTCCAGAATTTTTTTAGGAACCTGAGGCTGAAAGTGCATTTTGTCGTAAAAGACATTGACACTGGGGTTAACCCTCCACCGTTATCCGCCAGCTGCACTGAAGCTCCTTTTAGACAATTAGGCATGTCCTTATCAAGTAAGTTCAACCCTCCAAAGGTGTATCACCCAGTGGAGACATATATTTCACTTGTAACACAAGACATCCATACCAAGTGTGCACAGATTTATTAGGGTCTTCTACGGATCAAACAGAACTGTACCACTCTTGAAATAAGGGCCCTTGATAGCCTCAGGACTAATAAAGCCATAACTATTAAACTGGCTTACAAGGGAGGTGCCATCGTGGTCATGCATACTTCTTATTACACTTCAATAGTTCATGAACACCTTGATGATAGGTCTATATATCTACCTCTTAATAAAGATCCTACTCTTGAGGTATCTAATGAAATACGTCAGATTGTTGACATCTTCAGAAACCAGAATGTTATTGATTTCAAACTGAGTGAATTTCTAATCATCCCACCCCACCATTCTGGTGTTCTATGTGCGGCGCCCCAGGGTCTTGATCGTCGCAGTGGTATTGCTTTCCTCTTGGGGAGAGTGATGCTACGTTTGGAGGCAAAGATGGATAACTGCATCCAGGTATCACAAACATGCAACACATTTCACACTCCAGACCACCAGGGGGAGCTCCTGCTCCTATTTATTAGGACACTTCCCATACATATATATAGCTGGTAGTCTGTAGGGAAAGTTAGACAGTTCCAGGCAGGAGTTAGTTCCTGACAGAGCTCCAGTCAGGAGTTCTGTTAGGGAGTTCCAGACCTGAGTCTGAGGAGGACAGAAGGTTAAAGGAGCCGTGCATGCCCTCAGAGCTGCAGCTCCCAGAAAGAGATATTGAAAGGCAGAATTGTATTGCAGCAAGCATGAAGGAAGTCGAAGCAAAGGAGAGGATACCACAAGGGGACCAGCCCCACTCAAGCTGTCTCCTTCTGAGGTGCAACATCCCGGGAGCCGGAACACCGAGGGAGTAAGGAGCTCTACGCCTTATTTCAGAGACCGTCAGGACAGCTATTTGCAGGTTACCTGTCCGCAAATATACCCAGGAGGCACGGTGACACCTACAGAGCCGGGTTATCTAAGAGACCCTATAAACAGGCTCAAGTCACTAGTCATACGGGTTTTGTCCTATCCTATACAGGGGACAGAAAGAGCGAAACATCGCATCTGTGAGTCCCTTATGTGAAGCCATAGGCAGTAAGAGACTACACCACCGCAGTGCAAGGGAAGGCTACTGATTTCCACCTGGACAAGGGAACTCTGGACTTGCCTCCAAACTGGCCGGACTCTGCTTGCCCTGTGATCTGGTACCCTGGACTGTGGATGCAGAAGTGTTCAGTAAAAGTAAAGAGACTGCAACCTTGTGTCCTCGTTCTTCTCTGCACCTCCCACTATATGACCATCTACACACCAGGAAGCCTTGGGGATATACTTCACCTGTGGGAAGGTATACCATCTAGCTGCCATAACATCACCCCAGCGGCCCCTTAAAGCAGCATCGGTCACCCTGACCGAATACCACAGGTGGTGTCAGGAACATAAACTCTATCCCTTTAAAGATCATTCCCTTTTACACAGACGTCCCAGGGCCACAGACCAGGTCAGCCACCGTGACATCCCCCTGTGACCCGGTACTAAATAACCCACTGCCCTTGTGGGGCGATCCATATGCGCTGCCCAAAATTCATAAACATCTGACACGACCACCAGGGCGACCCGACTCATAGTAGCATCCACCAACTCTATGCTCTCTCCATTAGCTATGACATTGAAGAAAATTCTCACTCCACTTTTGATACATGTCACTTCCTTCATTAAGGACACCTCTGATTTTTTGGCAGGACTGCGGACATTGGGTACATTACCTAAAGATTGTTTTTTGGTTACTTTGGTCCTGAATAGCTTGTATACTAAAATAGACCACAAAAGGGGCATGGAGGCAGTTTGACTTTTTCTTGATCAGTATACCAGCTTTACATTTGCCCAGAAAGATTTTTGTATGGCACTCTTGGTTTTGGTCCTTACCAAAAACTTCTTCCTTTTTTCGGACCAGTTTTTTGTTCAGAAAGTGGGCACAGCAATGGGATATAACATGGCGCCCCGTATGACAATATATATTTGTTTTTTATTTGAGGAGAAGTACTTGTATACCCTCCTACTTTTTCAAAAACATGCTATACACTGGAAAAGATTCATAGATGATGTTTTCATGATATGGAATGGGGACGAATTTTCCCTTACACAATTCTACTTGGACATCAATTCCCAGATTCCAAATTTAACGTCCACAATACATAAGGATCAACACAGTGTTAACTTCTTGGATACCTTGGTTACCTTAAAGGATGATGGCCATTTGGACATTGACCTATATACGAAACCGACTGATAAAAATAGCTTGTTACATTTCTCAAGCTGCCACCCGTCCCATATTAAAAAGTCACTACCTGGGTCACAAATACATCGTCTCAACCATATCATCACTGATCCGACCCTAAGGGAAAGTCGAATCTCAGAGATGTGTAACAAATTTACCAACCGGGGATATCCTCACAAAATACTAGAGAAGGCATCTCAATTCACATTCTTCTCAATTCACATTCATAGTCTCATACTTCAAAACCAAAAAGGGTAGCGTTCACTACTACATATTATCCATATATGAATTGTCTAAAAAAGTGTGTTCTTGAACATTGGCCACTACTTGGTAAGGCCTACCCCACTATCCCAGAATTTAGTATTCTTCCTCTGATTTTTTAACAAAAAATCAAAATATTAGAAATTTACGGGTACGGGCGGACATTGGTTCCACTAAACAGGCACAACGACAGCTAACACTGATGACTCAAAAACAGGGAACATTTCCACTGCAACACCTTTTCACACCCCAGATCCGGAAAATGTTTCCCTATTAGGGGTTTCTTTACATGTTACTCTACATATGTGGTCTATTTAATCAAGTGCCCATGCCGTCTCAGATATGTTGGTGAAACTACCCAACATATCCGTGACCGCATATCTCAACGTAAATCTACTATCCGCTGTAAACGTATTGTCACGGGGCTACCGCGACAGAGAGGTTCCAGAGAACCGCTGCCCTCTGGGCCTCTTTCACACACAGTGAACAGAAGCTCTTCTCCTGGATTCTGACCTGGCTGCTTTGTGCCAGCAGTGCAGGAGTTAATCTTGTTGCTGAGTTGCTGTGAGCTGGGTCTCTCAGCTGAATGTGATTTTGTAATCACTTCCTCTATATAGACCCAGCCTTGACTTCATCTATTGTCAGTGATCAGTTCAGCTTCCTGACTTGGAGGTTGAAGGAGCGTGGTGTATTAGGAGCTTGGAGGTTTATTTACAGAAATTGGTGTCTGCTGTTTTGGTTGCATGTTAAACCTGTTTTCCTTCCTAGTTTCTTCCTTCTCTTTCCTTCTATGTGTTACCTCTGTAGTTGTGTGAGCATTTGGTGAGTTTGAGACTTTTAGTTACCTTGTCTGTATACCCTGTTTATTGTTGTTATACACTGGTGCACTCCACCTCCTTTGGGGGGTGAGGGGGCCATTGATAGGGCCTGCACAGGAGAAAGTGATACGCTGGTGGCTCAGGCCTCCTAACCATCATAGGTACCACTGAGATAAGGGAATGTCAGGGCCCCATTATGGTGGCAGGGACAGGTGCGGGTCCCAGTATGCCGTCCTGCCCCTTTATCGCCGTTAACGGCGTAACAGTATCACTGACCATAAAAAATTTTCTTGGTCCAATATGGACCCCATTGCTGCTTTAGCTGGACAATTTCAGCAGCTCAGTCTAGAGGTGGCTGACCTCCGCTCGGTGGTTGTCCAGCGCACTCCAGTGGCCACTGCAGGGGTTGCTACACCTCCACAAGCTTCGCTGGAGCCTAAAATTGCGTTACCTGACAGGTTCTCTGGGGGGCGCGACAAATTTGTTACATTCAGGGAGGCCTGTAATTTGTATTTTAGGTTGCGTCATCACACTTCAGGTTCAGAGGAGCAGAGGGTTGGAATTGTAGCCATCTTACACAGGGAGACCGGCCAGTAGAGGAGGACTGCTCTGAGTTTCGGAGATGGGCTACTGACACATTGTGGAATGACCCTGCACTCCGTAGTCAATTTTATCAGGGCCTATCTGATAAAATAAAAGATGCCTTCGCCCTACAGGAGACAGCAACCACACTGGAGGCAGCTATGTCTCTTGCAATCCGTGTGCACTGCCGCCTGCGCCAGAGACTTAATGAATTGCCGCTATTCAAGGGTAATTCAGATTTGGACTCACCAGAATCTGAGTTTCTAGGAGAACCTATGCAGCTGGGTGGCGCATCTCGTTTTAAGGGGGCTGCAGAAGTACGGCGTAAGGGAGGTGCATGTTTTTTGTGGCAGAAGGGGTCATTATGTGAATGTGTTTCAAAAAACTGACCTGCACATCTAAACATAGACTCAGTGTGAACAGGTGCTGAACCCAGAGTCGCCAACTCGTACATAGTTAAGTAAATAAGGCAGCACACTGCAGCGCTAAAACATGCAAATTGAAAACACGAAATTTGAACTGCATTACTGCACTAGAAATATGAAAAATGAGAGCTTTTAGTGCATAAAAATGGCCAATTTTATGTGTACCTGGTAGCCTCTTTACGGCATCTCTCTTATACCAGGTCCTCATGAGGTAGGCAAGCGTAGGACCTGGTATAAGAGAGATGCCGTAAAGAGGCTACCAGGTACACATAAAATTGGCCATTTTCATGCACTAAAAGCTCTCATTTTTCATATTTCTAGTGCAGTAATGCAGTTCAAATTTTGTCTTTTCAATTTGCATGTTTTAGCGCTGCAGTGTGCTGCCTTATTTACTTAATTATGTGAATGTGTGTACTTCTAAAGAAACAACCGCCGGAAAACTATTGAGCCCGGGTTGCGGGGAGGTTGGCAACTCGGGTGTACTAGTTTCCTCCTTAGGTAAACCACAATTTTTCCTACCAGCCGAGATTCATATTGGTGAAAGTAGGCTCACTATCTCTGCCTTTCTGGACTCTGGGGCAGGGTTTAATTTAATTGATGCTGGGTTTGTTCAGGCACTACTAATGTTAGTAGTGTGTATGCAAAAAATTTGGGCGCTGTATTTATTAAAGGGTTAAATCGCGGAAAAAATTGGCGTGGGCTCCCGCGCAATTTTCTCCGCCAGAGTGGTAAAGCCAGTGACTGAGGGAAGATATTAATAGCCTAGAGAGCGTCCACAGGTATTGGCCCCCCTGGCTAAAAACATCTGCCCCCAGCCACCCCAGAAAAAGCACATCTGGAAGATGCGCCTATTCTGGCACTTGGCCACTCTCTTCCCACTCCCGTGTAGCAGTGGGATATAGGGTAATCAAGGGTTAATGTCACCTTGCTATTGTAAGGTGACATTAAGCCAGATTAATAATGGAGAGGCGTCAATTATGACACGTATCCATTATTAATCCAATAGTATGAAATGGTTAAAAAAACACACACACAATATTGAAAAGTATTTTAATGAAATAAACACACAGGTTGTTGCAATATTTTATTCCACTCTCAATCCACCTGAAGACCCTCGACCTGTAACAAATTAAAAATAATAAACCAACAATATCCCATACCTTCCGATGATCTGTCACGTCCCACGATGTAAATCCATCTGAAGGGGTTAAATTATTTTACAGGCAGGAGCTCTGCTAATGCAGCTGTGCTCATGCCAGCAAAACCCCAGCGAATGAATGGAAAGTAGGTCAATGACCTGCAGTTACCTTCATTCGCGATGATGCGCCCTCTGCTGGATGTCCTCACATGACCTTGAGGCTGGAAAAATATTCAGAAATGTTCCCACGCTTGAGGTCATATGAGGACATCCAGCAGAGGGCACATCACCACGACTGAAGGTAACTACAGGTCATTGACCTGCATTATAGCAGAGCTCCTGCCTGTAAAATAATTTAACCCCTTCAGATGGATTTACATCATGGGACGGTGAAGTCGCATATTCATGACTGTAATGGGCGGCCCCACGTGACCACATACAGGAGAAGCTGCGGCGAGGACAGGACACTGCGAGGGAGCCGGGTGAGTATTTTATTAACAGCGGGCGGGCGCACAGGGGGTGGGAGGGGGATGGGGACAGGGATCTTTATTTTAAACACGAGAAAAACAAAAAAAAAGGATTATTCATATCTTCTCTCCAGCGAACGCTGCTGGAGAGAAGATATGAATCGCGGCTTCAGCACCATGTGGGGGGGACAGCGCTGTCTCCTGCATGGCACACGGACTGCACACGGACAACGTCTGTGTGCAGTACGTGTTTTATACGGACCCATTGACTTTAATGGGTCCGTGTAATCCGTGCGCTCACACGAACACTGACATGTCTCCGTGTTTTGCACACGGACACATGGTCCGTGAAAACACGCTGACATGTGCAGAAACACATTGATTTCAATGTGTCTACGTGAGTCAGTGTCTCCGGTACGTGAGGAAACTGTCACCTCACGTACCAGAGCCACTGACGTGTGAAACCGGCCTAAGCAAGAGGCACTACTAACGAAACAACACTATGAAGACCAAGGAGATCTTCAAACAAGTCAGGGACAAAGTTGCTGAGAACTACAAGTCAGGGTTGGGTTATAAAAAAAATCTCAATCTCTGCTGATCATAGAGACTTTTCCAAAGCGACTTGAAGCTGTAATTGCCGCAAAAGGCACCTCTACAATCTACTGACTTTAGGGGGGTGATTACTTATGTACCTGAAGTTTTCAGTCATTCAGTCCTATTTGTTGTTTGCTTCACAATGAAAATAAAACCTAATATTCACATTTGTAGTCATGTTCGTTACATGAACTGATGCAAATCCTCCAAAAAACAGTTAAATTCCAGGTTGTGAGGTAGCAAAACGTGAAAAATTCCAAGGGGTGTGGGTGAATACTTTCGCATGCCACTGTATTTATCACTAGAACCATTTTTTCAGTCTCTTGTCATTCTGGTAAAAATTCCAAATTCTCTAGGCATTGTGTTTTTTTCTTTTTTGGTGCATTTTTTTTTTTTATCAACAAATGAAAACATAATGCAGACTTTCTTACCAAGTACTATTTTTTTTGTTTGTGGCATTCAATTGATATGTATGGAGTTATGATTACCTGTCTTATCCATTTTTTCTATAGTCAAACAATCATTTGAATGCTTGGTATGTATTATATATGACAATTTTGTTGAAACTTCCTGCATCAATGAAAGACAATTGAAGGGAGTTCTAAGGTTTTACACATCTACATTTTGCGGTGTGAGTGTGGACCACAATGCACAGACCAGCTGCGGGTCTCCTGAACCAAACAAGATTTCCTCAGAGTTAGGCCGGCCTCACACTCAGCGTATAAAAATACGGTCCGTATTTTACGGCCGTGATACGCCACAAAATTCAAAAAATGGTGATCCGTATGTCATCCGTAGGCAGGGTGTGTCAGTGTATTTTGCACATGGCATCCTCCGTATGTAATCCGTATGGCATCCGTACAGCAAGATTTTCTCGCAGGCTTGCAAAACCGACATACGGACATACAATGGATCCATGTGCTCAAAAAATCGTAAAAACATATATACTGTATATATATATATACATATATGTCAGTGAGACATATATATATATATATATTAATATATCATACAGCGCTAGATAGCTTAAAAGCCGGTAATTCATTTGCCCTGCTTTTCCTATCTCCTTCTCAAACCTAATGTTAGTAGTGTGTATGTGCAAAATTTGGGCGCTCTAGCTATTAAATTAAAGGGTTAAATCGCGGAAAAATTGGCGTGGGCTCCCGTGCAATTTTCTCCGCCAGAATGGTAAAGCCAGTGACTGAGGGCAGATATTAATAGCCCGGAGAGGGTCCATGGTTATTGCCCCCCCCCCCTGGCTAAAAACATCTGCCCCCAGCCACCCCAGAAAAGGCACATCTGGAAGATGCGCCTATTCTGGCACTTGGCCACTCTCTTCCCATAACCGTGTAGTAGTGGGATATGGGGTAATGAAGGGTTAATGTCACCTTGCTACAAAGTATTTTAATGAAATAAATGCACAGGTTTTTGTAATATTTTATTATACTGGTAATCCTCCTGAAGACCCTCGTTCTGTAAAAAAGGTAAAATAAAAAAACAACAATATCCCACACCTTCTGATGATCAGTCTCGTCCCACGCTGTAAAACCATCTGAAGGGGTTAACTAATTTTACAGGCAGGAGCTCTGCTAATGCAGCTGTGCTCATGCCAGCAAAACCCCAGCGAATGAATGGAAAGTAGGTCAATGACCTGCAGTTACCTTCAGTCGTGGTGATGTGCCCTCTGCTGGATGTCCTCATATGACCTTGAGGCTGGAAAAATATTCAGAAATGTTCCCACGCTTGAGGTCATATGAGGACATCCAGCAGAGGGCACGTCACCACGACTGAAGGTAACTACAGGTCATTGACCTGCATTATAGCAGAGCTCCTGCCTGTAAAATAATTTAACCCCTTCAGATGGATTTACATCGTGGGACGGTGAAGTCGCATATTCATGACTGTAATGGGCGGCCCCACGTGACCACATACAGGAGAAGCTGCGGCGAGGACAGGACACTGCGAGGGAGCCGGGTGAGTATTTTATTAACAGCGGGCGGGCGCACAGGGGGTCGGAGGGGGATGGGGACAGGGATCTTTATTTTAAACACGAGAAAAACAAAAAAAAAGGATTATTCATATCTTCTCTCCAGCGAACGCTGCTGGAGAGAAGATATGAATCGCGGCTTCAGCACCATGTGGGGGGGACAGCGCTGTCTCCTGCATGGCACACGGACTGCACACGGACAACGTCTGTGTGCAGTACGTGTTTTATACGGACCCATTGACTTTAATGGGTCCGTGTAATCCGTGCGCTCACACGAACACTGACATGTCTCCGTGTTTTGCACACGGACACATGGTCCGTGAAAACACGCTGACATGTGCAGAAACACATTGATTTCAATGTGTCTACGTGAGTCAGTGTCTCCGGTACGTGAGGAAACTGTCACCTCACGTACCGGAGCCACTGACGTGTGAAACCGGCCTAAGCAAGAGGCACTACTAACGAAACAACACTATGAAGACCAAGGAGATCTTCAAACAAGTCAGGGACAAAGTTGCTGAGAACTACAAGTCAGGGTTGGGTTATAAAAAAAATCTCAATCTCTGCTGATCATAGAGACTTTTCCAAAGCGACTTGAAGCTGTAATTGCCGCAAAAGGCACCTCTACAATCTACTGACTTTAGGGGGGTGATTACTTATGTACCTGAAGTTTTCAGTCATTCAGTCCTATTTGTTGTTTGCTTCACAATGAAAATAAAACCTAATATTCACATTTGTAGTCATGTTCGTTACATGAACTGATGCAAATCCTCCAAAAAACAGTTAAATTCCAGGTTGTGAGGTAGCAAAACGTGAAAAATTCCAAGGGGTGTGGGTGAATACTTTCGCATGCCACTGTATTTATCACTAGAACCATTTTTTCAGTCTCTTGTCATTCTGGTAAAAATTCCAAATTCTCTAGGCATTGTGTTTTTTTCTTTTTTGGTGCATTTTTTTTTTATCAACAAATGAAAACATAATGCAGACTTTCTTACCAAGTACTATTTTTTTTGTTTGTGGCATTCAATTGATATGTATGGAGTTATGATTACCTGTCTTATCCATTTTTTCTATAGTCAAACAATCATTTGAATGCTTGGTATGTATTACATATGACAATTTTGTTGAAACTTCCTGCATCAATGAAAGACAATTGAAGGGAGTTCTAAGGTTTTACACATCTACATTTTGCGGTGTGAGTGTGGACCACAATGCACAGACCAGCTGCGGGTCTCCTGAACCAAACAAGATTTCCTCAGAGTTAGGCCGGCCTCACACTCAGCGTATAAAAATACGGTCCGTATTTTACGGCCGTAATACGCCACAAAATTCAAAAAATGGTGATCCGTATTTCATCCGTAGGCAGGGTGTGTCAGTGTATTTTGCACATGGCATCCTCCGTATGTAATCCGTATGGCATCCGTACAGCAAGATTTTCTCGCAGGCTTGCAAAACCGACATACGGACATACAATGGATCCATGTGCTCAAAAAATCGTAAAAACATATATACTGTATATATATATATACATATATGTCAGTGAGACATATATATATATATATTAATATATCATACAGCGCTAGATAGCTTAAAAGCCGGTAATTCATTTGCCCTGCTTTTCCTATCTCCTTCTCAAACCTAATGTTAGTAGTGTGTATGTGCAAAATTTGGGCGCTCTAGCTATTAAATTAAAGGGTTAAATCGCGGAAAAATTGGCGTGGGCTCCCGTGCAATTTTCTCCGCCAGAATGGTAAAGCCAGTGACTGAGGGCAGATATTAATAGCCCGGAGAGGGTCCATGGTTATTGCCCCCCCCCCCCCTGGCTAAAAACATCTGCCCCCAGCCACCCCAGAAATGGCACATCTGGAAGATGCGCCTATTCTGGCACTTGGCCACTCTCTTCCCATAACCGTGTAGTAGTGGGATATGGGGTAATGAAGGGTTAATGTCACCTTGCTACAAAGTATTTTAATGAAATAAATGCACAGGTTTTTGTAATATTTTATTATACTGGTAATCCACCTGAAGACCCTCGTTCTGTAAAAAAGGTAAAATAAAAAAACAACAATATCCCACACCTTCTGATGATCAGTCTCGTCCCACGCTGTAAAACCATCTGAAGGGGTTAACTAATTTTACAAGCAGAAGCCTGCTAATGCAGCTGTGCTCCTGCCTGTAAAACCCTGGGGAATGAATGGAATATAGGTGAATGACCTGTAGTTACCTTCAGTTGCGGTGATGCGCCCTCTGCTGGATGTTCTCATATGAACTCGCTCGAGCATGGGAAAATATTATGAAAAGTTCCCAGGCTCGAGTTCATATGAGGACATCCAGCAGAGGGTGCATCACAGCAACTGAAGGTAACTACAGGTCATTCACCTACATTCCATTCATTCCCCAGGGTTTTACAGTGTGTGTGTGTTTTTTAACCATTTCATACTATTGGATTAATAATGGATAGGTGTCATAATTGACGCCTCTCCATTATTAATCTGGTTTAATGTCACCTTACAATAGCAAGGTGACATTAACCCTTCATTACCCCATATCCCACTGCTACATGGGAATGGGAAGAGAGAGGCCAAGTGCCAGAATAGGCGCATCTTCCAGATGTGCCTTTTCTGGGGTGGCTGGGGGCAGATGTTTTTAGCCGTGGGGGGGGGGCAATAACCACGGACCCTCTCCAGGCTATTAATATCTGCCCTCAGTCACTGGCTTTACCATTCTGGTGGAGAAAATTGCGCGGGAGCCAACGCCAATTTTTTTCCGCGATTTAACCCTTTAATTTAATAGCTAGAGCGGCCAAATTTTGCACATACACACTACTAACATTACTAGTGTGGAATATGCAAAAAAAAGGGATATGACATGGTTTACTGTATGTAAACCATGTCTCATATCATGTCGGGTTTGAGAAGGAGATAGCAAAAGCCGGTAATTGAATTACCGGCTTTTAAGCTATCTAGCGCTGTATGAAATATTAATATATATACATATATGTGTCTCACTGACATATATATATATATATATATATATATACCCCTATACTATATGTAGACATTTATTTTAGCTATTCTATTCTAACCTGTCAGTGTGATTTTACTGTACACCGCACTGAATTGCCGGCTTTTCTATAGAACACCGCTGTGTATTTCTCGCAAGTCACACTGTTGGTCTGTGTGTAATCCTTATTTTTCTGGCCCCCATAGACTTTCATTGGTGTATTTTTTGCGCAATATGGTGACAAACGTACGGCCGTAGTAGACCGTATAATACGGATCAGTAAAATACGGCTGATAGGAGCTGGGGCATAGAGAAGCATTGTACCGTATGCAATCCATATTTTCAAGACCTCTCTTACGTCCGTAAAACACGCTAGTGTGAGGCCAGCCTTATATATGAGGCTGTTGAATTCAGATTAGAAGACATGCAGCTTCTTTGGGCATCGCAATCAATACTCACACTGAAAACATGGATGGAAAAATCCAGCCTAACAAGATCACCAAATATCTCAACTCACCAAAGTCTTGTTGAGTTGAGACAACGCAGTAAGAAAAAACCTGAGTATTTGATAAACTAGTTGTATGTGCCTATGACAAATGTACAGATCAGCAAAGTATGAAATAACGTGTTGCTTGTTCTTAGTTCTCATTTGTGATCTTCTCATTAGCCTATAAGGAGGACGGTTGTGTAATTCATAGTACAAATAAGATAAGGTAGTTAAACAAAAATATAATAGGGATATAGGAGTCAAAAGGATAGCTGTTTTTAATAAAGACAAGGTATAGGAAATGTACATCATTAGACGGGATGAACACCAGCCATTGATGAAAATGTTCAGAGGAAGTGAGGGGGAGAAAATGAGAATCACTAGATACAAAGAAGCATTAATATTACTAGTAAAGCCTTGGGTCAGCAAAGCAGGCGCCTAGAAGGAAAAGAGGAGGTTATAGTAAATGACATATATCCTAATGGAGTCTGTTGATTGTTATAATGGTAACAGATTCATGGACCAAGCATGAACTATACCTAACAGCAAGTTAAAAGCAAATGATTAAAATGATATTTTACATAATTTGTATAGCCCTCTTTAAAGCGACCAAACCTCAGGAATTAATTTAGATTTGACAAATATTCATGTAGTGTTGTCATTCACTACAATAGTAATTCTCATATACCATATATATGGTATCATTTTCTTCTTATGAAAAACTTTTACTGAAGTAAGAGATAAAATTTATCAAAGCTACTTCAAATTATAAGTGGAGGATTTGCCCAGGGAATCCACTCTCTGGTTACAGTTATCATTTCAGAAATTGTTCCTGAAAATTGAGAACAGAAATTTGACTGTTTATTACAAACATGTAAAGCTCTTTTAGATTTATTTTTTTCTCAATGTCCATTCATTCCATAATACTTTAACAAATGCAGATGATTTATAATTACCAACCTAGAATCTCCATTGGTATAATATAGTGGAGATGGTGCATTTCAATCAGTGTGGAAGTAACACCACTGGATTTTGACAGGGACTAGGAGATCAAGCAGTGCCATCATATGTCCTCATTGCCTGTTGATAGCAACTGGACAAACTTATTTGGACACTCTCTAGTTGTCTCACTAGTAGTGTTGAGCATTCCGATACCGCAAGTATCGGGTATCGTCCGATATTCGCAGTATCGGAATTCCGATACCGAGTTCCGATACTTTTAGTATATCGGATACCAGAATCGGAAGCTCCCATAATGCTAAGTCCCGGTTTTACTTAATTTAGCCAATGAGGAATGATTGCAAGTGTGGGCACATCCTGTTCTGCATGGTGGGCATGTAACTACTGGCATGGCTGTGATTGGCTGCTGAAATGATGTTACGATGCCCTATAAAAGTCGCCGCCGCCATTTTGGGTTCACTCTGCTGTGAATTCAGTTAGGGACAGGACGCTGTGTTATGACTGAGGGCCAGTTTTCAGATAGCGATTTGCTTTATTGTGCTTTACCCAGGCTAATTTAGCATCCGCTGTGTGAGAACCTTGCTTTTGCCTTGCAGCGCTGTTCACAGCTGTCTGCAAGGTCTCTGTGTGTGTGAGTGCAGCTCACTCTGTAGTCTGTCCACAGCCACAGGCGGTCGTGGTCAGCTCAGGGTGCATCACTGCCTCATACTGCTCAATCCATTGTCCTTTTTTGCAATTAGTGCAGCCTGCTGCACATTTTTTCAAATTTATCCTTTTAGTAGCTTTCCCTCCGTATCCTGCTAGATTGTGGAAAAACACTATATAGGATTACATAGAGGAGCTTGTTTTGGCCTTGCAGCACCGTTCATGGCTGTCTGCACGGTCTGTGTGTGAGTGCAGCTCGCTCTGTAGTCTGTTCTACCGCCACAGCCGGTTGTAGTCAGCTCAGGGTGAGTCACTGCCTCATACCGTTCCATTGTCCGTTTCTCAATTAGTGCAGCCTGCTGCACATTTTTTCAAATTTATCCTATTAGTGGCTTTCCCTCTGTATCTAGCTAGATTGTGGAAAAACACTATATAGGATTACATAGCGGAGCATGTTTTGGCCTTGCAACGCCGTTCACGGCTGTCTGCACGGTCTGTGTGTGAATGCAGCTCGCTCTGTAGTCTGTTCTGCAAAAAAAATAAAAAATAATAAAGTTCACCAAACACACCACTTTACAGTTGTGTAGGCCACATTAGCTCATATTAAAGTGTAGTCCACACTTTATAAAGTTAGTGTTTCTTATACCTGTTAGCAGCTGTTCAGGAATAAGCACACTAAGCCCTTAGTACTTTTCTGCCTATCTTTATCAGTCTACCAAGATGAAGAAGGCAGGGAGTAAGGCACGTGGTCGTGGGCGTGGAGCAAGGAGAGGGCGTGGGGATTCTGTGCCTGCTGCGGGCACCGGTGACTCATCATCCCCCAGTTTTAGCAGGGAACAGACCTTCATGTGCAGCTTTGTAGGAGCTCGCCGTACCCCTCTGCTGTGGGACGAACAAATTGAAGCCATTGTCGGATGGATGGCAGCTAATGCATCGACTTCAATTAGTGCCACATCCTCTCAGGCACAGAGCACTGAAGAGCAACCATCTGTCTCTTCACCACCTGCCAAATTGCCCAGGCAGTCAGAGAGCCCAGGACAGGAGCCATCTCTACTTCTGTTCTCTGAATCTCTTGGCTTGGAAATAGGGGGCCAGCCAAGCAGTCTTCTAGTATGTGAAGAAGAGGCAGTATGCAGTGATGCCCAACAGCTTTGTCTCTCTGAATCTGAAGAGGCAGGTGGGAAAGTGCCTCCGGTCAGCACACCTCAGTACGCATCTGATGATGAGACTCAGGTGCCACTTTCTGGTGCATACTCTGCTGCCGAGACTACCCAGGAGAAGCAATTGGTGGAAGAGGTTAGCGTAGATGATGAGGTCCTTGACCCATCATGGCGTGAGGTACAGGAAGGTGGTGGGAGCAGCTCTGAGGAAGAGATTCTCCGAATGGCCCAAAGAGGGAGAGGGAGGGGGAAGACTGCGGTGCCTGTAGCCTCCACTTCGGCACCCATTAGGAGCATGTCTCTTCCAAAATCCAAAGAGGCACTCCCAAGACTTGCAGTGCCTGGTCCTTTTTTGGCACAGTTGCAGCTGACATTTGCTTTGTCAAATGCAAGCTGTGTCATCAGAAAATCAAACGAGGGAAAAGTGTCAGCAACCTCAATACCACAAATATGTGGAAACATGTGCGGACTAAGCACACAGTGGAGTTACAAAAACACACTGAAGACCTAGGCCAACCTACAGTGGCACCTACCACCTCTTCAGTTCGTGTTGTAGCATCTTCCTCCAGCTCACACACAGCTGGTTCGGCTTCCTCACAGGATCGCCATGGAAGAACCTCTGGCACCGTTGTTCAGAGACCAGTGTAATTCCACCCACAGCACCACTTCCCAGTCATCTTCACACTCCCAGTCCACTCTACAGCCATCGATAGCACAGGCATGAGAGAAAAGGCCACCATACTCATCAAACCACCCCCGAGCACAGGATCTGAATGCTGGCATTGCAAAACTACTGTCCCTTGAAATGCTCTCATTCAGGCTGGTGGAGACTGACAGCTTCCGTAACTTGATGGCATTGGCAGTCCCACAATACAATGTGCCCAGCCGCTTTTATTTCAGCAGGCAAGCCATCCCTGCCCTGCAAAAGCATGTGGAGGGAAACATTAAACATGTGCTACTAAACGCCGTCAGTAGCAAGGTCCACCTCACCACCGATGTGTGGACCAGTCACCATGGACAGGGACGATACCTTTCCCTCACCGCCCATTGGGTTAATGTTGTGGAGCCGGGTACAGATCGTGAGAGTGGCGCGCTATGTGTTCTGCCAACTCCTAGGATTGCAGAAATCCAGTCTGTGCACATTGACTCCTCCTCATACTCCAGTTCCTCTGAATCATCGCTGCAGGAGCCATCACGGTCCACCTCCACATGGACCCGTGAACGCTTACCTGATCTGACCGATATGAACACAGCCGTGGCCAAACGTCAACAGGCCGTATTGAAATGAATTTCTTTGGGGAATTGAAGCCACACAGTGCAGGAGCTCTGGAATGCCATCAAGCAGGAGAGAGACGTGTGATTTGTGCCAGCGAATCTCCAGCCAGGCATGGTAGTGTGTGACAATGGCCGAAATCTGGTGGCAGCTCTGGGCCTAGGCAACCTCACTCACATCCCATGTCTGGCACATGTGCTCAATTTGGTCGTTCAAAGTTTTTTGAGGGACTATCCGGATCTTGATGCACTGCTGCACAAGGTCCGCCTAGAGTGTGCTCATTTGCGGCGTTCCAGCATGGCAAGATCGCGCATTGCAACTCTGCAGCGCCGATTCCGCCTTCCGGAACATCGCATAATATGTGACCTACCCACCAGGTGGAATTCAATGTCACATATGTTGGAGCGGTTGTGTGAGCAGCAGCCAGCAGTAATGGAGTGTCAGCTGCATCAGGCGCAAATAAGTCGCAGTGCACGAACGAGGATGAGGAGTCGAGGATGAGGAGGAGTCAATGGAGGAGGAAGCGATCTGTCCAGAGGAGGGAGTTACACAAATCTCCAGTAGTCAGTATGTAGAGCGAGGGTGGGGTGATGCAGAGCAGGCAGAGATCACACCTCATGCAGGGTCAGCGTTTCATGGCCAGTTGGCAGTCTGCAGCACATGGTTGATTTTATGCTGCAGTGCCTGAGAAACGACCGCCGCATCGCCTACATTCTTACCACGGCTGATTATTGGGTGTACACCCTCCTAGATCCGCGCTACCAGGACAACTTACAAACCCTCATAACACCGTTGCAGCGGGAGCGTAAGATGCGGGAGTACCATGACAAACTGGTGCAGTCCATCATCTTCGCCAGTCCAATCGAGAGAAGTGCTGCTAGAGCTTTACAAAGCAGCTCAGTGCGTCGAGGCAGTGGAGGAAGCTCTGCACAAAGAGGGAGCAGAAGCAGTGCCTCAGCACAAGGCAAGACGATTCTGGCCCAACAGTGGCAAAGTTTTGTGTGCCTGCCACAAATGTCTACACCATCACAGATGGGTCCACTGTTATGATCAGGTGACCTTGGGGCAGCATAAAAACTTTCACTGGAGTAGGTGGTAACTATACTGACCGCAAACCCTGATCTTATCACCGCAACTAGAAGTAGCCGTGGGGTGTGCCTAACACAACCTAGACACCTCGACACAGCCGGAGGACTAAATACCCCTATAGATGGAAATAGGAATTTCTACCTTGCCTCAGAGCAGATCCCCAAAGGATATGCAGCCCCCCACAAATATTGACTGTGAGTAGTAGAGGAAAAGACACACGTAGGCAGAAAACAGGATTTAGCAAATGAGGCACACACTAGCTAAATAGGAAAGGATAGGACAGGATACTAAGCGGTCAGTATTAAAAAATCCTTCCAAAAATATCCACAGCAGAAAATACAAAAACTCCACCATCTAACTAAAGATGTGGAGCGTATATCTGCATCTCCAGAGAATCCAACAAGACCGAGGAAACACTGACACAGACTAAGGTGGACAAGAGAAAAACAAATGAATAGCACAGAATATAAGCACACTGCATGTGTGCCACTGAAACAAAAACCAGACACTTATCTTTGCTGAATTGACAGCTGAGCAGGAGAAGCCAGCAAGTGATCCAACACTTCAGAAGAAACATTGACAACTGGAAAGGGCTAATGAATGCTGCACACTTAAATATCCCAGTCAGAACAGCAATCAGCAGATACACCTGGCCAGGACTGTGACTCAGAGAAAACTGCATTCCCACCTACAACCACTGGAGGGAAGCTAAGAGCAGAATTCACAACAGTCCACTCAGCAGGAGGCCACGTTTCCGTCAGATGGTGACAGACTACATGTCTTGCACTCTCAGCGTACTCCCAGACGGCTCTTCTCCCTTCAAGTTTTGGCTCTCTAAGCTGGATACATGGCCAGAGCTTAGCCAGTATGCATTGGAGGTGCTGGCTTGCCCTGCTGCTAGTGTATTATCGGAACGTGTCTTTAGTGCCGCAGGTGGTGTACTAACAGAGCATCTCATGCTCTGTAACATACACTCTGCTCCTCCTGCTGTCCCTGGACACTTACACACACCCCCTGACGAAGGACTGCGTGTCTGAAACGCGCGTCGGGGTGCACATCATCTCGCTGCTGGTGGCCTGGGAATATTCCCTTCATTCATTGTGAGTAACTGGCATCCCTATAGCATTTGCACATAGCACTTTGCATCGGATTGTTTTTTTCAGCATATTGCACATAAAGCCCCTTAGGTGGCAATTAGTTCACTGCACTTAGCACTTTATTATTGATATATTTTCTACCATTGTTTTACATTTTTTTGAGGATTTCTCTTTGGGCTTTTTTCCTGTGCTAATATTATATAGTATAGGCTATTTAGTACACACCTGTTTTTCACTCCTTGTGTGCATATGCCACAGATTGCCATTTTTTACTCTTTGATATGTTATCATGATTTGGCCTACCTTGTCATGTCCAGCTTGAATTGTGCACATATATACTATTTTTTGGATTATATCGTTTTATATATATTTTTTAATATATTTTTTAATATTGTTGTCACTACTGCTATCTAATAAAAATTGACTTTTATATTTCATTCCCTGTCACTTTCTCATTGGTTCAACTTTCGGGTTTAGAGCTTTTCTTGTTTCTCTAGTGGTTTTCCACTAGAATCGTGGCACTGATGGTGACCCTTTGCTCATATTGAAGAGAATATAGAATCTATACTATTTTTATCTATCACACATATTAATAAGGTGTCACTTCTGTGTCTTTTTACTAACAGTCTAAGGTGGACAAGAGAAAAACAAATGAATAGCACAGAATATAAGCACACTGCATGTGTGCCACTGAAACAAAAACCAGACACTTATCTTTGCTGAATTGACAGCTGAGCAGGAGAAGCCAGAAAGTGATCCAACACTTCAGAAGAAACATTGACAACTGGAAAGGGCTAATGAATCCTGCACACTTAAATATCCCAGTCAGAACAGCAATCAGCAGATACACCTGGCCAGGACTGCGACTCAGAGACAACTGCATTCCCACCTACAACCACTGGAGGGAACCCAAGAGCAGAATTCACAACAGTCCACTCAGCAGGAGGCCACGTTTCCGTCAGATGGTGACAGACTACATGTCTTGCACTCTCAGCGTACTCCCAGACGGCTCTTCCCCCTTCAAGTTTTGGGTCTCTAAGCTGGATACATGGCCAGAGCTTAGCCAGTATGCATTGGAGGTGCTGGCTTGCTCTGCTGCTAGTGTATTATCGGAACGTGTCTTTAGTGCCGCAGGTGGTGTACTAACAGAGCGTCGCATGCTCTGTAACATACACTCTGCTCCTCCTGCTGTCCCTGGACACTTACACTGCCAGTTCGTGCTCGAAAGTACTGTCTGCACAGTTAACAGCTGCTCCTCTGTTATTGGGGTTCAGTAACGTCAGCTGATCCCCAGCTGTGTGTGCGGTAATGTGTCATGCGACCGCCACGCTGGCACAACATCAAATATTAAGCTGCCTCCAGTGCAGGCTTTGGCCTACACTCTGCTCCTCCTGCTGTCCCTGGGCACTTACACCACCAGTTTGTGCTTGGAAGTGCTGTCTGCACAGTCAACCCTTGCTGCCATGTTATTGTGGTTCAGTAATGTCAGCTGATCCCCAGCTGTGTGTGCGGCAATAGGTCATGCGACCGCCATGCTGGCACAACATCAGATATTAAACTCCCTCCAGTGCAGGCTTCGGCCTACACTCTGCTCCTCCTGCTGTCCCTGGGCACTTACACCACCAGTTCATGCTCGGAAGTGCTCTCTGCACAGTCAACACTTGCTGCCGTGTTATTGGAGTAAAGTAACGTCAGCTGATCCCCAGCTGTGTGTGCGGCAATGTGTCATGCGACCGCCATGCTGGCACAACATCAGATATTAAACTCCCTCCAGTGCAGGCTTCGGCCTACACTCTGCTCCTCCTGCTGTCCCTGGGCACTTACACCACCAGTTCGTGATCGGAAGTGTTGTCTGCACAGTTAACAGCTGCTCCTCTGTTATTGGGGTTCAGTAACGTCAGCTGATCCCCAGCTGTGTGTGCAGCAATGTGTCATGCGACCGCCACGTTGGCACAACATCAGATATTAAACTCCCTCCAGTGCAGGCTTCGGCCTACACTCTGTTCCTCCTGCTGTCCCTGGGCACTTACACCGCCAGTTCGTGCTCGGAAGTGCTGTCTGCACAGTTAACAGCTGCTCCTCTGTTATTGGGGATCAGTAGCGTCAGGTGATCCCAAGCTGTGTGTGCGGCAATTATTACAGTCAGTTTCTAGCTATGACCCTGGGCTCTAACACTGCCAGTTGCTGCTCAGAAGTGTCTTTGGCACGGGTACTCCCTACTGCCCAGCCTGGTTCCAGCACGCCAGCTGTTTCCAGGTAGTTTCAAGGTCACTTAGAATCCAAAATGTTGTCCTGTCGTGTTGCGGTCGGGTTATCCGACTCCATGGTGCCTGCAGTTTAGGTGCTTCCTATGTGGGTTGCGGGAAGTGGCAATCAAGGCTGGTTCAGTAGTGCCAATAGGACAAGCTCCCCCTGTAGGACTGGTTTTTCGGTAACTGCGGCTGGCTCACGGCCTAGCTATTGTTTCTTTTCCTGTGGACCTTCTGCTGCCTATCTGAGTTCCAGCACCGTTAGCTGGTTCTTGGGAAGACAATCTTGACTAGGTCACCCTGGTTCTAGCACCGTCAGCTGGTTCCAGGCAGAACCTTTGGCTTAGGTGCCTCCTTTTGGGTATCCGAGTTCCACCAACGTCAGGTGGTCCTTGGTAGTGCTGTCAGGCACGGGTACCTCCTGCTTAGTCACTGGGTTCCAGTACCGTCAGCTGGTCCTCGGTCGTGCCATTGGCTCTTCTACCTTCGGGTCGCCATCTGGGTTCCAGTACCATCAGCTGGTTCTCGGCAGTGTCTTTTGCTCTTCTGCCTTCTGCTCCCCATCCTGGTTCCAGCACCTTCAGCTGGTTCCGGGCAAAGCTTTTGGCTTAGGTGCCTCCTTCTGGGTATCCAAGTTCCACCAATGTCAGGTGGTCCTTGGTAGTGCTTTCAGGCACGGGTACCTCCTGCTTAGTAACTGGGTTCCAGTACCCTCAGCTGGTCCTCGGTCGTGCCATTGGCTCTTGCACCTTGGGAAACGCATCCGGGTTCCAGTACCGTCAGCTGGTTCTCGGCAGTTCCTCAGCCTTCTTGTACCTCCTGCTACAGTTCCAAGTTCAACACCCTAAAGATGACGACCCTGAAGACCGAGAAGCAAAAGAACAAGAAGCTGCAGAACAAAAAGCAGAAGAACATTAAGCATAAGACTAAAAATCAGAGCAAAATATATTATCTAAATTAGAAGCAGAAGAAGACTAAGCAGTGTATGGGAGTGAGTCCGTTCCTCCTCGTGGTGCCCCTGGAAAATACCTGCTGCTGCAGGCAAAACCGAACACGGACAAATACTGTTGTAAATCTTTTGTGACAGGCAGAATGGAAGGTGTAATCTTCAAACTTTTATAGATAACAACTACAGGAATGTCTGTCACAAATAAGAATATTATGAAGAAGAATATGAAGATGATGAAGAAGTAGAATATGAAGAAGAATAAGAGTTGAATAAGAAGAATATGGAGAATTTTTACAAAAATAATAATAGGAAGAAAGTGAAGAAGATGAATAAGGTGAAGAAGATGTTGATGAAAAAGATGCTGCTGCTGAGGATGATGAAGAGGAAAGTGTGGGAGAAGTAAAAAAAAAGGTGCAGAGCATGGAAGTAGTGAAACATAAATATCTGACGAAATATAAAAAATCTAAACATAGTCAATATCTTTGTAACTCTGAACGTCTTAAAAAAAAATAATTCCTGCTCTTCCATTTCATTTGGGCTAAACCTCTATGCCTTTAATGTCTTCTCCACCTCCCCCGATATGTTCTACGTTATTCTTTGTTGTTTTCCTTCATGTGGAATTAACTACAAGGAAAGAAAGGGTTTATTTTAATTCCGATATTTTTGTCCCATTGACTTGCATTGGTATTGAGTATCGGTATCGGCGATATCCGATATTTTGTCGATATCGGCTGATCCAATCCGATACCGATACTGTCATGATCCCAGTGCTGGGTTTCACCTGCACGCCAGGGGTTAATGTGTTGATCAGTGCAGGCTCTGACCTGCACATCTGGGGCTTGTTATTGGCCTCTCTTTGGTTCGGGGTGAGCTTCTTATAGTCCTGGGAAGCTTCAATCTCTGTCAGTTATACTTTTGCTATTGGCTGAGTGTGTTGACCTCTGTTTGCTTGTGCCTTGTGCCAGTATTGTAGCTTGCTTGTATGGTTCTGACTCGGTTCTGTTCCCTGGTGTGATTTTGCCTTCTGATTCTGTACTGTGTATCTGCTTCTCTGGTTTTCTGACTCCTGCCACGTCCCTGACTATTCTTTATTTCCTTGCTCCTTGTGTACTGCGTTTCCGTTCCCGTTTACTGACCTCGGCTTGTCTTGGATTGCGCCTCCCTCTGCCTCATCCTTTCCCTGGTGTCCGGTGACTCCCTTTCCCTTCTCCTGTACCCTTTGTTCCTGTAGTATCCTGCATACTCCTGCTACAGGACTCTAAGCCCCGCCCCCTGTTGTCACGTGACCACAGGTCCTTTCAGTACATTCACTACCTGGCGTTCTGCTCACTCCAGCTCAGCTGTTACGGTGTTTTCTTGCCCAGCTCTCGGGTGCTGTGAGTATAGCTGTCACAGGCTGTCTGAGACTCTGGGTTCTCACTGTCAGGGCAGCATAAACCACTGGGGAGTGCCACCTGGTGGTTTTTCCTGATAGATACTTATAAAATTTCGGAAGGTATCGCTCAACACTACTCACTAGGGAGTAAGAAGGTCTTGTTTCTAATTCTCTACTTTCTTTTTATAGTAAGTAGACAGGCACACAGTCACTAGTGGCTACATTAAATTGTAACCTTCAGTGACTAAGTAGACACTATATAACCTGTGAGTTAGTTAATTAGTTAATTGCCTTCATACATAGGTTGAATTATCTTCATTAATATGCTTACATTTTCATAAAATTACATAGTTGCTATAAGGTGGTTGGCTCTGCTTACTTTTCCACAAACAAAAAAAAATATTCGACAGACTTAACAGCTTCAAAGGCATATACGAATCTGTAGAGTTTAGGTCAAAAAGCTCACAGGTCATATGGAAATCATGATCTATACAGGGATCATGGAACTCAGATGTTTGAAAACTACCAAAAATTTATGAGCTCTATAACTGGATCTTAGCCAACAAAGAACCACATGAAAATAATAATTTAAAATACTTTATCTAATAAAAATTGATGAAAAATATTTCCTTATTAAATTAATCAATTACACAGGTCTGCAAAAAAAATTTTTTCAAGAGCTGTTTTGGTTATTCCACGTAATCTTTATGTTTTTAAGTGTGCTGAATCCTAAAATGACCTCCGTTTTGTCATAGGACATCACATTTTCTGACAATTTAAGTAACTATGTTAAATAAGACAATACCTCAAAATAAATGAAAAATTTATAAAATATATATAAAATTAATTTTTTATTACAAATCTTTCATGAAAATCATTTTTTATCTGCAATGAGCTCACTAACACACACTAAAATCGATTCTTCTTCCCTGTAAGGCTTCTCTTGATACATTTACGCTTGTGAGTAGCATCTGGAATGTCTCTCTGAAGCGTCCAACAGTAGTCTGCCATCATTGTAATGCTCCATCTTCCCTGGTATCTTCTTTCCATGTCTTTAATGTCCTGGTGGAATCGTTCACCTTGCTCTTCACTCACAGCTCCCAAATTTTCAGGAAAGTTGTCAAGGTGGGAATGGAGGAAATGCACTTTCAAACTCATCAGGCAACCTAAAGCTTGAAATGCTTTCAGCCTTCGCCCGATGATTTTTTCATAGTCAGGGTCTTTGTTATTGCCTAAAAATTTCTCTACGACCTCTTTAACTGCAAACCACCCTTCTTTTTGAGGATGTGTCATGGTATTGATAAACTCTTGATCAGCTATAAGCCTTCTAATGTCTGGTCCGACGAACACACCTTCCTTCAATTTTGCCTCCGAAAGGCCTGGAAGCTTGGTGACCAAGTATTTGAAGCATTCTCTATCTTTTGGAAGTGATTTTACGAATTGCTTCATCAATCCCAATTTTATGTGGAGAGGTGGTAGAAGAACTTTTTGGGGAGGAACCAAAGTTTCTCGGAGGACATTTTTTTCACCAACTGTGAGCACCTTCTGCTGCCAATTCTTCTTGGTCCAGTGATTTTGTCGGTCTCGACTGTCCCATAGACACAGAGAACAAGGGTATTTGGTATACCCAGCTTGTTGCCCAAGCAGCATGCACAAGACTTTCAAATCCCCGCACACTTGCCAACCGTGGTCTTTATATTTAAGTTTACAAAGAACCAATTCCAAGATCTCGTAGGCTTCCTTGAGGTGTACAGAATGACCTACAGGGATGGAAGCATAAAAACTGCCATTGTGAAGTAAAACTGCTTTGAGACTTCTTTTTGAAGAATTTATAAAAAGATGCCATTGCGCTGAATCATATTGCATTTTGAATGGACCCATCAAACCTTTGACATCGATGCAATAAACCAACTTATCTTCCTGGGCAAAGTAAGGAACGAACTCGTTTTCACGATGTCTGAACCATGAAGAAGACACTCCTGGCAACAATAAATTCTTGCTTCCATTCTTGCTTCCAAAATGGAATGCTTCTATTTTGAATTATACCCTATCACATCACATACTCGCGTACTCAGGACAAATTGGACAACAACTTTTGGGGTCCAAGTTCTCTTGTTATCCTTGGGAAAATAAAAATGTGGGGGGCTAAAAATCATTTTTGTGGGAAAAATAAGATTTTTTTATTTTCGCGGCTCTGCGTTGTAAACTGCATGAGGGAGAGACTGGCCTTTGGGGAGTGATATATGTGAAATATGAGGGAGTATGTGTTAAAGTGGAAAACTGAGTGTCACGCTCACGCCCTGTCTGGTGGGCGTGAGCTCGGGGGTTTGTGGCCCCACTGTACCACAAACCAGACTACCCTGGAAGGGGCGTGACTATGACAGCTGCCTGGGTTTTAACTGGAGCCTCTGATGGTGAGGTCAGGCTTGTGCAGTAGGCAGCTGCCAGGTGCTACTCCAGGGTGGTGTCTGGCTGTGGCTGCTGATCCCACTTGGGACACAGGAACACCAGGATTGGTGTGGGCATCAGGCAGGACTGGCAGAAGAGCACGGCTGGAACTCAGACGAGTAGGCTGGCACGGCAGAGAACACAGGGCTGGCAGAGACACGGCAGAGAACATGGCTGGCAGAGACACGGCAGGAAACACAGGACTGGCAAGGACGGCAGGAAACACAGGACTGGCTAGGATGGCAGGAAACACAGGACTGGCTAGGATGGCAGGAAACACTGGACTGGCTAGGATGGCAGGAAACACTGGACTGGCTAGGATGGCAGGAAACACAGGACTGGCTAGGACGGCAGGAAACAGGACTGGTTGATGTGGTATATGAAGGAACAGGTAGGGGCCTGTTCACACTGGAGGTGCAGGTACAGATATGTAGTTTGGAGGAACAGGAAGGGACCTGTTCACACTGGAGGTGCTGGAATGGATATGAAATATGAAGGAACAGGTAGGGACTAGTGTTGAGCATTCCGATACCGCAAGTATCGGGTATCGGCCGATATTTGCGGTATCGGAATTCCGATACCGAATTCCGATACTTCCCGCGTATCGGATACCGGAATCGGAAGTTCCCAGAATTCAAACTGAACGCAGCAGCCAATGAGGAATGATTGGAAGTGTTGGCACATCCTGTTTAGCATGGTGGGCATGTAACTACTGGCAAGGCTGTGATTGACTGCTGAAATGATGTCACTCTGCACTATAAAAAATGCTGCCGCCATTTTGCGCTCACTCTGCTGTGATTTCAGTTAGGGACAGGACGCTGTGTTCTAACTGAGGGCCAGTTGAGATAGCTAATTGCTTTATTTTCCTTTCCCAAGGCTAATTTAGCAAAACGCTGTGTGTTCTTCACTGTTCATCTTGCTCTTGCCTTGCAGCGCTGTTTTAACAGCATTCTGCAAGGTCTCTGTGTGTGTGTGTGTGCAGCTCACTCTGTAGTCTGTGTGCAGCCATATACCCGGTTGTATTCAGCTCAGGGGGGGTTCACACTGCCTCACACAGTTGTCCTTTTTTGCTCATAGTGCAGCCTGCTGCACATTTTTTCTCAAATTTCCTATTAGTGTTTTTCCACCCGTCTCCAGCTAAATTGTGGAAAAACACTACATAGGATAACCTAGAGGGGGGTTTTTGGGCCTTGCAGCGCCATTTACGGCTGTCTGCACGGTCTCCGTGTGAGCCCAGCTCGCCCTGTAGTCTGTGTGCAGCCATAGCCGGTTGGATTCAGCTCAGGGTTCGTTACTGCCTCATACCTTGAAAAATTTTTTCCTTTTTTTCAAATAGTGCAGCCTGTTTAAAATTTAAAAAAAAAAATTCCTATTAGTGTTTTTCCACCCGTCTCCAGCTAAATTGTGGAAAAACACTACATAGGATAACCTAGAGGGGGTTTTTTGGGCCTTGCGGCGCCGTTTACGACTGTCTGCACGGTCTCTGTGTGAGCGCAGCTCGCCCTGTAGTCTGTGTGCAGCCATAGCCGGTTGGATTCAGCTCAGGGTGCGTTACTGCCTCATACCTTGAAAAAAAATTTCCTTTTTTTCAAATAGTGCAGCCTGTTTAAAATTTTTTTTAAAAAGTTCCTATTAGTGTTTTTCCACCCGTCTCCAGCTAAATTGTGGAAAAACACTACATAGGATAACCTAGAGGGGGTTTTTTGGGCCTTGCAGCGCCGTTTACGGCTGTCTGCACGGTCTCTGTGTGAGCACAGCTCGCCCTGTAGTCTGTGTGCAGCCATAGCCGGTTGGATTCAGCTCAGGGTGCGTTACTGCCTCATACCTTGAAAAAAAATTTCCTTTTTTTCAAATAGTGCAGCCTGTTTAAAAATTTTTTTAAAAAATTCCTATTAGTGTCTTTCCACCCGTCTCCAGCTAAATAGTGGAAAAACACTACATAGGATAACCTAGAGGAGGGTTTTTGGGCCTTGCAGCGCCATTTACGGCTGTCTGCACGGTCCCCGTGTGAGTTAAACTTGCTCTGTAGTCCAATCTGCAGAAAAAAAAAAAAGGAAAGTTCACCAAACACAACTTAACACTTGTGTAGGCCACATTTGAAAAATAATAAAGTTTAGTCCACACTTTACAACATTAGTGTTTCTTACACCTGTTAGGAGGAGCATTTCAGGAATAAGCACACTAAGGCCTTAGTACTTTTCTGCTTATCTTTATCTGTCAACCAAGATGAAGAGGGCAGGGAGTAAAGCACGTGGGCGTGGAGCAGGGAGAGGAGCAGGGAGAGGACGTGGTGATTCTGTGCCTGCTGCGGGCACCGGTGATTCGTCGTCACTCAGTTTCAGCAGGGAACAGTCCTTCATGCGCAGCTTTGTCGGAGAGCGCCGTGCACCGCTGCTGCGTGAAGACCGAATTGAAGCCGTTGTCGGGTGGATGGCAGCTAACGCCTCGGCATCGACTTCAGTTAGTGCCACATCCTCTCAGGCACAGAGCACTGGAGAGCAGCCATCTGTCTCTTCACCACCTGCCAAATTGGCCAGGCAGTCAGAGAGCCCAGGACAGGAGCCGTCTCTACTTCTGTTCTCTGAATCTCTTGGCTTGGAAACGGGGCCAGCCAAGCAGCATTGGAGAAATGGAAGAAGAGGCAGTGTGCAGTGATGCTCAACAGCTTTGTCTCTCTGAAGAGGCTGGTGGGCCAGTGCCTCCGGTGACCACAGCGCAGTACGCATCTGATGATGAAACTTAGGTGCCGCTTTCTGGTGCGTACTGTGCTGCCGAGACTACCCAGGAGGAGCAGTTGGTGGCAGAGGGTAGTGGAGATGATGAGGTCGTTGACCCATCGTGGCGTGAGGAACAGGAAGGTGGTGGGAGCAGCTCTGAGGAAGAGATTTCCCTTACGGGCCAAAGAGGGAGAGGGAGGGGGAAGACTGCGGAGCCTGTAGCCTCCACTTTGGCACCCGTTAGGAGCCTGTCTCTTTCCAAAGCCAAAAAGGGCGCTCCCAAGACTTGCAGTGCCTGGTCCTTTTTTGACACAGTTGCAGATGACATTTGTTTTGTCAAATGCAAGCTGTGTCATCAGAAAGTAAAAAGAGGGAAAAATGTCAGCAACCTCAAAACCACAAATATGTGGAAACATGTGCGGACCAGGCACGCGGTGGAGTTACAGAAACACACTGAAGATGTAGGCCAACCAACAGCGGCAGCTACCACCTCTTCAGCTCGTGTTGCCTCTTCCTCCAGCTCACGCACAGCTGGTTTGGCTTCCTCCCAGGATCGCCATGGAAGAACCTCTGGCACTGTTGTCCAGAGACCTTGTGTAATTCCACCCACAGCACCACCTTCCCAGTCATCCTCACACTCCCAGTCTACTCTACAGCCATCGGTAGTACAGGCATGGGAGAAAAGGCGGGCATTCTCGGCCAACCACCCCCGAGCACAGGCTCTGAATGCAGGCATTGCCAAACTGTTGTCCCTGGAAATGCTCTCATTCAGGCTGGTGGAGACTGACAGCTTCCGTGACTTGATGGCATTGGCAGTCCCACAGTACAAGGTGCCCAGCCGCTTTTACTTCAGCAGGCAAGCTGTCCCTGCCCTGCACAGGCATGTTGAGGGAAACATAAAACATGCGCTTCTGAACGCCGTCAGTAGCAAGGTCCACCTCACCACCGATGCGTGGACCAGTCAGCATGGACAGGGGCGATACGTTTCCCTCACTGCCCATTGGGTTAATGTTGTTGAGCCAGGTACAGATCGTGCGAGTGGCGCAGGACGTGTCCTGCCCACTCCAAGGATTGCAGGAATCCAGTCTGTACGCATTGACTCCTCCTCTTACACAAGTTCCTCAGAATCATCTCTGCAGGAGCCGTCACAGTCCACCTCCACATGGACCCGTGAACGTTTACCTATGACCGACATGAGCACAGCCGTGGCCAAATGTCAGCAGGCCGTCTTGAAACTAGTTTCATTGGGGAATCGAAGCCACACAGCGCAGGAGCTCTGGAATGCCATCAAGCAGGAGAGCGATGTGTGGTTACTGCAAGCGAATCTCCAGCCAGGCATGGTAGTGTGTGACAATGGCCGAAATCTGGTGGCAGCTTTGGCCCTTGGCAACCTCACTCACATCCCATGTCTGGCACATGTGCTCAATTTGGTTGTGCAGAGTTTTCTGAGGGACTATCCGGATCTTGATGCCCTGCTGCACAAGGTCCGCCTAGAGTGTGCTCACTTGCGGCGTTCCAGCTTGGCAAGATCCCGCATTGCTGCTCTGCAGCGCCGATTCCGCCTTCCGGAACACCGCATCATATGTGACCTACCTACCCGGTGGAATTCCACGCTACATATGTTGGAGCGGTTGTGTGAGCAGCAGCAAGCAGTTATGGAGTACCAGCTGCATCAGGCGCAAAGAAGTCGCAGTCAGCGCCGATCAGACTTCACAACCACAGAGTGGGCCACTATGAAGGACGTCTGCCAGGTTTTGCGTCCTTTTGATTATTCCACGCGGATGGCAAGTGCAGATGATGCACTAGTCAGCATGACTGTCCCCCTTATCTGCCTGCTTCAGCAAACTTTGCAAGGGTTAAGGGATGATGTTGTGGAAGAGGTGGAGGATGAGGAGTCACCTTTTCCATCAGCTTCTGGAGAGTCAGCGCCACGTGGTTCCTCACAAAGGGGAAGGGGCCACTTTGTGAGGAGGATGAGGAGGAGTCAATGGAGGAGGAAGAGCTCCGTCCAGAGGAGGGAGCGACACAATTGTCCAGTGGTCAGTGTGTACAGCGAGGGTGGGGTGATGACGAGCGGGCAGAGATCATGTCTCAAGCAGGGGACAGCGTTTCTGGGCCAGTTGGCAGTCTGCAGCACATGGTGGATTTCATGCTGCAGTGCCTGAGAAACAACCGCCGCATCGACCACATTCTCAACATGCCTGATTATTGGGTGTTCACCCTCCTCGATCCTCGCTACCGGGACAACGTCCAAAACCTCATCCCAGCGTTGACCCGGGAGCGTAAATTGCGGGAGTACCACGACACACTGGTGAATTCCATCATCTTCTCCAGTCCAACTGAGAGGAGTGCTGCTAGTGCTTTACAAAGCAGCTCAGTGCGTCGAGGCAGTGGGGGAGGCTCTGCCCAAAGAGGGAGCAGAAGCAGTGCCTCTGCCCAAGGCAAGCCCAGTATGGCACAACTCTGGCACACTTTTGTGTGCCCGCCCCAAATGTCTACACCATCACCGGCGGCTCCAGTCAGCAGGAGGCAACGGTTCCGTCAGATGGTGACAGACTACATGGCTTGCCCTCTTACTGTACTCCCAGACGGCTCTTCCCCGTTCAAGTTTTGGGTCTCTAAGCTGGATACATGGCCAGAGCTAAACCAGTATGCATTGGAGGTGCTGGCTTGCCCTGCAGCTAGTGTCTTATCGGAACGTGTCTTTAGTGACAAAAGCACAAGAAACAAGAGCCATCAAAATATCTGCACACCACCAAAGTTATGATAAAAATAATATAAGCTTTATTGGGAACATAATTAAAAACATCTAAAATCACACATAACCTCTGTGCAGATGCCCCTGTGAACACTGTATGCCAAAATATACATAGATATATAAACGTATGAAATCTTACAGACGTGTCCCTGCCCTCTGCACTTAATATTATTAATGTAACTATATATAGTCAAAATTTGGAATGAACACGCTGTATACAACCATATAACAACAATTATGCACACAGTCAAGTATAATACAAGCCACACAGCATGCAAATAGCATGCAACACCCCACCACAATATGCAGCTTCCAGCAAAAAACCCCTATGGACCCAGAGGAGCAGATAAATAAACTGCCCTAGATATCCAGAGAAAGGGACAGGGGAGGATGTCCAAATATATACCCTGAAACACCCTGCATAGTCTGATCCTAGGAGTGGTCAAAAGGTGAAGGTAGTGCTGGAGAAAGCACCATAGGATAAATCCTGCTGCAGGAGGCTGTGAGGCTGAATAGTCACAGGGCAAATGCGACCGGAGGAGAAGCCCAACGCGTGTCGCTGTTCTAGGACAGCTTCGTCAGGGGAAGTAGTGCAAATACCCCCAATAGCGCTTAAATACCTTATAATCAATTGTGTGGTCAGGTCAGGTGTGGCTGGCAGAGCATGGGGGCCGGAAAACCGGAAGTGACTCACCAGGAAGAAGGGAAAATGAAAGTGTCCTGAATAACACACTGAGCATGTGCAAATGGAAGGTCAAAACAGCAGAATGGATACAGGCAAAAAGCCTGAAGAAACGTAAGTGTTTATGACAGCGCAGCTCCCGGGAGCAGATGTGATGACAGTCCTGCAATGCATGACTGTCAGCACATCTATGGGCACAAGAGAGGAAGCATACTTGTACAGTCCATAGAGAGAGGCAGCAAGTACACAGCAAGGAAGAAAAAGCAGAACCAATCCTATAAGATTAATATAGAACCAGAAGATTAAATCCTGAAAATTTTTTTTTTTTTTTTTTTTTTTTTTTTTTTTATGATTATGTACATATATATACCAATAAATAAGCTCATATATGAGTCATAGTGTTATAACATGAAACATATACATATATATATATATATATATATATATATATATATATATATATATACATACATACACACACATATATACATACATACATACATACATACATACACATACATACATGCATTCCGGTGTGCAGACTTCACTAGAACATACAGTACATAGAAGACAGAATTAAATACCATCAAACTATGCTGAATCAGATTAATTCATCAATATATATACAGCACCCTCACAATACATATGGATAAAACTTCCATGATATGATATTACACAGGATTACAGGCGGATACTTCAATTGTCCTGTTATGTAGTATATGGTCCAATGGGGAAGGAGAAGAATTAGATCCCTCTCCCCTCCCCCCATATAATGTTCCATTTAGGTCCAGAGTCTTTTCCTCTTCTCCGAAGTTTTGTAAATGAAAAAACATAAATTCTTCTCCAGACCTCCATATCACAACCAGAGGGAGTCGATGCCACTCAATATGCTGTTCGGGAAATGCATAACTCTATTCCAAACGTCCACCACGTTCACCACGTCCACCACGAAATCCTGAAGAAGAATAGCCGAGTTATCCCAAAAAACCTGTAAAAAGGAGGTCCTCGTTAATTCCATGGGGCGCCATAGAGTGGAGCTGGTAGATCCAACGGGATTCTACCTGTAGCAATTTCTTATGCAATGTGCCACCCCTATCGGAGGTCCTCAGATGTTCCAAACCAATGACTCTAGTATTGGTATAACTCCCAGCATGATGAGTCAAGTAATGAGCCGCCACCGTAGTAAGGGTCTTACCTTTGCGTCTATCAGCCACCGCTGTATTGATCGTGGAAAAATGTCCCTGAATCCTCCGGCGCAGCTCCTGTGTGGTCTGGCCTACATAGACACGAGGGCAAGTACATATGATGGCATAGATAACATTAGATGTTTTGCAATTAATGTAGGACTTTAATCTATGTGGCGTCTGATCTGTTGGGTTAATAAAGGAATCTCGCGTGGGGTGCATATATGTACATACCGTGCAATTCCCGCACGGAAAAGAACCTTTCAGGACAATACCACGATTCAATTTATGAGTGGGCCTAGAATAATGGCTCCTCGTAAGTATGTCCCTAAAATTGGGAGCCCTTTTTGCGGTCACTAAGGGTCGTGGGCTGATCACCTGCGCTGTTTGCGTGTCAGCAGTCAGGATTCTCCAGTGATTGTTCAGGATGTCCCTTACCTGGTTCCACTGAGTATGGTATCCGGTAATGAAGCGCACAAATTTGTCCGTTTCCTTCTTTGTAGGGACCAGTAAGGTGTCCTGTGTCTGTATTTTTGCTCTCTGATAGGCCCGAGAGATACATTTCTTGGGGTAATTCCTCCTCCTAAATCTCTCCGTAAGATCATGGGCTTCCCTACGAAAATCCTCGTCATCGGTACAATTTCGTCGTGCCCTGAGGAATTGTCCCCTCGGAATGCCATCCCTCGTATGTTTTGGATGGAAGCTACGATACTCCAACAGACTATTAACCGCTGTGGGCTTGCGATAGAGACAAGTAGATAATTTGCCATTCTGACATTTAACCTCAAGATCCAGAAATTGCACTGCAACAGAAGAAAACTGGTGAGTCAAAAAAATATTAAAAGGATTATGGTTGAGGACGTCCAGAAATTCCAGACATTCCTCAATAGAGCCTGACCAAATAAAGAAAATGTCATCTATGAATCGCGACCAATGCCGTACCTTATTGATGAAGAAATTAGAGACATAGACGACAGTGTGCTCCCACCACCCTAAAAAAAGGTTTGCAAAAGCTGGGGCGCAGCGCGCTCCCATTGCCACGCCTGATGTTTGAATATAGAAGGTTCTGTCAAATAAGAAAAAATTGTGTCTCAAAACAAAATCTAATAAATCAATAATGAAGGAGTCATGCATTCTGTCAGAATTGGTTTGTTGATCGAGGAAAAACATGATTGCCTGTAGGCCATCATCGTGACTGATATTCGAATAAAGGGATTCCACGTCACAGGTAACCATAATCTCCCCTGATGATAAATCCAACCCTTTGTATATGCTGATAAAGTGTGAGGAGTCCCTAATGTGAGAAGGCAATTTAAGCACAAATGGCTGTAGAAAAAAATCAATGTAAATACACGCCTTCTCACACAGACTCCCAATACTAGACACGATAGGTCGGCCTGGGGGTTTATTCAAATCTTTGTGAACCTTGGGTAGCATATAGAACGTAGATGTAGTTGGTTCCTCTACCCAAATAAAGTCCCGTTCCTGAACACTGATAACCCCCAGTTCAAAAGCCCTATCCAAGAGAGCTCTCAATTTCGTAGAGAAAACCCCCGTAGGATTGGAGGGGAGTCTTCGATAAAAATGCTGGTTACCAAGTTGTCTACTTGCTTCCTCGAGATACAAGCTATGGGGCCACAGGACAACATTACCCCCCTTGTCCGCCTCCCTGATCAAGAATTCTTTATTTGACCATAGGTCAGATAGAGCCCGTCGTTCCTGAGTAGTCAAATTAGGCATGAGGCCTATCCTAGGGGGGAGTGCTTCAATATCTTGTTTGACCATCTCGAAGAAGATTTTGACAGCTGGTATAGTGGACAGGGGTGGACACACAGTGGATTTGTTCTTGTGAGGAAAATTACGCCTACCTGTGTTAGATTCACCCTCTTGTAGGAGCTCCATCAGATCTTGAAGAACTCCATGTTCAGTCTGATCAAGAGAGGAAATCGCCTGTGGTTGTATGTGCAAAACCTGGAGGACGATTTTCCTACAGAATAAGAAAAGATCCTTGATCAAAGTGAAATTATCAGCCCGTTGTGCCGGCGAGAAAGTCAGACCCCTGCTTAATACTGCAGTTTCAATAGGTGTTAGTTGGTGTTGAGACAAGTTGACAATCTGCAATGAATCATGTTTAACCCGAACATCAGACTCACCATCACTGTTGGTTGATGACGGGATCACTTGCGTTGTTTCATCCGTTTGTTGTGATATGGAGGTCTGTATCCCCTGTTCCTGGTGATCCGAGTGGTTAGGTCTATGTCTCCTATGCCCACGCCTAGTCCTGGTCCTGGTTCTGTGTCGCTTTCCGCCGAGGACAAAAAATCACGTGTCTTTAGTGCCGCAGGTGGTGTACTAACAGACCGTCGCATGCGACTATCCTCCGATAACGTTGACTGGCTTACTTTCCTGAAAATGAACCAGGCCTGGATCTCGCAGGAATTTGCCACTCCTCTGCCTGATTAAGTAATTGGGTGTCATCCAGGTCTCCTGCTGTGTTCATCTTTCTACCACCTGAACTGCTATGCCTGGGCTCCAACACCGCCAGTTGCGGCTCAGAAGTGCAGGCTGCACAGTAAAAACATACGACCCAGTGTTATTGGGTTTCAGTAACGTCAGCTGATCCCCAGCTGTGTAGCCGGCAATGTGTCCTGCGACCGCCACGCTGGCACAACAACCTAAATGTAAGGGAACCTGCCCCCCCCCGTCATTTGTTACTGAAAGAGCCATCTTGTGCAGCAGTAATGCTGCACAAGGAAAAGGTAGCTCTTTTAGTTTAGCTCCTTGCACACGCAGAACTTAACACTTATAAAATGTGTTCACTGATACCGTTATACCGTCCCGGAGCTGAGACTTTCCTTCGTAATGTGACGCAGCACAGCCGTCATTCCTACCCCCTTGGTGCCATGCGCTGCCTCCTCAGCGTTGTTTTAAGCTGTCACGGAGCCTGCGCTGTTCTGTTATCCCTTGGCCATGCCCTATTTGCGCTGCCTGTCTTCTGACATAATTTGGTGTCAGGCTGGCTGCGCCTGTGCGGCCGCGCTGCCCGAGATCCCGCCTCGCAGTGTCTTCTGATTGAATCACACTGCGGGCCTGGGATCCATGGGCATGTGCAGTGCATATCTTCCCCTCGGGCTCTCGCTCATCTCCCTCCGCCTTCTTTAGACTGTGCGCCATCAGCTGATCCCTAATAGCATGCCACGGCCGTGACACCGCACAGTCTGAAGAAGAGGGAAGGAGGGGAGTGAGAGTCGAGGGGAGTGAGCCCATGGATCCAAGGCCCGCAGTGGGATTACGTTAGACGACACTGCGAGGTGGGATCTGGAGCAGCGTGGACGCACAGGCACTGACAGCCTGACACCAAATTATGTCAGAAGACAGGCAGCGCTAATTGGGCATGGCCAAGGGATAACAGAACAGCGCAGGCTCCGTGACAGCTTAAAACAACGCTGAGGAGGCAGCGCACGGCACCAAGGGGATAGGAATGACAGCTGTGCTGTGTCCCATTACGAAGGAAATTCGCACCTCCGGGACGGTTTAACGGTATAAGGGGACACATTTTTAGTGTTTACTTCTGTGTTTGCAAGGAGCATAATTAAAAGAGCAACCTTTTCCTTTTGCATCCTTAGTGCTGCACTAGATGGCTCTTTCAGCTACAAACGTCTTGGGGGGGGGTTAAAGGTTCCCTTTCAACTTGCTCCAATCAGGCTTTGGCCTACACTCTGTTCCTCTGCTCCTCCTGCTGTCCCTGGGCTCTAACACCGCCAGTTGATGCCTGGAAGTGCTGTCTGCACAGTCAACAGTCGCTCCTCTGTTATTGGGGTTCAGTAACGTCAGCTGATCCCCAGCTGTGTGTGCTGCAATACCTCCAATCTGCTCCTCCTGCTGTCCCTGGGCTCTAACACCGCCAGTTGGTGCCTGGAAGTGCTGTCTGCACAGTCAACAGTCGCTCCTCTGTTATTGGGGTTAAGTAACGTCAGCTGATCCCCAGCTGTGTGTGCGGCAATACCTCCAATCTGCTCCTCCTGCTGTCCCTGGGCTCTAACACCGCCAGTTGGTGCCTGGAAGTGCTGTCTGCACAGTCAACAGTCGCTCCTCTGTTATTGGGGTTCAGTAACGTCAGCTGATCCCCAGCTGTGTGTGCGGCAATACCTCCAATCTGCTCCTCCTGCTGTCCCTGGGCTCTAACACCGCCAGTTGGTGCCTGGAAGTGCTGTCTGCACAGTCAACAGTCGCTCCTCTGTTATTGGGGTTCAGTAACGTCAGCTGATCCCCAGCTGTGTGTGCAGCAATACCTCCAATCTGCTCCTCCTGCTGTCCCTGGGCTCTAACACCGCCAGTTGGTGCCTGGAAGTGCTGTCTGCACAGTCAACAGTCGCTCCTCTGTTATTGGGGTTCAGTAACGTCAGCTGATCCCCAGCTGTGTATCCGGCAACGTGTCATGCGACCGCCACGCTGGCACAACTAAAATGTAAGGGGACCTGTCCCCCCCCCCCAGGCGTTTGTTACTGAAAGAGCCACCTTGTGCAGCACTAATACTGCACAAGGAAAAGGTCGCTCTTGAAATTATGCTCCTTGCAAACGCTGAACTGCACACTCATGTAATGTGTCCCCTCACACCGTCCAACCGACCCGGAGGTGGGACTTTCCTTTGTAATGTGACGCAGCACAGCCGTCAATGCTACCCCCTTGGCACCGTGCGCTGCCTCCTTAGCGTTGTTTGATTCCGTCATGGACCCTGCGCTGTTATGTTATCCCTTGGCCATGCACAGTTTGCGCTGCCCGTCCTCTGACATCATTTGTTGTCGTCCTGGCTGCGCCTGTGCGTCCACGCTGCCCGAAATCCCACCTCGCAGTGTCGTCTAATGTGATCCCACAGTGGGCCTGGTATCCATGGCCATGCGCAGTGCATATACTAGCCTCTCACTCCCCTTCCTCACGCTTCTTCAGACTAGGCGGCGTCAGCTGATCCCTAATAGCATGCCACGGCCGTGACGCCGCACAGTCTGAAGAAGCAGGAAGGAGGTGAGTGAGAGGCGATGATATGCACTGCGCATGCCCATGGATCCCTGGCCCGCAGTGGGATTACATTAGATGACACTGCGAGGTTGGATCTCGGGCAGCTTGGACGCACAGGCACTGCCAGCCTGACACCTAAATGATGTCAGAAGACGGGCACCGCTAACTGTGCATGGCCAAGGGATAACATTACAGCGCGGGCTCCGTGACAGAACCAAACAACGTTGAGGAGGTGGCGCACGGCACCAAGGGGGTTGGAATGATGGCTGTGCTGTGTCACATTACAAAGGAAAGTCCCACTTCCGGGATGGTTTGACGGTGTGAGGGGACACATTATATGAGTGTGTACTTCAGCGTTTGCAAGGAGCATAATTTTCGGAGCCACCATTTTCCATGTGCAGTATTACTGCTGTACAAGATGGCTCTTTCAGCAACAAATGCCTGGGGGGGGGGTTAAAGGTTCCCTTTCAACTTGCTCCACTGCAGGCTTCGGCCTACACTCTGCTCCTCTTTGATTCCCTGGGTTTCAACACTGTCAGTTGCCACCTGGAAGTGTTGTCTACACAGAAAAAACACTAGCTGATGTGTCAGTGGGGTTCAGCACCGCCAGCTGTTCCCCTGCTGTGTAGTCGGCAACGTGTCCAGCACAAGCCACGCTGGCACAACAGAACAAAAGCTGCCACCAGTGCAGGCTTCGGCCTACACTCTGCTCCTCTCCTCCTGCTGCTGCCCCTGGGCTCAAACACCGCTAGTTTTGGCCCGGAAGTGCTAGCTGCACAGAGAAAAACACCAGCCAATGTGTTAGTGGGGTTCAGCAACGCCAGCTGTTCCCCTGCTGTGTAGCTGGCAACGTGACCTGCAAACACCACGCAGGCACATGAACTGAAATTAAAGGGACCCTGCCACCCACCCCAAGGTGTTTCTATGTATAACAGCTACCTTGTACAGCAGTAATGCTGCATTTGTACAAGGTGGCTGACTTTTTCTCCTTGCCAACGTGGAACTCAGCACGTACAAAATGTGTCTCATTGAGACCATTCCTGTTATGTTTGCTAATGACAGGTGTTATGAAGGCAATCCAGAAACACAGTGTGCTTAGCGATCAGAGCGCACACAGTGATCTGACAAATACCCAAAAATACAAGAACGAGCTCTGAGACGTGGAAACTCTGTAGACTGCACACCTGATCCTATCCTAAACACAACTAAAAGCGGCTGTGGATTGCGCCTAACAACTACCTAGGCAACTCGGCACAGCCTAAGAAACTAGCTAGCCTGAAGATTGAAAAATAGGCCTGACTTGCCCCAGAGAAATTCCCCAAAGGAAAAGGCAGCCCCCCACATATAATGACTGTGAGTAAGATGAAAAGACAAAACGTAGGGATGAAATAGATTCAGCAAAGTGGGGCCCGATATTCTAGGACAGAGCGAGGACAGTAAAGCGAACTTTGCAGTCTACAAAAAACCCTAAAGCAAAACCACGCAAAGGGGGCAAAAAAAACCCACCGTGCCGAACTAACGGCACGGCGGTACACCCTTTGCGTCTCAGAGCTTCCAGCAAAACAAAAGACAAGCTGGACAGAAAAAAAGCAACAAAAAAGCAAAAAGCACTTAGCTATACAGAGCAGCAGGTCACAGGAACAATCAGGAGAAGCTCAGATCCAACACTGAAACATTGACAAGGAGCAAGGATAGCAGCATCAGGCGGAGTTAAGTAATGAAGCAGTTAACGAGCTCACCAGAACACCTGAGGGAGGAAGCTCAGAAGCTGCAGTACCACTTGTGACCACAGGAGTGAATTCAGCCACAGAATTCACAACAGTACCCCCCCTTGAGGAGGGGTCACCGAACCCTCACCAGAGCCCCCAGGCCGACCAGGATGAGCCGCATGAAAGGCACGAACAAGATCGGAAGCATGAACATCAGAGGCAAAAACCCAGGAATTATCTTCCTGAGCATAACCCTTCCATTTAACCAGATACTGGAGTTTCCGTCTAGAAACACGAGAATCCAAAATCTTCTCCACAATATACTCCAATTCCCCCTCCACCAAAACCGGGGCAGGAGGCTCAACAGATGGAACCATAGGTGCCACGTATCTCCGCAACAACGACCTATGGAATACATTATGTATGGAAAAGGAGTCTGGGAGGGTCAAACGAAAAGACACAGGATTGAGAACCTCAGAAATCCTATACGGACCAATAAAACGAGGTTTAAATTTAGGAGAGGAAACCTTCATAGGAATATGACGAGAAGATAACCAAACCAGATCCCCAACACGAAGTCGGGGACCCACACGGCGTCTGCGATTAGCGAAAAGTTGAGCCTTCTCCTGGGACAAGATCAAATTGTCCACTACCTGAGTCCAGATCTGCTGCAACCTATCCACCACAGAATCCACACCAGGACAGTCCGAAGACTCAACCTGTCCTGAAGAGAAACGAGGATGGAACCCAGAATTGCAAAAAAATGGAGAAACCAAGGTAGCCGAGCTGGCCCGATTATTAAGGGCGAACTCAGCCAACGGCAAAAAGGACACCCAATCATCCTGGTCTGCAGAAACAAAACATCTCAGATATGTTTCCAAGGTCTGATTGGTTCGTTCGGTCTGGCCATTAGTCTGAGGATGGAAAGCCGAGGAAAAGGATAGGTCAATGCCCATCCTACCACAAAAGGCTCGCCAAAACCTTGAAACAAACTGGGAACCTCTGTCAGAAACAATATTCTCAGGAATGCCATGCAACCGAACCACATGCTGAAAGAACAAAGGTACCAAATCAGAGGAGGAAGGCAATTTAGCCAAGGGCACCAGATGGACCATTTTAGAAAAGCGATCACAGACCACCCAAATGACTGACATCTTTTGAGAAACGGGAAGGTCAGAAATGAAATCCATCGAAATATGTGTCCAAGGCCTCTTTGGGACCGGCAAGGGCAAAAGCAACCCACTGGCACGAGAACAGCAGGGCTTAGCCCTAGCACAAATCCCACAGGACTGCACAAAAGTACGTACATCCCGTGACAGAGATGGCCACCAGAAGGATCTAGCCACTAACTCTCTGGTACCAAAGATTCCAGGATGACCAGCCAACACCGAACAATGAAGTTCAGAGATAAGTTTATTAGTCCACCTATCAGGGACGAACAGTTTCTCTGCTGGACAACGATCAGGTTTATTCGCCTGAAATTTTTGCAGCACCCGCCGCAAATCAGGGGAGATGGCAGACACAATGACTCCTTCCTTGAGGATACCCGCTGGCTCAGATAAACCCGGAGAGTCGGGCACAAAACTCCTAGACAGAGCATCCGCCTTCACATTTTTAGAGCCCGGAAGGTACGAAATCACAAAGTCGAAGCGGGCAAAAAATAACGACCAACGAGCCTGTCTAGGATTCAAGCGCTTGGCAGACTCGAGATAAGTCAAGTTCTTATGATCAGTCAATACCACCACGCGATGCTTAGCTCCTTCAAGCCAATGACGCCACTCCTCGAATGCCCACTTCATGGCCAGCAACTCTCGATTGCCCACATCATAATTACGCTCAGCGGGCGAAAACTTCCTGGAAAAGAAAGCACATGGTTTCATCACTGAGCAATCAGAACCTCTCTGTGACAAAACCGCCCCTGCTCCAATCTCAGAAGCATCAACCTCGACCTGGAACGGAAGAGAAACATCTGGCTGACACAACACAGGGTCAGAACAAAAATGACGCTTCAACTCCTGAAAAGCTTCCACAGCAGCAGAAGACCAATTAACCAAATCAGCACCCTTCTTGGTCAAATCGGTCAATGGTTTGGCAATGCTAGAAAAATTACAGATGAAGCGACGATAAAAATTAGCAAAGCCCAGGAACTTTTGCAGACTTTTCAGAGATGTCGGCTGAATCCAATCCTGGATGGCTTGGACCTTAACTGGATCCATCTCGATAGTAGAAGGGGTAAAGATGAACCCCAAAAATGAAACTTTCTGCACACCGAAGAGACACTTTGATCCCTTCACAAACAAAGAGTTAGCACGCAGGACCTGAAAAACCATTCTGACCTGCTTCACATGAGACTCCCAATCATCTGAGAAGATCAAAATGTCATCCAAGTAAACAATCAGGAATTTATCCAGATACTCACGGAAGATGTCATGCATAAAAGACTGAAACACAGATGGAGCATTGGCAAGTCCGAACGGCATCACTAGATACTCAAAATGACCCTCGGGCGTATTGAATGCAGTTTTCCATTCATCTCCTTGCCTGATTCTCACCAGATTATACGCACCACGAAGATCTATCTTAGTGAACCAACTAGCCCCCTTAATCCGAGCAAACAAGTCAGATAACAATGGCAAGGGATACTGAAATTTAACAGTGATCTTATTAAGAAGGCGGTAATCAATACACGGTCTCAGCGAACCATCCTTCTTGGCTACAAAGAAGAACCCTGCTCCCAGTGGTGATGACGATGGGCGAATATGTCCCTTCTCCAGGGATTCCTTCACATAACTGCGCATAGCGGCGTGTTCGGGCACGGATAAATTAAATAATCGACCTTTAGGGAATTTACTACCAGGAATCAAATTGATAGCACAATCACAATCCCTATGCGGAGGTAGAGCATCGGACTTGGGCTCTTCAAATACATCCTGATAATCAGACAAGAACTCTGGGACCTCAGAAGGGGTGGATGACGAAATCGACAAAAATGGAACATCACCATGTACCCCCTGACAACCCCAGCTGGATACAGACATGGAATTCCAATCCAATACTGGATTATGGGTTTGTAGCCATGGCAACCCCAACACGACCACATCATGCAGATTATGCAACACCAGAAAGCGAATAACTTCCTGATGTGCAGGAGCCATGCACATGGTCAGCTGGGCCCAGTATTGAGGTTTATTCTTGGCCAAAGGTGTAGCATCAATTCCTCTCAATGGAATAGGACACCGCAAAGGCTCCAAGAAAAACCCACAACGTTTAGCATAATCCAAATCCATCAGATTCAGGGCAGCGCCTGAATCCACAAACGCCATGACAGAAAACGACGACAAAGAGCATATCAAGGTAATGGACAGAAGGAATTTGGACTGTACAGTACCAATGACGGCAGACCTAGCGGACCGCTTAGTGCGCTTAGGACAATCAGAAATAGCATGAGTGGAATCACCACAGTAGAAACACAGACCATTCAGACGTCTGTATTCCTGCCGTTCAACTCTAGTCATAGTCCTATCGCACTGCATAGGCTCAGGTTTAACCTCAGGCAGTACCGCCAAATGGTGCACAGATTTACGCTCGCGCAAGCGTCGACCGATCTGAATGGCCAAAGACAAAGACTCATTCAAACCAGCAGGCATAGGAAATCCCACCATGACATCCTTAAGAGCCTCAGAGAGACCCTTTCTGAACAAAGCTGCCAGCGCAGATTCATTCCACTGAGTGAGTACTGACCATTTCCTAAATTTCTGACAATATACTTCTATATCATCCTGACCCTGGCACAAAGCCAGCAAATTTTTCTCAGCCTGATCCACTGAATTAGGCTCATCGTACAGCAATCCGAGCGCCAGGAAAAACGCATCGACACTACTCAATGCAGGGTCTCCTGGCGCAAGAGAAAATGCCCAGTCTTGAGGGTCGCCGCGCAAAAAAGAAATAATAATCAAAACCTGTTGAATAGGATTACCAGAAGAATGAGGTTTCAAGGCCAGAAATAGCTTACAATTATTTTTGAAACTTAGAAACTTAGTTCTATCTCCAAAAAACAAATCAGGAATAGGAATTCTTGGTTCTAACATAGATTTTTTGTACATTTATAACGAGATTATCCATTGAAGAGCACAGACCCTGAATATCCATGTCCACACCTGTGTCCAGAATCACCCAAATGTCTAGGGGAAAAAAAAAAAGTGAACACAGAGCAGAAAAAAAAAAAAAAATGATGTCAGAACTTTTTCTTTCCCTCTATTGAGAATCATTAGTTCGGCTCCTTGTACTGTTATGTTTGCTAATGACAGGTGTTATGAAGGCAATCCAGAAACACAGTGTGCTTAGCGATCAGAGCGCACACAGTGATCTGACAAATACCCAAAAATACAAGAACGAGCTCTGAGACGTGGAAACTCTGTAGACTGCACACCTGATCCTATCCTAAACACAACTAAAAGCGGCTGTGGATTGCGCCTAACAACTACCTAGGCAACTCGGCACAGCCTAAGAAACTAGCTAGCCTGAAGATAGAAAAATAGGCCTGACTTGCCCCAGAGAAATTCCCCAAAGGAAAAGGCAGCCCCCCACATATAATGACTGTGAGTAAGATGAAAAGACAAAACGTAGGGATGAAATAGATTCAGCAAAGTGGGGCCCGATATTCTAGGACAGAGCGAGGACAGTAAAGCGAACTTTGCAGTCTACAAAAAACCCTAAAGCAAAACCACGCAAAGGGGGCAAAAAAAACCCACCGTGCCGAACTAACGGCACGGCGGTACACCCTTTGCGTCTCAGAGCTTCCAGCAAAACAAAAGACAAGCTGGACAGAAAAAAAGCAACAAAAAAGCAAAAAGCACTTAGCTATACAGAGCAGCAGGTCACAGGAACAATCAGGAGAAGCTCAGATCCAACACTGAAACATTGACAAGGAGCAAGGATAGCAGCATCAGGCGGAGTTAAGTAATGAAGCAGTTAACGAGCTCACCAGAACACCTGAGGGAGGAAGCTCAGAAGCTGCAGTACCACTTGTGACCACAGGAGTGAATTCAGCCACAGAATTCACAACACATTCCACTGTCCCTGAAGTGTGACTTTCCTTTCTAATGACACGCACCACCCCCCTTGGGAGCGCTGCCCGTCTTCTGACATCATTGGTTGGCTGCCTGTGCCTGGGCGTCCGCCCTGCCCGACACAACCCCCCTCGTTGTCTCATATATTTTGGCTGCGAGGGTGTGATTGATGGGCATGTGCAGTGCATATGTTCGCCTGTCTTAACTCATCTCCTTCCGCCTTCTTCAGACTGTGCGGCCTCATGGCCGTGGTAGGCGATAAGGGATCAGCTGAGGCCGCCCAGTCTGAAGCAGGTGTAAGGACATGTGTGAGCGGCAAACATATTTACTGCACAAGGCCACGAATCCCAGCCACGCAGTGTGATTTGTTGAAAACACACTGCGGGTCTGGGATTCATGGCCATTGCTAACCGCACCGGCCAACATGAAATGAGGTGAGAAGACAGGCAGCGCTCACAGCGCATGGCCAAGGGATCACAATAGCGCAAACTCCTGTACAGCAAATAACAACGCTCAGGAGGCTGCGCCCAGCACCAAGGCGTTATTTATGTGCACCTGTGCTGCGTCTCCTTAAAAAGACAAGTCACGCCTCCAACACAGAACTGAACTACTGTTCAATGGGCTAAATTGTGTACGTCTTTCATTCTGCGTGTGCAATGAGCAAAACTTAAAGAGCAACCTTTAACTTGTGGAGCTTTACTGCTGCACAAGGTGTGGCTCTTCAACATTGTAACACCTGAGGGTGGGTTAAAGGTTACCTTTGAAATTGGTTCAAGTAGGCTTCCGCCTACACTCTGCTCCTCCTGCAGACCCGGGGCTCTAACTACGCCAGTTGGGGCCCGGAAGTGCTGGCTGCACAGAGAAAAACACCCACCATTGTGTCAGTGAGGTTCAGCACCGCCAGCTGTTCCCCTGCTGTGTAGCCGGCATCGTGTCCAGCACAAGCCACGCTGGCACTACAGACCAAAAGCTGCCACCAGTGCAGGCTTCGGCCTACACTCTGCTCCTCTCCTCCTCCTGCTGACTCTGGGCTTTAACACCGCCAGTTGTAGCCTGGAAGTGCTAGCTGCACAGAGAAAACCACCCGCCAATGTGTTAGTGGGGTTCAGCAACGCCAGCTGTTCCCCTGCTGTGTAGCTGGCAACGTGTCCTGCAAACGCCATGCAGGCACCTGAACTGAAATTAAAGGGAACCTGGCCCCACCCCCCCAGGTCTTTCTATGTATAACAGCCACCTAGTACAGCAGTACTGCTGCATTTGTACAAGGTGGCTGATTTTTTCTCCTTGCCCACGTTTAATTAAACACGTACTAAATGTGTCTCATTGAGACCATTCCACTGTCCCTGAGGTGTGACTTTCCTTTCTAATGATACGCAGCACCACCCTTGGTAGCGCTTCCCGTCTTTTGACATCATTGGTTAGCTGGCTGCGCCTGTGCGTCTGCCCTGCTCGAAACAACGCCCCTCGTTGTCTTATTTTTTTGGACAGCGAGGGTGTGATTGATGGGCATGTGCAGTGCATATGTTCGCCTGTCTTAACTCATCTCCTTCCGCGTTCTTCAGACTGGGCGGCCTCATGGCCGTGGTAGGCGATAAGGGATCAGCTGAGGCCGCCCAGTCTGAAGCAGGTGTAAGGACATGTGTGAGCGGCAAACATATTTACTGCACAAGGCCACGAATACCAGCCACGCAGTGTGATTTGTTGAAAACCCACTGCGGGCCTGGGATTCATGGCCATTGCTAACCGCACCGGCCAATATGAAATGAGGTCAGAAGACAGGCAGCGCTCACAGCGCATGGCCAAGGGATCAAAATAGTGCAGTTTCCTGTACAGCAAATAACAACGCTCAGGAATCAGCGCCCAGCACCTAGGTGTAAATTTTGACACCTGTGCTGCGTCTCCTTAAAAAGACAAGTCACGCCTCCACTACTGTTTGACAGTATAATGGGCTAAATAGTGTACGTGTTTTATTCAGCGTGTGCAAGGAGCAAAATTAATAGAGCAACCTTTGACTTGTGCAGCATTAATGCTGCACAAGGTGTGGCTCTTGTACCTTGCAACACCTGAGGGGGGGTTGAGGTAACTTTTGAAATTGGTTCAACTAGGCTTCGGCCTACACTCAGCTCCTCTCCTCCTCCTGCTGACCCTGGGCTATAACACCGCCAGTTGTAGCCTGAAAGTGCTAGCTGCACAGAGAAAAACACCAGCCAATGTGTTAGTGGGGTTCAGCACCGCCAGCTGTTCCCCTGCTGTGTAGCCGGCATCGTGTCCAGTACAAGCCACGCTGGCACAACAGACCAAAAGCTGCCACCAGTGCAGGCTTCGGCCTACACTCTGCTCCTCTCCTCCTCCTGCTGCCCCTGGGCTCAAACACCGATAGTTTTTGCCCGGAAGTGCTAGCTGCACAGAGAACAACACCAGCCAATGTGTTAGTGGGGTTCAGCAACGCCAGCTGTTCCCCTGCTGTGTAGCCGGCATCGTGTCCAGGACAAGCCACGCTGGCACAACAGACCAAAAGCTGCCACCAGTGCAGGCTTCGGCCTACACTTTGCTCCTCTCCTCCTCCTGCTGACCCTGGGCTCTAACACCGCCAGTTTTTGCCCGGACGTGCTAGCTGCACAGAGAAAAACACCAGTCAATGTGTCAGTGGGGTTCAGCACCGCCAGCTGTTCCCCTGCTGTGTAACTGGCAACGTGTCCTGCAAATGCCATGCAGGCACCTGAACTGAAATTAAAGGGAACCAGCCCCCACCCCCCCAGGTGTTTCTATGTATAACAGCCACCTTGTACAGCAGTACTGCTGCATTTGTACAAGGTGTCTGACTTTTTCTCCTTGCCCACGTTTAATTAAACACGTACTAAATGTGTCTCATTGAGACCATTCCACTGTCCCTGAAGTGTGACTTTCCTTTCTAATGATACGCAGCACCACCCTTGGTAGCGCTTCCCGTCTTTTGACATCATTGGTTAGCTGGCTGCGCCTGTGCATCTGCCCTGCTCGAAACAACGCCCCTCGGTGTCTTATTTTGTTGGACAGCGAGGGTGTGATTGATGGGCATGTGCAGTGCATATGTTTGCCTGTGTTCACTCATCTCCTTCCGCCTTCTTCAGACTGGGTGGCCTCATGGCCGCGGCATGCGATAAGGGATCAGATGAGGCCGCCCAGTCTGAAGCAGGTGTAAGGACATGTGTGAGCGGCAAACATATTTACTGCACAAGGCCACGAATCCCAGCCACGCAGTGTGTTTTTTTGAAAACACACTGTGGGTCTGGGATTCATGTCCATCGCTAACCGCAACAGCCGACATGAAATGAGGTCAGAAGACAGGAAGCGCTCACAGCGCATGGCCAAGGGATAACAATAGCGCAGTCTCCTGTACAGCAAATAACAACGCTCAGGAAGCTGCGCCCATGCACCAAGGTGTTATTTTGGACACCTGTGCTGCGTCTCCTTAAAAAGACAAGTCACGCCTCCACTACTGTTTGACAGTATAATGGGCTAAATAGTGTACGTGTTTTATTCAGCGTGTGCAAGGAGCAAAATTAATAGAGCAACCTTTTACTTGTGCAGCATTAATGCTGCACAAGGTGTGGCTCTTGTACCTTGCTACACCTGAGGGGGCGTTAAAGGTTACCTTTAAAATTGGTTCAACTAGTCTTCGGCCTACACTCTGCTCTTCTCCTCCTCCTGCTGACCCTGGGCTCTAACACCGCTAGTTTTTGCCCGGAAGTGCTAGCTGCACAGAGAAAAACACCCGCCATTGTGTTAGTGGGGTTCAGCACCGCCAGCTGTTCCCCTGCTGTGTAGCCGGCATCGTGTCCAGCACAAGCCACGCTGGCACAACAGACCAAAAGCTGCCACCAGTGCAGGCCTCGGCCTACACTTTGCTCCTCTCCTCCTCCTGCTGACCATGGGCTCTAACACCGCCAGTTTTTGCCCAGACATGCTAGCTGCACAGAGAAAAACACCAGCCAATGTGTTAGTGGGGTTCAGCACCGCCAGCTGTTCCCCTGCTGTGTAGCCGGCAACGTGACCTGCAAACGCCATGCAGGCACATGAACTGAAATTGAAGGGAGTATATAACACAGTACACCCAAGATTATACGCAAATTCAATAATAATAGAAATAAAATGGTATAAAATATTCAAAGACTGTATAGGGTGCGCTGTGCAGAAGTACAGTGAAAACCCACTGTGAAGAGGACCTAACAACCGACGTAAAGTGACATGGGACAGAGTCCGAAAAGACACAACCAAGGCTGGGATAAGGATGAATCAGGCTTTATTGATAGGATGCCTATGATTACATATAATCAAATTTAATATATGAATTAAGTAAAAATCACAAAAAGTAGATAAAATAAAAGCTTGCGCACACTGATATTGTATAAAAAACCAACCAGCAGGATATAAATTATTATATGACTGCACCAAAGAGTAAAAATTGTAACTCTATACAAAAATAAAATGAAATATTATAAAAGAAAAAATATATATATATATATATAGAATATGAGTGCAAATAATTTAATATGTTATTTCAAAATATTGTGAAAAAAGGGGGAAGGGGAAGAGGGCGGCAGCTTACTAAATACCTCAGAATGTACACTGTGCCAAATCAAAGTGACTAGTGCAAAAAAGAGCAGCAGGAGGAGGGATATAAAATTCTTGATATCTATCAATATCTCTATTATATTACCCGGACAATAAAATGTGCAAATAAGCAAAAGTGTATTGTGTATAAAAATTAGTTATAAAAACCATCCACTGCATATGCCATAATATTTAATGTGCAAATATGCTAATTAAAGTGACAGGGTGCAAAGCATACAAAGAAGGAGGAATAAAAAAGAAAGGGAACAAAATGAGAGATAAAGGGATATATACCCTATCCTACTGCTGTTTGTCCACTCCAGGGACTCAATTATAAAGGAACTTATAGAACTCCAGATGCACTGCGACTATCGGTGGTGGTTTGAGTAAAGTGCACAGGTGCCGGTGATAAGCCTAACTAATAACCATCAATAGAAAAGTACTCACAAATTGGTGCCAAAGAAATAGTCAATATGTACCTGCGGTGGTTAGGATAGTGTGAGCGCTCACCCGACGCGCGTTTCGGAAACGATCCTTCTTTCCTTCGTCAGGGGTGGCTATCGTTTGCGCTGAGACGCCTTATATAGCGTCTACATCCGAGCGCTGCGGCCCGGGTATGTCCGGCGCATGCGCAGTCAGGAGGTCCGGAGCTTCCGGTCCCCGCGTCACATGACCGGCCGCATGGGAACGGAGTACCCAGCGTCACCACGGAAACATGGACGCGGGGAACCGGAACTCCAGGACACAGACCACACACGCGCACAGCCAGGGGCGCAGTGTGGGAAAACAAATATAGTAGGGAACATATGGAGATAAGTGGACAAGGAAAGGAGGGGGTAATAAGGAGCTGTTACCGCAAATAAATGATCAACGGGGCCATAACCATATATATAAGGGTTTCATGTGCTGCACAATCCAGTTGCTGTGTTACAATATAACAAAACAGCACCTCACTAAAACTACCATGTGGATATAGCCCCCAAGGAAAAATAATAAAAGAAAAAAAGAAAAAAAGGGGGGAAAAGAAGGGGGGATTCAACCAATCACAATTACCATGCTAATACCCAATATGTAGAAATAAATGCAAATGAATAATAATAAACATAATAAATAATTAATGAATAATTAATTCATAATAAAGCAAAATTAATTAAAGAAAATAAAAAAGAAAATTAAAAAATTAATAATAAAAAATAATAAAGATAAATATAATCAAAAAATAAAAAATAAAATATAAAAATAAAAAATAAAAAAATATAATAAAGCAAAAAATAAAATAAAAATAAAAAGAGAAAATAAGGACAAATTATATTTTTGCAAAATCTATATATATAAAATAAAATAAAGAGATTTATCCCATAATTGCGGTGACAGAAAATGATGAATAATGAAAAAATTTTTTTTATATATGTAAAAATAATTTTAAAAAAATATATATCAAAAAATATAATAAATATTCTAAGAAACACTCCAAATGTCCATAGATTGTAACAGCATATGTTATCTTCCTATGTTGAATTTGATGTTTGTAATGTTCTTTAATTGCTTGATAGATGTAACACGTCTTCTTCAACACCGCCGACCCAAGGCACATTCACAATCGGGCAGGCATCAGAGCATGGTCGGACCCACAACCCATAAGGTAAGTAGACTAAAATAATAAAATTACATTGATTAGTCATACTATAAGTAAATTATATATACAGCGCATACAATAACCGAAAATAACGCTAAAATTATTTATATAAAAAACTTTTACTTAAAAAACAAAATATATTAAAATATCCCATTAAAATTTCTATAAAACAGTAGGGATATAAAAAAGTAAAAAAGATTATCAAACGATGGTTGTTATAAAAAAGGTATAAAACTCAAATTTTCATTTAGCCCCTTTGGTGATACAGTATCCAGAGTCCAGATCCACTTAGTTTCTTTTTTTGCCAAAACTGTACTTACTTTACCACCCCTCTCGTTGGTCTCTATCATATCTATACCAGTTATTTTGAGTAGTGAGGCATCACATCCATGATGTAGTTTAAAATGCTTTGGAATCGTCTTCAGGAGTGATGTATCATTCACTTCTTTAGCAGCCACAATACCCAAGATATGTTCCCTGGCCCGGACTTTAAGTTGTCTTGTCGTCATTCCTATATATACCAGGGAACATGGGCATGTGGCATGATAGATAACTGCTTTAGATGAGCATGTTATAGTTTGCTTAATTTTATATATGCTCCTGCCATCATGATTGCAAAAGGTGTCCGTTCTATTAATGTTGGGGCAAGCCACACATTGGCCACATGGTTTACACCCCACGGCCGCCTTTGAATTCATTAAAAATGAGGGGACCACTGGAGTGTAATCATAATGGCTCTTAACCAATTCATCTTTCAGGTTTCTGGATCTGCGATACATGATATTAGGTTTATCACCGATGTATTGCGATAGGACTGGGTCTGCCTTCAAGATGGCCCAAGATTTAGTCAGGTATAATTTCATTAATTCGGTCTGTCCATGGTACTGAGTAATGTATCTGGTCACCCGATTCGTTTTGTGTGGCTTATTTCCATATAAAGCCTGGTGTCTCGTTATATGTTTCGCTCTATTATAACCTTTCTTAATCGAGCGTCTGCTGTACCCACGTTCCAAGAACCTCTCCTTCAAATCTGATGCTTGTGTCTCAAAGTCCACCTCATTTGTGCATATTCTACGCAAACGCAAAAATTGTCCTATTGGAATAGACCTAATCATTGTTGGGGGGTGTGACGATGTTGCATGGAGAAGGGAATTTACTGCCGTGGACTTCCGGAAGATGTTGGTATATAGGCAGCCACTATCATCCTTGTGCACCCCCACATCCAGAAATTCCATAAACCTCGCATCACACTTGTATGTGAGGTGGATATTGAGGGAATTTGAATTTAGTTGTTCCATGAAAACGTGGAGAGATTCCACCGACCCCTGCCAGACAAAAAATACGTCATCAATGAACCGCACCCAAATAAGGATGCGGTCCATTGACGACACTAAATCAGTATGGAAAAGGTCCCTCTCCCACAGCCCCAGGAACAAATTTGCATACGAGGGCGCGAATGAAGCCCCCATTGCAGTGCCCTGGAGCTGTAGGTAGAGGGACCCCTTAAAAAGAAAAAAATTCCTTGTCAGAGAGAATTCGAGGAGTTGTATCACAAATTTCCTCATAGTCGTGGGCAGTTGTGACGTATCTAAGAAATAGCTTGCTGCTCCTATACCATCATGATGGCGAATGTTAGTGTACAAGCTCTCCACATCGCATGACACCAGGAAAGTATCATTGCCAACATACAGACCATCGATTTTCTTTAAAAATTCATTTGTGTCTTTGATAAAAGACGGTAAGTTTTCAACCAGGGGCTGTAACCTTGAATCAAGGAACTTATTAATATTCTCTAAATAATTACCACATCCGGACACAATAGGTCTCCCGAGAGGAGTAGACTGATTCTTATGAACCTTCGGTAGCAAATAAAACGTTGATACCGTCGGTACATGAACTTGTAGTGCTTGAAATAACTCTTTATTGATGACTCCTGTGTCAAGGGCTTCCCTCAAAATAAGTAACAATTCGGCACGGAATTTAATCAAGGGATTAAAGGTAAGTTTTTTATAAAACACATTGTCCCTTAATTGCCGAAATACTTCACGTTCGTACATGTGTGTGGGCCAAATCACAACATTTCCCCCCTTGTCAGCCAGGTTTAATAACCACGTCGGATAGCCCCTTCAGTTTATTCAGGGCCTTTTTCTCTTTCTTGCCAAGATTCTCACACGACGGAAACCTAGGAATTTTGTCAAATTCCCTACTGACCGTCCTAACGAATGTATCAATGGTGGGACAAGCTGACAAGGGGGGAAACTTACGGGACTTAGGCTGAATAGACGCAGGGATCTTACCTCCTAGTGGTTGATTGTGCTCCAGTGCCAGTTCATCAAGGATGCCTAGTGCCTCCTGCTCCGCCTCTGTAGGGAACAATTGTGATATTTCCTCATTGTGAAAATGTTTTTTAAATAACAACTTTCTGGCGAATAAATGTAAGTCTTTTATGGCTACAAATTTGTCAAATTGTGCAGTAGGACAAAACGTTAAGCCTTTCTGTAACACATTAATCTCAACTTCAGATAAAGTATGAGTACTAAGATTAATCACCTTTAGATTATTCCTTATATTCTCTGGTGAATATCTGAAGTTACGTTTAGCTGGTGCATAACGCGGTTCCCGTTTGCGTTTTGGGGTAGATCCAATAGAAGCCAGAGTTGATACAGAGGCGGAGGAGGAGGCACCTGAGACATCCACCAATGCTTGATGGGATGAGGCTGAATCCAAACGATCCCGTTGATTCTCATTCTGATTATATTTCCGCCACCTGTAAATCCTTCCCACCCTGATCTCTTGCTAATTTGTTTTTCTGAGTCATCTGAATATTTTTTATCCATTGATCCATTTGTTTTTCCAACAAACCATCCATAGATGTCAACTGTTCAGCCGATAAGCAGGCTTTCGCTTTAGTATATATTTCATCTAGTGAATTATCAATGGTATCAATATTGTCGGAATTATATTTGATCAATAACTCCATTAACTGTTTAGAAGCAGTGTTACATGTCTCCTCCCAGTTCTTTATAAATTCCTCGTCATTGACAGGGAATGCAGGTGTCAAGTGGATACGTAGGCCTCTTGGTATTAGTTGATATTGTATGTAATTTTCCAAAAAGGCTTTACTCCACCAAGATCTAGTCCTTTTATAGGTGAGATTTTTAATTATTTTAAATAGCTCATCAAATTCACAACCATCGGTAACCATAGTATTAGCATTCCCTTTAGAAAAAACCGCCTTAACCTGTCCCTGCCATGATAGTTCTCGGGCTCTGAAATCCATGTTCTGATTTACGAGGGAACAACCTGTGCAAAACACAGTAATATATCAATAAAGTATATAACACAGTACACCCAAGATTATACGCAAATACAATAATAATAGAAATAAAATGGTATAAAATATTCAAAGACTGTATAGGGTGCGCTGTGCAGAAGTACAGTGAAAACCCACTGTGAAGAGGACCTAACAACCGACGTAAAGTGACATGGGACAGAGTCCGAAAAGACACAACCAAGGCTGGGATAAGGATGAATCAGGCTTTATTGATAGGATGCCTATGATTACATATAATCAAATTTAATATATGAATTAAGTAAAAATCACAAAAAGTAGATAAAATAAAAGCTTGCGCACACTGATATTGTATAAAAAACCAACCAGCAGGATATAAATTATTATATGACTGCACCAAAGAGTAAAAATTGTAACTCTATACAAAAATAAAATGAAATATTATAAAAAAAAATATATATATATAGAATATGAGTGAAAATAATTTAATATATTATTTCAAAATATTGTGAAAAAAAGGGGGAAGGGGAAGAGGGGGGCAGCTTACTAAATACCTCAGAATGTACACTGTGCCAAATCAAAGTGACTAGTGCAAAAAAGAGCAGCAGGAGGAGGGATATAAAATTCCTGATATCTATCAATATCTCTATTATATTACCCGGACAATAAAATGTGCAAATAAGCAAAAGTGTATTGTGTATAAAAATTAGTTATAAAAACCATCCACTGCATATGCCATAATATTTAATGTGCAAATATGCTAATTAAAGTGACAGGGTGCAAAGCATACAAAGAAGGAGGAATAAAAAAGAAAGGGAACAAAATGAGAGATAAAGGGATATATACCCTATCCTACTGCTGTTTGTCCACTCCAGGGACTCAATTATAAAGGAACTTATAGAACTCCAGATGCACTGCGACTATCGGTGGTGGTTTGAGTAAAGTGCACAGGTGCCGGTGATAAGCCTAACTAATACCCATCAATAGAAAAGTACTCACAAATTGGTGCCAAAGAAATAGTCAATATGTACCTGCGGTGGTTACGATAGTGTGAGCGCTCACCCGACGCGCGTTTCGGAAACGATCCTTCTTTCCTTCGTCAGGGGTGGCTATCGTTTGCGCTGAGACGCCTTATATAGCATCTACATCCGAGCGCTGCGGCCCGGGTATGTCCGGCGCATGCGCAGTCAGGAGGTCTGGAGCTTCCGGTCCCCGCGTCACATGACCGGCGGCATGGGAACGGAGTACCCAGCGTCACCACGGAAACATGGACGCGGGGAACCGGAACTCCAGGACACAGACCACACACGCGCACAGCCAGGGGCGCAGTGTGGGAAAACAAATATAGTAGGGAACATATGGAGATAAGTGGACAAGGAAAGGAGGGGGTAATAAGGAGCTGTTACCGCAAATAAATGATCAACGGGGCCATAACCATATATATAAGGGTTTCATGTGCTGCACAATCCAGTTGCTGTGTTACAATATAACAAAACAGCACCTCACTAAAACTACCATGTGGATATAGCCCCCAAGGAAAAATAATAAAAGAAAAAAAGAAAAAAAGGGGGGAAAAGAAGGGGGGATTCAACCAATCACAATTACCATGCTAATACCCAATATGTAGAAATAAATGCAAATGAATAATTAATTCATAATAAAGCAAAATTAATTAAAGAAAATAAAAAAGAAAATTAAAAAATTAATAATAAAAATAATAAAGATAAATATAATCAAAAAATAAAAAATAAAATATAAAAATAAAAAATAAAAAAATATAATAAAGCAAAAAATAAAATAAAAATAAAAAGAGAAAATAAGGACAAATTATATTTTTGCAAAATCTATATATATAAAATAAAATAAAGAGATTTATCCCATAATTGCGGTGACAGAAAATGATGAATAATGAAAAATTTTTTTTTATATATATAAAAATAATTCAAAAAAATATATATCAAAAAATATAATAAATATTCTAAGAAACACTCCAAATGTCCATAGATTGTAACAGCATATGTTATCTTCCTATGTTGAATTCGATGTTTGTAATGTTCTTTAATTGCTTGATAGATGTAAAGGTACCTTCACACATAACGATATTGTTAACGATATCGTTGCTTTTTGTGAAGTAGCAACGATATCGTTAATGAAATCGTTATGTGTGACAGCGACCAACGATCAGGCCCCTGCTGGGAGATCGTTGGTCGCTGAGGAAAGTCCAGAACTTTATTTCGTCGCTGGACTCCTGCTGACATCGCTGGATCGGCGTGTGTGACACCGATCCAGCAATGTCTTCACTGGTAACCAGGGTAAACATCGGGTAACTAAGCGCAGGGCCGCGCTTTAGTAACCTGATGTTTACCCTGGTTACCAGCGTAAAAGTAAAAAAAAACAAACAGTACATACTTACCCACAGCCGTCTGTCCTCCAGCGCTGTGCTCTGCTCTCCTCCTGCACTGGCTGTGAGCGCCGGTCAGCCGGAAAGCAGAGCGGTGACGTCACCGCTCTGCTTTCCGGCCACTGTGTTCACAGACAGCTGGAGGACAGACGGCTGTAGGTAAGTATGTACTGTTTGTTTTTTTTTACTTTTAGGATGGTAACCAGGGTAAACATCGGGTTACTAAGCGCGGCCCTGCGCTTAGTTACCCGATGTTTACCCTGGTTACCGGCATCGTTGGTCGCTGGAGAGCGGTCTGTGTGACAGCTCTCCAGCGACCAAACAGCGACGCTGCAGCGATCCGGATCGTTGTCGGTATCGCTGCAGCGTCGCTTAATGTGAAGGGGCCTTTACACGTCTTCTTCAACACCGCCGACCCAAGGCACATTCACAATCGGGCAGGCATCAGAGCATGGTTGGTCCCACAACCCATAAGGTAAGTAGACTAAAATAATAAAATTACATTGATTAGTCATACTATAAGTAAATTATATATACAGCGCATACAATAACCGAAAATAATGCTAAAATTATTTATATAAAAAACTTTTACTTAAAAAACAAAATATATTAAAATATCCCATTAAAATTTCTATAAAACAGTAGGGATATAAAAAAGTAAAAAAGATTATCAAACGATGGTTGTTATAAAAAAGGTATAAAACTCAAATTTTCATTTAGCCCCTTTGGTGATACAGTAACCAGAGTCCAGATCCACTTAGTTTCTTTTTTTGCCAAAACTGTACTTACTTTACCACCCCTCTCGTTGGTCTCTATCATATCTATACCAGTTATTTTGAGTAGTGAGGCATCACATCCATGATGTAGTTTAAAATGCTTTGGAATCGTCTTCAGGAGTGATGTATCATTCACTTCTTTAGCAGCCACAATACCCAAGATATGTTCCCTGGCCCGGACTTTAAGTTGTCTTGTCGTCATTCCTATATATACCAGGGAACATGGGCATGTGGCATGATAGATAACTGCTTTAGATGAGCATGTTATAGTTTGCTTAATTTTATATATGCTCCTGCCATCATGATTGCAAAAGGTGTCCGTTCTATTAATGTTGGGGCAAGCCACACATTGGCCACATGGTTTACACCCCACGGCCGCCTTTGAATTCATTAAAAATGAGGGGACCACTGGAGTGTAACATAATGGCTCTTAACCAATTCATCTTTCAGGTTTCTGGATCTTTGGCACCAATTTGTGAATACTTTTCTATTGATGGGTATTAGTTAGGCTTATCACCGGCACCTGTGCACTTTACTTAAACCACCACCGATAGTCGCAGTGCATCTGGAGTTCTATAAGTTCCTTTATAATTGAGTCCCTGGAGTGGACAAACAGCAGTAGGATAGGGTATATATCCCTTTATCTCTCATTTTGTTCCCTTTCTTTTTTACTCCTCCTTCTTTGTATGCTTTGCACTCTGTCACTTTAATTAGCGTATTTGCACATTAAATATTATGGCATATGCAGTGGATGGTTTTTATAACTAATTTTTATACACAATACACTTTTGCTTATTTGCACATTTTATTGTCCGGGTAATATAATAGAGATATTGATAGATATCAGGAATTTTATATCCCTCCTCCTGCTGCTCTTTTTTGCACTAGTCACTTTGATTTGGCACAGTGTACATTCTGAGGTATTTAGTAAGCTGCCCCCCTCTTCCCCTTCCCCCTTTTTTTCACAATATTTTGAAATAATATATTAAATTATTTGCACTCATATTCTATATATATATATATTTTTTTATAATATTTCATTTTATTTTTGTATAGAGTTACAATTTTTACTCTTTGGTGCAGTCATATAATAATTTATATCCTGCTGGTTGGTTTTTTATACAATATCAGTGTGCGCAAGCTTTTATTTTATCTACTTTTTGTGATTTTTACTTAATTCATATATTAAATTTGATTATATGTAATCATAGGCATCCTATCAATAAAGCCTGATTCATCCTTATCCCAGCCTTGGTTGTGTCTTTTCGGACTCTGTCCCATGTCACTTTACGTCGGTTTTTTGAAATTGAAGGGAGCCTGCCCCCCACCCCCAGGTGTTTCTATGTATAATAGCCACCTTGTACAGCAGTACTGCTGCATTTGTACAAGGTGGCTGACTTTTTCTCCTTGCCCACGTTTAATTAAACACGTACTAAATGTGCCTCATTGAGACCATTCCACTGTCCCTGAGGTGTGAATTTCCTTTTTAATGACACGCACCACCCCCATTGTTAGCGCTGCCCGTCTTCTGACATCATTGGTTGGCTGGCTGTGCCTGTGCGTCCGCCCTGCCCGACACAACGCCCCTCATTGTCTCATATATTATGACTGCGAGGGTGTGATTGATGGGCACGAGCAGTGCATATCTTCGCCTGTCTTCACTCCCCTCCTTCCGCCTTCTTCAGACTGTGCGGCCTCATGGCCGTGGCAGGCGATAAGGGATCAGCTGAGGCCGCCCAGTCTGAAGCAGGTGTAAGGACATGTGTGAGCGGCGAACATATTTACTGCACAAGGCCAAGAATCCCAGCACCGCAGTGTGACTTTATGAAAAGGCACTGTGGTTCTGGGATTTATGGCCATCGTTAACCGCACCGGCCAACATGAAATGAGGTCATAAGACGGCCTGCACTAACAGGGTATTGCCAAGGGATAACACAAGAGCGCAGTCTCCTGTACTGCAAATAACAACGGTAAGGAATCTGCGCCCAGCACCTAGGTGTAAATTTTGACACCTGTGCTGCGTCTTCTTCAAAAGAAAAGTCACGCCTCCACTACTGTTTGACAGTATAATGGGCTAAATAGTGTACGTGTTTTATTCAGCGTGTGCAAGGAGCAAAATTAAGAGAGCAACCTTTGACTTGTGCAGCATTAATGCTGTTCAAGGTGTGGCTCTTGTACCTTGCAACACCTGAGGGGGGGTTAAAGGTTACCTTTGAAATTGGTTCAACTAGGCTTCGGCCTACACTCTGCTCCTCTCCTCCTCCTGCTGACCCTGGGCTCTAACACCGCTAGTTTTTGCCCTGAAGTGCTAGTTGCACAGAGAAAAACACCAGCCAATGTGTTAGTGGGGTTCAGCACCGCCAGCTGTTCCCCTGCTGTGTAGCCGGCATCGTGTCCAGCACAAGCCACGCTGGCACAACCGACCAAAAGCTGCCACCAGTGCAGGCTTCGGCCTACACTCTGCTCCTCTCCTCCTGCTGCTGCCCCTGGGCTCAAACACCGCTAGTTTTGGCCCGGAAGTGCTAGCTGCACAGAGAAAAACACCAGCCAATGTGTTAGTGGGGTTCAGCAACGCCAGCTGTTCCCTTGCTGTGTAGCCGGCAACGTAACCTGCAAACGCCACGCAGGCACATGAACTGAAATTGAAGGAAGCCTGCCCCCCACCCTCAGGTGTTTCTATGTATAACAGCCACCTTGTACAGCAGTACTGCTGCATTTGTACAAGGTGGCTGACTTTTTCTACTTGCCCACGTGGAACTCAACACGTACAAAATGTGTCTCATTGAGACCATTCCACTGTCCCTGAGGTATGACTTTCCTTTCTAATGATACGCAGCACCACCCTTGGTAGCGCTTCCCGTCTTTTGACATCATTGGTTAGCTGGCTGCGCCTGTGCGTCCGCCCTGCTCCAAACAACGCCCCTCGGTTTCTTATTTATTTTGTCAGCGAGGGTGTGGTTTATGGGCACGAGCAGTGCATATGTTCGCCTGTCGTCACTCATCTCCTTCCGCCTTCTTCAGACTGTGCAGCCTCATGGCCGCGGCATGCGAGAAGGGATCAGCAGAGGCCGCCCAGTCTGAAGCAGGTGTAAGGACGTGTGTGAGTGGCCAAAATATTTACTGCTCAAGGCCACGAATCCCAGCACCGCAGTGTGACTTTATGAAAAGGCACTGTGGGTCTGGGATTTATGGCCATCGTTAACCGCACCGGCCAACATGAAATGAGGTCATAAGACGGGCAGCGCTAACAGGGCATTGCCAAGGGATAACACAAGAGCGCAGACTCCTGTACAGCAAAAAACAACGCTCAGGAAGCTGCGCCAAGCACCAAGGCGTTATTTGGGACACCTGTGCTGCGTCTCTTTAAAAAGCCAAGTCACGCATCCACTACAGTTTGACTGTAGAATGGGCTAAATTGTGTACGTCTTTCATTCAGCGTGTGCAAGTAGACAAATTAATAGAGCAACCTTTCACTTGTGCAGCATTAATACTGCACAAGGTGTGTCTCTTGTACTTTGTAACACCTGAGGGGGGGTTAAAGGTTTCCTTTGAAATTGGTTCAACTAGGCTTTGGCCTACACTCTGCTCCTCTCCTCCTCCTCCTGCTTCACCACGGGCTCTAACATCGCTAGTTTTTGCCCGCAAGTGCTAGCTGCACAGAGAAAAACACCCACCATTGTGTTAGTGGGGTTAAGCAACGCCAGCTGTTCCCCCACTGTGTAGCCGGCAAAGTGTCCTGCAAACGCAACGCAGACACAAAGCTGCCTCCAGTGCAGGCTTCGGCCTACACTCTGCTCCCCCTGCTTACCCTTTGCTCCAACACCGCTAGTTGGGGCTCTAGGAAGACAATCTTTAATAGGCAATATCCGAATTCCACCAACGTCAGGCGGTCCTTGGTAGTGCTTTTAAGCGCAGGCACCTACAGCTTAGTAACCGGGTTCCAGCACCGTCAGCTGGTCCTCGATCGTGCCATTGGCTCTTGCACACTGGGGCAACGCATCTGGGTTCCAGCACCGCCAGCTGGTTCTCGGCAGTGTTTTTGTCACGGGTACTCCCTCGTGCCCAGCCTGGTTCCAGCACCGTCAGCTGTTTCCGGGTACTGTCAAACTCACTGAGACACCTATGCGTTGCCCCGTCGTTGCGGTCGAGTTAGCCAACTCCAGGGTGCCTCCAGTTTAGGAGCTTCCTATGTGGGCTGCATGAATTGGTAGTCAAGGCTGGTTCTGTAGTGCCAGTAGGCCAAGCTCTCCCTGTAGGACTGTTGGTTCCAGCACCGTCAGCTGGTTCCGGGCCGAGCTTTTGGCTTAGGTGCCTCCTCCTGGGTATCCGAGTTCCGCCAACGCCAGGCGGTCCTTGGTAGTGCTTTTAAGCGCGGGCACCTACAGCTTAGTAACCGGGTTCCAGCACCGTCAGCTGGTCCTCGGTCGTGCCATTGGCTCTTGCACACTGGGGCAACGCATCCGGGTTCCAGGACCGCCAGCTGGTTCTCGGCAGTGTTTTTGTCACAGGTACTCCCTCGTGCCAAACCTGGTTTCAGCACCGTCAGCTGTTTCTGGGTTGTGTCAAGCTCGCTGAGACGCCTATGCTTGCCCCGTCGTGTTGCGGTCGGGTTACCCAACTCCAGGGTGCCTCCAGTTTAGGAGCTTCCTATGTGGGCTGTGTGAATTGGTAGTCAAGGCTGGTTCTGTAGTGCCAGTAGGCCCAGCTCCCCCTGTAGGACTGTTGGGGTTCGGTAACTGCGGCTGCCTCGCGGCCTAGCTGTTCTCTCCTCTCCTGTGGGCCTTCGGGTCCACCACCTGGTTCCAGCACCGTCAGCTGGTTCTCGGCAGTGTCTTTTGCTCTTGTACCTTCTGCTCCCCATTCTGGTTCCAGTACCGTCAGCTGGTTCCGGGCAGAGCCTTTGGCTTAGGTGCCTCCTTCTGGGTATCCGAGTTCCGCCAACGTCAGGCGGTCCTTGGTAGTGCTTTTTAGCACGGGTACCTCCTGCTTAGTAACCGGGTTCCAGTAACGTCAGCTGGTCCTCGGTAGTTCCATAGGCTTTTGTCTTGAACCTTCGGGTAGCCATCCGAGTTCCAGTTCCATCAGCTGGTTCTTGGCATTTTCTCAGCCTTCTTGTACCTTCTGCTACATTTCCAAGTTGAAGACCCTAACGTCGACGACCCGGAAGACCACCCCGATGACGACGATGACGACGGCGGAGACGACGACGGCGGAAACGACGACACTGGAGACGACGACCCTGGAGATGACGACATGGAAGACCGAGAAGCAGAAGAACAAGAGGCTGCAGAACAAAGAGCAGAAGAACATTAAGCATAACACTTAATATCAGAGCAAAATATATTATCTAAATTATATGCAGAAGAAGACTAAGCAGTGTATGGGGGTGAGTCCGTTCCTCCTCGTGGTGCCCCTGGATAAAGCCTGATGCTGCAGGCCAAACTGAACGCGGACAAATGTAACTTTTGTGACTGGCAGAACGGAAGGTGTAATCTTCCAACTTTTATAGATAACAACTACGGGAATGCCTGTCACAAATGAGAATATGATGAAGAAGTAGAATAGGAAGAATAATAACAGTTGAATAAAATGAATATGTAGAATAGGAAGAATAATAATAGTTGAATAAAATGAATATGAAGAATGTATTAAAAAAAAAAAAAGGTAAAGGATGAAGAAGAAGATGAATAAGGTGAAGAAGAAGTTGATGTCAAAGATGCTGATGATGATGAAGATGAAAGTGTGGGAAAAGTAAAAAAAAAAGAAGGAGAAGGGCGTGGAATAGTGAAACATCAATATCTGACAAAATAAAAAAAAAAATTACATAGTCAATATCTTTGTCACTCCGAACGTCTTTAAAAAAAAACAAAAAAACATGCTATTCTATTTGATTGGGCTAAACCTCTATGACTTTAATGTCTCCGCCACCTCCCCAAATACATCCTGCATTATTCTTAGTTGTTTTCCTTCATGTAGAATGAACCTACAAGGAAAGAAAGGGTTTATTTTAATTCCGATATTTTGGTCCCATTGACTTGCATTGGGATTGGGTATCGGTATGGGCGATATCCGATATTTTTTGAATATCGGCCGATCCTATCCGATACCGATACTTTCCGATATCGGAAGGTATCGCTCAACACTAGTAGGGACCTGTTCACACTGGAGGTGCTGGTACAGAAGTGTAATATGGAGGAGCAGGTAGGGACCTGTTCACACAGGAGGTGCAGAAAAGGAAACAAGCAGAAAGTAGTAAGAGGGAACAGGTTGGGACCTGTTCAGACTGGAAGCAAACTGCAAGGCTGCGAATAGGAGCGGTAGAGCAGCAAGAGATAGCACAGCAATAAAAGCTAAGCAGAGCGGAGCCACAAGGAATGTGGAGAGGAGCTGCAGCAAGAGATACTGCTGAAGCTAAGCAGAGTGGAACCGCAAGGATTGCGGAGAGAAGCTGCAGCAAAAGATACTGCTGAAGCTAAGCAGAGTGGAACCGCAAGGATTGCAGAGAGAAGCTGCAGCAATAGATTACTGCAGCAACGGGAGCGGAGCAGAGTAGAATGGAGCAGAACTGCAGGAGTGCGGAGTAGAGATCAAGCCACAAAGCTACAGAGCAGGCAGAGCCGCAAGAGTGTGGAGCAGAAGCAGACTGAGAACACAAGGAAAAACACAGCAGGGAAGGAAGCCACATAAAAGGAGACAGAGATAAGACAAAGTACAGACAAGGCAATGGAACAAGACACAAGGACAAAGACACAGGGACCAGGATATTCTGCCTCCTGGAGGGCGGACTACAAGCTCAAGGCAATAGCACAGAGAAAAGCCTCCAGAGAGGGAGTAACTCAGAGCAGGACCTGGCAAACTCAGCAGCTAAACAGTAACTGAGCTAACACATTGCACAGGCCCAGACCACAGGGTGGAGCTGCACTAAATACTGGAGACCTCTTGGTAATTGGTCAGGAACAGATTAGACAGGTGCACCTGATTCCTATAAGAACCAGAGAGTTCAGGCACCGCCCCCTATACACATAGCCATGAGGCATGCAGAGAGCAGAGACACAGAACATGGAGCTGGCATGAAACAGAAACCACATCATGGCCTGGAACAGTGGGTAAGAATGTGTGAGAAATGAGAGGCCATGCCGTGATGCCAGCAGAGTTGTTACACTGAGACTCTTTCGCCCAGGGCCCACAAAAACCTGGAGCTAACCCTGGTCCCTCATCATGTTCACATTCCATCTACCTTGGTATCGCCGTTCTATCTCCTTGATATCCTGATGAAATCTTTTTCCTTGCTCTTTGCTAAGAGCACCAAGGTTTTCAGGAAAATAGTTGAAATGGGAACGTAAAAATTTTTTTCTTCAGACAACTCAAGGCTTTGAAACATTTCAGCATGTTCTCCACAATGGACTAAAATGTTTAATCTTTGCAGTTGCCTAGAAATGTCTTCAAGACTTCTATAAAAGAATCCCAAACCCCTTTCATCTTTGTTTTGAATACGTCGTCCTTCAAGATTTTCTTAATATCCGGACCCACGAAAATGCATTCCTTCAGTTTTGCTTTGGACAGTCCCTGAAACTTGGTACACAGGTACTTAAAAGTCTCTCCTTCTTTCAATAGAGCTTTCACAAACAGGTTCACAGCCCAAGCGTAATGTAGAGTGGACAACTTTAGTGGGATCAACTAAATTTTCCGCAACTACAGTGAGGAAAATAAGGATTTGAAATGCTGCCAATTTTGCAGGTTTTCCCTCCTACAAAGAATGGAGAGGTCTGTCATTTTTATCATAGGTACACTTCCCATGTGAGAGACAGAATCTAAAAATAAAAAACAGAAAAACACAATGTATAATTTTTAAATAATTGAATTGCATTTTATTGCATAAAGTAAGTATTTGATCACCTACCAACCAGCAAGAATTCTGGCTCTCATAGACCTGTTATTTTTTCTTTAAGAAGCCCACCTACTCTGCACTCATTACCTGTACTAATTGCACCCGTTTGAACTTGTTACCTGTATAAAAGACACCTGTACACATTCAATCATACTCCAACCTCTCCACCATGGCCAGGACCAAAGAGCTGTCTAAGGACACCAGGCACAAAATTATAGACCAGCACAAGGGTGGGATGGGATAAAGGACAATAGGCAAGCAGCCTGGTGAAAAGGCAACAACTGTTGGCACAATTATTTGAAAATGGAATATACAAATTGCCTCTTCAGAGAAAAACAGAACTTGAACTCTCTAGCGCCACCTGTTTGAAGTAGTGATCCTACAAATCACAACCTTTAATGAGTTTTGCAATATGACTTAGGATAAAATGCCAAATCAGTATCTCAATTTGCAGAAGAGGCAATTTGCATATTAAATTTCCCAGAGGAGCATTGCACGGTGAATAAACTTCCTTAACTTGACAAGCCAGAGCTGGTATGTCATTCTCCACAAGGAGAAACCTTACCCCTTAGAAAATGGAAGAAACACAAGATGACTGTCAATCTTCCTCTGTCTGGGGCTCCATCTAAGATCTCGTCCCATGGGGCAAGAATGATTTTGAGAAAGGTCAAGGAATGAGCCCAGAACTGCAAAGGAGGACCCAGTCAATGACTTGAAGAGAGCTGGGACCACAGTCTCAAACATTACCATTAGTTCGCCAATGACCATCTGAATGATCCAGAGGCATAGGAGAAGGTCATGTGGTCAGATGAGACCAAGATAGAACTTTTGTATCAACTCCACGTGTTTGGAGGAAGAAGAAGTTTTTGGGCAAAAATATGTATGTGGTCAATTTAAGGAGCGCTATGGCTAGAGAGCACACTGCAATGGATTAGTGGTAAGCAAAACTTTTATTAAACCTCTACTCATTTTAGCAGCGGACCGCTACCTTCCTCAGGGGTATTTCATCTGACTCTACCTGAGGAAGGTAGCGGTTCACTGCCAAAACGCGTAGTGGTTTTAAAAAAGGTTTGTTTACCACTTATCTATTGCAGTGTGCTCTATAGCCATAGCACTTCTTAAATTGACCACATACATATTTTTCCCAAAAACTTTGATATTCTCCTTGAGGCATTGTGGCTGGAGCAGGTTGGGGCCATAGAGAGCATCTCCAGGCAACAGGACCTGAAGTGACATCACATCCTCTGAAGTGGCATCATGTGACTGGATCTTGTTCCTACAGGACCAGACCAGGAAGCACAGGAGAGGCCCCGGAGCAACAGAGCAGGAGTGCACGGAGACACCTGCTACCGAAGTTGTGCTTCCAGGTGAGAGGCTAATCCCACCACCTTTCATTGAAATATCTCCATTAAACCACCTGGTGCTTTTCATGCTGCGCTCTTCCATGTTTATTGGAGGAAGAAGAAGGGTAAGTACAATCCCAAGAACACTGTCACAACCGTGAAGAATGGTGAGGGAAATATCATACTTTGGGGGTGCTTTTCTGCAAAGGGAACAGGACGACTGCAGCATATTGAAGGGAGCATGTATGGGATCATGCATCGCAAGACCTCCTTCCCTCTATAAAAGCAGTGAAGGTGGGTCATGGCTGGATATTCCAGCATGATAATGACCCAAAACACACAGCTAGGGCAACTATAAAGCGGGGCTCTGTAAGAAGCATTTCATGCTCCTGGAGTGGTCTAGTAAGTTTCCAGAATTGAATCCAATATAAAAACTTTGGAGGTAGCTGAAACTTAATGTTGCCCTGTGAGAGCCCCAAAACCAGAGAGATCTGAAGATCTGCCTGGAAGAGTGGGCCAAAATCCTTGCTGCAGTGTGTGCAAACTTGGTCAAGAACAACAGAAAATGTCTAACCTCTGTAATTGCAATCAAAGGTTTCTGTACCAAATACTAAGTTTGATTTTTCTATTGTATCAAATACTTATTTCATGAAATAAAATGAAAATTAATTATGCAAAAATCATGCAATGTGATTTTCTGGATTTTTGTAAGATTCTGTCTCTCACAGTTGAAGTATACCTATGATAAAAATGACAGACCTTTCAATTCATTGTAGGTGGGAAAACTTGCAAAATCAGCAGTCTATCAAATACCTATTTTCATTTCTGTATGTTCTTGAGTCCAAGTACAAAAGATGTTCTCATTGGCCAAGTTTTTTTGGCTCAAATTATGAGTTCCCTCCAGATCATAGGCACACCAAAATGAAAGCTCTCTCTCTTCCTTTTAGACAACTGTCATCGTTCTTATACCTAAACAGAACACACTCCCCGACTTGTCCTGATCACCTAGTTTACTGATGGTGGTTCTGTTGATGTATTCTTACATTTTTATTGGCTCTATTCCTGTACACATATAACAATCCATTGCTAATAATATTATATAATACATGGATATGTTTTTAAATTATTGTGCTGTCTTACAAGTTAAGAGATACTACATTTTATTTATGCTAAGAGCACTAAAGCGGTTGTCCAAGTTGGTGATGAAAGTCAACAGTCAATCTATGCGACAGCAGACTTCTCAATCCTTACAGCGAACACACTGTACTCTGTCAGGATGCTCTGGTGCAGGTGGGGAGAGGGAGAGGTTATGCAGTTACGAATCGATTTCCTGTCTCTGCACAGGGGGAGTCTTGAACCATCTCCGCTGCGGTCTCCCATTTTTCTCCAGCTGCAGTGGAGCCTGCTCAGCTGAGACGTCGGTCCCAGCGTCTAGTTCAGGCTTATACTGGGCGACTGGTTACTACTGTCTTTCCAGGCTCTGCCTTTGTAGCCAGCAATGTTCAGCAGCGAGCAGTTCTTTCTGGGACTAAGTCCTGCTTTTCCCATACTGAGCATGCCCACGGGACAACCTCCCATTGGAGGTCGAGGGTCACATGCTCAGGTCCTGTTGCGGCTCCTATAAAAGGTTTGCATGGCCGCTCGGCCATGCGCTAGTGTACACTTGTAAACATGTGTGTGTTGACGTGTGAAAGTCGTTCATTAATTATCCCCTCCCTTGTGTATGAATGCTCGCGTAAGGTGGATGATTGCTATCTAGCGTCCAACTTAGCTGTCTGCACGTGACACACAAAACAGCATCTAATTGCTGTGACCGCCAGTGCGCCGCCGTGCGCTTTCACAGTGCTTTCCTTACCCAAGTCTGGGTGGTTAGTGCCGTCCGCCAGAGCGGCAGCACACGCACTCTCGTGCATTTAAATAATTATTATTATTTCATTCACTCTGACACCCCAGTTGCGGTGTCAAGCGCAAGAGGTCTAGAATGAACTCTAATCCAGAGTCTTGGGATTGAGTTCTGTGACTCCTTGCTTGCGCTCTTTTGTGCAGTACCGTGACCCTGTGACGCAACAGGGTTCGCTTTCTTCATACAGGGTGAAGTTAACCCATGTGTGAATCCATTTTGTACCACCATATAGTCTGTCATTACTCAGCAGCAGGTTCCATCTCTGCACGGTGGATCCCGGGCTGTGAACGCACCTTATTATATCTATTTAATTATTTGGTGCGTTCCGCTAGCCCTAACACCACATAATTAGTCTCATAGGGCCAGGAACTAACTCACATACAAAGTGGTTACCCCATAGTTCAACAAAGAGTGCAAGTGTGGAGTACTCCCAATAGCAACAAAGAAAAACAGACTAACTATAAACCACAAAGGAAAGTAAGAGCAGACAAATTTTATTTAAACATCAACAACAGTAAAAAATCAAGTACATATATTACAAAAAGTCAGACAGGTAGCAAGGAGGAACAACCAAAACAGAGGGGCAGACCGTAAATATAGACAGGGTAATGAGACGCCCAGTGTGGATAAATAGCTAGCCCTAACATATGTAACTGCAAGTATGTGATTTGCATACATGCAGTCACGCGACAAATAGACATGCGTGGCTTCTCTCAATGCAAGTGAATTGAGTGAGGCCAGACACATTTATTTGGAATGTAGCTGGTGTTGTGCCCAATGGTGGCACATGTGGATTTGGGGACCCAATGTGCCACAGGACCGGGCCTGTTATGACCTGGTGGTCAGGACAATAATGGACCTGGTGGTTAAGAGCACACGGAATGACCTGATAGTTACTGATAATATAGGACGAGCTCTGAGACGTGGGAACTCTGCTGACCGCAATCCCTAAACCTATCACACACACTAGAAATAGCCGTGGAGCGCTCCTGACGCTCCCTAGGCGCCTCGTCACAGCCTAAGGAACTAGCTAGCTCTAAAGATAGAAAAATAAAGCCTACCTTGCCTCAGAGAAATTCCCCAAAGGAAAAGGCAGCCCCCCACATATAATGACTGTGAGTAAAGATGAAAATTACAAACACAGAGATGAAATAGATTTAGCAAAGTGAGGCCCGACTTACTGAACAGACAGAGGATAGGAAAGGTAGCTTTGCGGTCAGCACAAAAAACTACAAAAAGACCACGCAGAGGGCGCAAAAAGACCCTCCGCACCGACTCACGGTGCGGAGGCGCTCCCTCTGCGTCCCAGAGCTTCCAGCAAGCAAGACAACAATCAAAATAGCAAGCTGGACAGAAAAATAGCAAACCAGAGAAAAACAAGCAGGAACTTAGCTTCTGCTGGGAAGACAGGTCACAAGAACGATCCAGGAGTGAACTAGACCAATACTGGAACATTGACAGGTGGCATGGAGCAATGATCTAGGTGGAGTTAAATAGAGCAGCCAGCTAACGAATTAACCTCGTCACCTGTGGAAGGAACCTCAGAAGCCGCAGCCCCACTCACCACCACCAGAGGAAGCCCATGGACAGAACCAGCCGAAGTACCATTCATGACCACAGGAGGGAGCTTGACAACAGAATTCACAACACGGGCCTGCCTAGAAAGGGGCATAGCTAAGTAACAACCTGTTGTTCACTGGAGCTACTGATGGTAAAGACAGACTGGGCTGCGGGTAGCCACCAGATACCAATCCTGGCAGAGCCCGGTAGTGCAGCTGCTGACTTCAGGGGTCAGGTGCGCTCATAGTGGTTAGGGCTAGGTCTTTGTTCAGACTAGTAAGTTCTGGCACCTCCACAGAATGGATATTGACATGGATTCAGGCTCACTTAAGACACGCTGGTCTAGGTTCCCTGATCAGGGTTTGGCCACACATGGACCGGGTAAAAAAATTTAGGCACTGGCCTCTCTGGGACCAGGGGAATTAGGGAACAGGACTGGCCTCTCGGGACCATGAATACAGGCACAGAACTGGCTACACTGGAACCAGGGAACTTTGGATACAAGACTGGCCACACCAGGACCAGTGAACTTCTGATACAAGACTGGCCACGCTGGGACCAGCAGATTCAGGACCCTGTCTACACAGAGACCATGGGACCTCACAACTCACTAGTAATACACTTTACTCACTAATGACTCTGCACGTTGCTTGGCCACTTTCTACAGAAGAGGGAGTCTTTCATGCAAGATGCTCTTGGCTGGGAACAATCTTGCAGGTGTACACATGTTAAATGCATCTCAGGAACAAGCTGATGGCATTTAGCAAAAGAGCAGGGGAGTGTGAGAGAGTTGCACACTAGACGTACTGCCAGGAGCTGCAGGGTGCACATACAGACTAGGAAGCAACAGAAAGCAGGAGCATTCCGGTGACCGCGCCACGGACCATGGTGGTTAGTAAGCCAGTGTCCTTGCATGGAGGTGGAAGGGGACACCATGCAGGGGCATTGGCAATAGTGCTACAGCCGAAAGTATGCAAATTGCATACTTGCATTCACATGACCATCCACTCTTGCAACAGGCAGCAGATCCTGACATATGGTGCACTCACTGTGAGAATTCAGAAATCTGCAGTCACCTAGACTGACTGCAGACTTTCATCACAAATGTGTATAACCCTTTTAAATATATTAACCCTGCTGTTCTGTTTATTTTTTGAATCAAATAAATTAACATTTTTTGCAATATTTGCTTCATATTGCACATAAAAACTTTTCTTTATTCTAAACTATATACAAACTTTTCACAAAAAAAAAGGTTTTTTGTCAAAAACAAATGATAAATGCGATCAATGTATTACTTGCATTGATCACATGTATAATTTACATGACGCTTGCACAAGTATTTTGCACATTTGCAACACATAATATTAGATTTATGGTTACTGGACGTTGGACAGAATGAGCATCTTTTTCGCTTGCAGCTGGTTGCGATGGTGGAAGCCGTTTCAGTATCAGTGGTGGTCGAAGCTGTTGGCTCGCCGTCTCCACCATGCTCTCGAATTTGTCGGGCCACTTTTTCTGCACTCTCATTTCTTGGATTTCGTGGCCGTGCTTTTACATATGGATTAGTGAGAGACTTTAGGTGAATTCTGCTTAGGACAGCATTGCACAGTGTAATACTGTACAACCAGCAAACACATGGAAAATCAGAAAATCATGATTTATAATATGAAATGTTGACAACTGAATGGAACTAGATCTATATGAACAGCAGGGTAAATAAAAACCAGTGAAATAAATTGCGCATAGCTATACTGGAAGCGAATCCGTGGGCTGTATCGCAACTTGAAAATGTTGGTATGTGTAAATCTTTTCTGACCAAAAGTAGTCAGATACATTGATAAATAGTAGTAGATGCAATATATAGTTCAAAATGAGGTGATAGCACCTTTATTTTTGTCAAAAACTGTCTGGAGAGCTGAATAAAGGCCTATCGGTCATTTTTGACCGAACAGTACAAGTGTAAAAAAAAATGTACCAAATAAAGTAAACAAAAATTAAAAAAAAAAAAATTCCCACAGAGAGTACCCCCCTAATGACGAAAAGTCAGGGAGCCTCAAGTCTCAGAATCACACGCTGAATTTTTATAACATTATAGAATTTCAAAAACGGTCATTTTTGACCTAACAGAACAGCAGGGTTAAGCACTGTAGCATGCTCAATACTAACAGCAGGTAATATACTTACAATCAGGACTCAGATCAGCTTACTAGTTCCAGTGGTCATCACATGATTACTCATGCAATGTTCATACATTGTCACATCACAGCTAGCTTATCTTCCTTTTTCTCTCAGTAAAGCAAGGGCAGTAGTATTTCACTGAACATTCATAGAATCAGGAAAAGCAGCTCTTTGGCATATAAGTGGTCACATGGCAACTCAAATGAATTAAACAGGGCGGGGCGGAAGAAGGCCAAGCTGAATTCTTGCCCGGGTGCCAGAAAACCTAGAAACACATCTGGTAGCATGTCTAAGTCATGCAGGTTGCTCAAGCGAAATTGAAAAATGGCTCATGAGACACTTTAGGGAAATGGACATCCACTGGTTCCATGACAGGTTTTTGACAATAATAAAAAACAACTACCTTTCACAACAGATGCCAGCTCCAACAAAAGTGGGGGCGCTTCTAAGCCTTATTCTTACTACCAGGCCAAACAGCATATTGAATGTATATGGATCGCCCCCAGACGCAGGGCAACGCGTTCTCAGTACCGGGCCTCTCTGATTCGGCTCTTAGGCTGTCACGGTGGCTAGACCCGGCCCGCGACCCTGCTAAGGGGCGTCCAATGAAGGAGATGCAGTCTGTCAGGGGTTCGTGACGCCACCTGTGGTGTTCGGTCAGGGTGACTGACGCTGCTGTGGGGTCCGCTGGGGTGATGGAATGGCAGCTGGATGGTATACCTTCCCACAGGTGAAGTATGTCCCCAGGGCTTCCCAGTAAGGTAGATGGTGATGGTGTGAGGTGCAGGCAATAACGAGGACACAAGGTTGCAGTCTCTTTACCTCTTTACTGAAGACTTCAGGATCCTCAATCCAGAGCACGTTTAACAGGGCTATCTGAGACTGGCCGGTCCGATGGGCACTTCCAGAGTTTCCTTCGCAGATGGAAATCGTTGCCTACCCCTAGTGCCTGTTTGTGTTGTAGTCCTACCCTGCTGAGCATTCGGAATAGTCCTCACAACTGCTGTTCTCGTTCGTCGTTCTCTACAGCTCTCCCTCTCTTTAGTTCCAGATGTTGCTAGTTTCTCGTCCCCCAGATATGTTATGGCTAGGACGCACCCGTATGACGGGAAGGCCTGGAGGTCTTCCGTGACCCTAGAGATGCCCCTCTCCCACTGTTGCCCCCTATGTCTTTGTAGGAAATTTAAGGTAGACAGCCAACCTATAATTAACTGTCCTGCGGAGTTCAAAGTAAGGCATAGAGTCAGTTACTCCCGCAGTGTTCCGGCCACCGGCTACGCGCCTCAGTAGGATGTTGCCTCGGTCTCACGTCACGACTCCTACTGGCTCTCCTTTGTGCTTGATCTCGTTTACACTGTTCCACAATATCCTTCCCTTCGTGTCTCTTTCTTAGGATACCGCCGCAAGGTAGTGCAGGCGCAGTTCCGTTACATTCTGTTCTGTTCGCTAGGCACCTGCCAGGTTCCCACTCCTGACAGGGACCCCCCTGTGTCTTCTCCCTGCAACACCCCCTGCCATGGGATGTTGCCTGAATCCAACCCAGTCAGCTTCTGACTAACTTCCTCCCCGACCCCTAGTTTTACCAGTGTGAGGAGTGGCCCAATAAATAAAGCCTTTTGCTCCCCCTAGTGGCCGGAGGGTGAAGTGTAAAGTTTTCTGGTGATACCTGGTCAGGAGAACTCCTTTAGTGCCACCAGACGTACCATCACTCCCCTTAGTGGCAGAGCGTCATACTGCAACGACCAGATCTCTGGGGCGCTGCACTCCCCCCCGGTTAAATCCAGTACTCCTGGACTGGGAAGAAGAACAACAATACATAGCAGCAAAAGACATACAAAATTTTTGAAATGCTAAAACAAGTAAATGGAACAATGCTTCCCTTTATGGGAGGTGAGGACACTTGAACGTTACAAACAAAATTAAATATTTTTAAATAACAGGTTGACTATAAATAACTCTCAGTACCCAGCCGGGTATTCTACCAAGTGCAAACTTTGAACAATAATTTAACTTTTTCCTTTAAGGGCGTATAAGCTGAACCCACTAAAGGCCTACTATAAAATACTATATAAATAACTCAACTTTTCTTTCCATTCTAACTTCCCCAATGCAGGACCGCCTAGCTCCTTGGCTGGGCCTACTGTCATTGTGCCGACCATCTTTCTACAGTTCTCAGGAAGACTCTCTCTCTAACCCCTATGGGTTCACTTTCAAGCTTTCCTGTCCTCAGTCTCTATCAACATTATCAAACTTTCTAAATTTCAACATTATTAACATTTCAACTTTTATTAAAGCAATCATGTAAACATTCCCTTTAAGAGGGACCCAAGTCTCTAGGGGGTAGTGCAGATTCTCTCTCTGTCTGCAAGTCCACTGAAAGCAAGACCTTCTGCATCATGTCTGGATGGGTTTAAGTAGAAAGGGGTAAGGAAAGCAAAGAGTTAACTATGTACAATTGCGGGCTTCCGAGGTTTATTCTCGCGACGGTAGATTGCAAGGCATCCGTTGGTAGCGAACACTTCCCGGCCTGGAAAGATCTGTGTTCGACCTCTCATCTGATGCGGTGTCAATGTCACTAATCAGTTTTTCAGATATCATCTGGGTTCGAATGTCAATTTTGGTAGTAGGTTCATTATCAGCAATAATGCCCACTGTGGTAGTTGTATTAGGATTTGTCAGTTCAGAGTTAGTCTTAGTCATGGCAGCAGGTGGCGCTGCTACAGAGCTTATCAGTAGGTCTTCTGTCACTGGGGCAGGGTCATTCTTCATACCTGCTTCAGATGCGGTCCCTCTGGTGCCGGCCTGCTCCGTCTCCGCTGGGATCTGGAACGCTGACTGCGGGGCCTTGCGCTGTGGCGTTGTCATCTCTGTTTGCAGCATCTCGCTTTCCGGCAGAGCCTTGCTTTCTGGCTTCGGAGCGCTGGAACTTCTTTTTCGCTCCGGACCACACGAGGCTGCCGACAGATGTCTGGTGAGGACCCTGATGACGGTCTCCTTCCACCCGGCCTCAGTGCTCAGCTGCACCTGCCGGAGTTGATCGCTGAGCTCGTCCACTCCGGCCTGCAGGAAGTCGGGGAAAACAGGTGACGCCTGGCCACGGTATCTCTCTGGGTAGCTGGGGGGGTCCTCTGCTCCGACCCCATGCTCCGATCCCGGTCGGCTGGCCATGGCGTCTCCCACAAGGCTTAGTTCTTCTCCCTCGTCCCTTTCTTGCTCTCTATTTCGTGGGCGGTTTCGCTTCCTTTGTCTCCGTCCTCCACTGAGGATCAGGAGGCGGATCTCGGCTGCTGACGGACACGTCCTCAAAGTACAGAAATATTTAGACTGGGCAGCCATTACTTTTCGCGCTCTTCAGCTTGCTCACGCCCACTTCCACGCCCTTCTTCTTCTCCTGCGCTCCTTGTGGCGTGGCAATGGCGGCGGTTTTGGTGGGGATCTTGCGGCAGATAGCAATACACAGTCTTTGCAATAAATCACAGTTCAAACACGTTTCAATCACAGTTCCAAGGCACACATGACCTGATTCTTCAGGCTTAAGTACGATCCTGTTTGTGACGCCAAGTAGGATCGCCCCCAGACGCAGGGCCACGCGTTCTCGGTACCGGGCCTCTCTGATTCGGTTCTGAGGCTGTCACGGTGGCTAGACCCGGCCCGCGACCCTGCTAAAGGGTGTCCAATGAAGGTGATGCAGTCTCTCAGGGGTTCGTGACGCCACCTGTGGTGTTCGGTCAGGGTGACCGACGCTGCTGTGGGGTCCGCTGGGGTGATGGAATGGCAGCTGGATGGTATACCTTCCCACAGGTGAAGTATGTCCCCAGGGCTTCCCAGTAAGGTAGATGGTGATGGTGTGAGGTGCAGGCAATAACGAGGACACAAAGTTGCAGTCTCTTTACCTCTTTACTGAAGACTTCAGGATCCTCAATCCAGAGCATGTTTAACAGGGCTATCTGAGACTGGCCGGTCCGATGGGCACTTCCAGAGTTTCCTTCGCAGATGGAAATCGTTGCCTACCACTAGCGCCTGTTTGTTTTGTAGTCCTACCCTGCTGAACATTCGGAATAGTCCTCACAACTGCTGTTCTCGTTCGTCGTTCTCTACAGCTCTCTCTCTCTTTAGTTTCAGATGTTGCTAGTTTCTCGTCCCCCGGATATGTTATGGCTAGGACGCACCCGTGTGACGGGAAGGCCTGGAGGTCTTCCGGGACCCTAGAGACGCCCCTCTCCCACTGTTGCCCCCTATGTCTTCATAGGAAATTTAAGGTAGACAGCAAATCTATAATTAACTGTACTGCGGAGTTCGAAGTAAGGCCTAGAGTCAGCTACTCCCGCGGTGTTCCGGCCACCGGCTACGCGCCTCAGTAGGATGTTGCCTCGGTCTCACGGCACGACTCCTACTGGCTCTCCTTTGTGCTTGATCTCATTTACACTGTTCCACAATATCCTTCCCTTCGTGTCTCTTTCTTAGGATACCGCCGCAAGGTAGTGCAGGTGCGGTTCCATTATGTTCTGTTCTATTTGCTAGGCACCTGCCAGGTTCCCATGCCTGACAGGGACCCCCCTGTGTCTTCTCCCTGCAACACCCCCTGCCACGGGATGTTGCCTGAATCCAACCCAGTCAGCTTCTGACTAACTTCCTCCCCGACCCCTAGTTTTACCAGTGTGAGGAGTGGCCCAATAAATAAAGCCTTTTGCTCCCCCTAGTGGCCGGAGTGTGAAGTGCAAAGTGTTCTGGTGATACCTGGTCAGGAGAACTCCTTTAGTGCCATTAGACGTACCATCACTCCCCTTAGTGGCAGAGCGTCATACTGCAACGACCAGATCTCTGGGGCGCTGCATATAGGTTGGGGTCATTTGAGTAACAGTGATCACAAAATAATAAGTTTTCACTTATCCTTTAATTATACAGTATGTACAGTGGGGAAAATAAGTATTTGGTCCCTAACTGAGCTATATAGCCTTGCTTGATCCTTTAGTCAGTGCCAGTTGTCCATTGTTTATGGAGGATTCACATCCCTTCTGGTCTCTCCTTTTCGCTGTGCTTTTCTTCAAAGATAAGTCCTGGCTTTGTTTTTGCTGTCCACCTGCTGTGGACCTTCTAATTCTGTGCATTTTTCATGTTTGGTCTTGTCCAGCTTGTTGTGAAGGATTTTTTGCAGCCTAGCTGTCTCTCTGGAGATGCAGATATACCCTCCATGTCTTTAGTCAGATGTGGTGTTTTGTTTTTTCTGTGATGGATATTTTCTAGTGTTTTAATACTGACCGCGTAGTACTCTGTTCTATCCTTTCTTTTTAGCTAGTATGGCCTCCTATGCTAAATCCTGATTTCATGTCTGCGTATGTTATTTCCCTCTCCTCTCACAGTCAATATTTGTGGGGGGCTGTCTGTCCTTTGGGGATTTTCTCTGAGGCAAGATAGGTTTCCTGTTTCTGTCTTTAGGGGTAGTTATTTCTTAGGCTGTGTCGAGGGGTCTAGGGAGCGTTAGGTACCCCCCACGGCTGCTTCTAGTTGCGCTGCTAGTTCAGGGTTTGTGGTCCGTACAGGTACCACCTTCTCCAGAGTACGTCTCATGCTGCTCCAAGGCCACCAGATCATAACAGTACAACTGGCCAACAATGAGTTAATTGCATCTCAGAAGAAGGGAGGTACGATTTTGAGCCATTTTTTTTTCCTTAGCCTATTTGGTCTGTTCCTCCCTCTTAATCTCTGGGTGGCTATGGAACGGAACCTAGTAATAACATGAGTGTTCAGGAGTTAGTTTCTCGTGTGGATCTGCTTGCTGCTAGGGTACAGGGTATTTCAGAGTATATTGTTCAGACTCCTGCCTTAGAACCTAGGATTCCCACTCCTGATTTATTCTTTGGTGACAGATCCAAATTTTTGAGTTTCAAAAATAACTGTAAACTGTTTTTTGCATTGAGGCCCCAGTCTTCTGGTGATCCCATTCAGCAGGTTAAAATCATCATATCCCTGCTGCGTGGTGACCCACAGGATTGGGCATTTTCCCTGGAAACTGGCAATCCTGCTTTGCTTAATGTTGATTCTTTCTTTCAAGCATTGGGGTTATTGTATGATGAGCCTAATTCTGTGGATCAAGCTGAGAAAATCTTGCTGGACCTGTGTCAAGGTCAAGAAGCGGCAGAATCGTATTGCCAGAAATTTAGAAAATGGTCTGTACTGACTAAATGGAATGAGGATGCCTTGGTGGCAATTTTCAGAAAGGGTCTTTCTGAATCCGTTAAAGATGTTATGGTGGGGTTCCCCACGCCTGCTGGTCTGAGTGATTCTATGTCTCTGGCCATTCAGATTGATCGGCGCTTGCGCGAGCGCAGAGTTGTGCAAACTGTGGCGTTGTCCTATGAGCGGAGCCCTGAGCCTATGCAGTGTGATAGGATTTTGTCTAAAGCTGAAAGTCAAAGATTCAGGCATCAGAATAGGTTGTGTTTTTACTGCGGCGATTCTGCTCATATTATTTCTGATTGCCCTAAACGTACAAAGAGAATCGCTAGTTCTGTTACCATCAGTACTGTACAACCTAAATTTCTGTTATCTGTGACCTTGATCTGCTCAGTATCATTATTTTCTGTTATGGCATTTGTAGATTCAGGCGCCGCTCTGAACTTAATGGACTTAGAATTTGCCAGATGTTGTGGTTTCCCCTTGCAGCCTTTGCAGAACCCTATTCCTTTAAGGGGCATTGATGCTACACCGTTGGCTAAAAATAAACCTCAGTTTTGGACACAGCTGACCATGCGCATGGCGCCAGCCCATCAGGAAGATTGTCATTTTCTGGTGTTGCATAATTTGCATGATGATATTGTGCTGGGTTTTCCATCGTTACAGCTACATAATCCGGTGTTAGATTGGAAATCTATGTCTGTGACTAGTTGGGGTTGTCAGGGGGTTTATGGTCACGTTCCTTTGATGTCAATTTCCTCTTCCCCCTCTTCTGAAATTCCTGAGTTTTTGTCAGATTTTCAGGATGTATTTGATGAGCCCAAATCCAGTTCCTTTCCACCACATAGGGACTGTGATTGTGCTATTGACTTCATTCCAGGTTGTAAGTTCCCTAAGGGCCGACTTTCAACCTGTCTGTGCCAGAACATGCCGCCATGCGGAGCTATATTAAGGAGTCTTTGGAGAAGGGGCATATTCGGCCATCTTCTTCACCATTGGGAGCAGGTTTTTTTTTGTTGCCAAGAAGGATGGCTCCTTGAGACCCTGTATTGATTATCGCCTCTTGAATAAGATCACGGTCAAATTTCAATACCCGTTGCCTTTGCTTACTGATTTGTTTGCTAGGATAAAGGGGGCTAGCTGGTTTCCTAAGACTGACCTTCGAGGGCCATATAATCTTATTCGTATTAAGCAGGGTGACGAATGGAAAACTGCATTTAATACGCCCGAAGGCCATTTTGAATAACTTGTGATGCCATTCGGACTCTCTAATGCTCCATCTGTGTTCCAATCCTTCATGCATGATATCTTTCGGAGTTATCTTGATAAATTCATGGTTGTATATTTGGATGATATTTTGATTTTTTCCGATGATTGGGAGTCTGATGTAAAACAGGTCAGGATGGTATTTCAGATCCTCCGTAATAATGCTTTATTTGAGAAGGGGTCAAAGTGCCTCTTTGGAGTGCAGAAGGTTTCTTTTTTGGGCTTCATTTTTTCTCCCGCAGCTATAGAAATGGATCCGGTTAAGGTTCAGGCCATTCATGATTGGATTCAGCCCACATCTGTGAAGAGCCTTCAGAAATTCTTGGGCTTTGCTAATTTTTATCGTCGTTTCATTGCCAACTTCTCCAGTGTGGTTAAACCTCTGACTGATTTGACGAAGAAAGGCGCTGATGTGACGAATTCGTCCTCTGCGGCTGTTTCTGCCTTTCAGGAGCTTAAACGCCGATTTACTTCTGCCCCTGTGTTGCGTCAGCCGGATGTTTCTCTTCCATTTCAGGTTGAGGTTGACGCGTCTGAGATTGGGGCAGAGGCCGTTTTGTCTCAGAGGAATTCTGATGGTTCCTTGATGAAACCGTGTGCCTTCTTTTCTCGGAAGTTTTCGCCTGCGGAACGCAATCGGGAGTTGTTGGCTATGAAGTGGGCATTTGAGGAGTGGCGACATTGGCTTGAGGGGGCCAAGCACCGTATTGTGGTCCTGACCGATCATAAGAATCTGATTTACCTCGAGTCTGCCAAACGGCTGAATCCTAGACAGGCTCGATGGTCCCTGTTTTTCTCCCGTTTTGATTTTGTGGTCTCGTACATTCCTGGTACTAAGAATGTTAAGGCGGATGCCCTCTCTAGGAGTTTTTTTCCTGATTCCTCTGGGGTTCTTGAGCCGGTCGGCATTCTGAAGGAAGGGGTGATTCTTTCTGCCATCTCCCCTGATTTACGACTGGTTCTTCAGGAGTTTCAGGCTGATAAACCTAACCGCTGTCCATTGGGGAAACTGTTTGTTCCTGATAGATGGACTAGTAAAGTGATTTCTGAGGTTCATTGTTCTGTGTTGGCTGGCCATCCTGGGATTTTTGGTACCAGAGATTTGGTTGGTAGGTCCTTTTGGTGGCCTTCTTTGTCGCGGGATGTGCATTCTTTTGTGCAGTCCTGTGGGATTTGTGCGCGGGCTAAACCTTGCTGTTCCCGCGCTAGTGGGTTGCTTTTGCCTTTGCCGGTCCCTGAAAGACCTTGGACGCATATTTCTATGGATTTTATTTCCGATCTTCCGGTTTCCCAGAGGATGTCGGTTATCTGGGTGGTTTGTGACCGGTTTTCAAAGATGGTTCATTTGGTACCTTTGCCTAAATTACCTTCCTCTTCTGATTTGGTTCCGTTGTTTTTTCAGCGTGTGGTTCGTTTGCATGGCATTCCGGAGAATATTGTGTCCGATAGAGGTTCCCAGTTTGTTTCTAGGTTTTGGCGGGCCTTTTGTGCTAGGCTGGGCATTGATTTTTCTTTTTCTTCTGCATTTCATCCTCAGACAAATGGCCAGACCGAGCGAACTAATCAGACTTTGGAAACTTATTTGAGATGCTTTGTGTCTGCTGATCAGGATGATTGGGTGGCTTTCTTGCCATTGGCCGAGTTTGCCCTTAATAATTAGGCTAGTTCTGCTATCTTGGTTTCGCCTTTTTTTGTAATTTTGGTTTTCATCCTCGTTTTTCTTCAGGGCAGGTTGAGCCTTCTGACTGTCCTGGTGTGGATTCTGTGGTTGACAGGCTGCAGCAGATTTGGGCTCATGTGGTGGACAATTTGGTGTTGTCTCAGGAGGAGGCTCAACGTTTTGCTAACCGTCGTCGGTGTGTTGGTTCCCGGCTTCGGGTTGGGGATTTGGTCTGGTTGTCTTCCCGTCATGTTCCTATGAAGGTTTCTTACCCTAAGTTCAAGCCTCGGTTTATTGGTCCTGATAGGATGTCTGAGATTATCAATCCTGTGTATTTTCTTTTGGCCCTTCCAGCCTCTTTTTCCATCCATAATGTGTTCCATAGATCTTTGTTGCAGAAGTATGTGGTGCCCATTGTTCCCTCTGTTGATCCTCCGGCCCCGGTGTTGATTGATGGGGAGTTGGAGTATGTGGTTTGAGAAGATTTTGGATTCTCGTTTTTCGAGGTGGAGTCTTCAGTATCTGGTCAAATGGAAGGGTTATGGCCAGGAGGATAATTCTTGGGTTGTTGCCTCCGATGTTCATGCTGACGATTTTGTTCGTGCCTTTCATTTGGCTCGTCCTGATCGGCCTGGGGGCTCTGGTGAGGGTTCGGTGACCCCTCTTCAAGAGGGGGTACTGTTGTGAATTCTGCTCTTGGGCTCCCTCCGGTGGTTATGAGTGGTAGTGCTACGGTAGTTGGATCACAGCATTTATCAGGTGTATCTATTTTTGGCAATTTGGGCTGGGCTATATAGCCTTGCTTGATCCTTTAGTCAGTGCCAGTTGTCCATTGTTTATGGAGGATTCACATACCTTCTGGTCTCTCCTGTTCGCTGTGCTTTTCTTCAAAGATAAGTCCTGGCTTTGTTTTTGCTGTCCACCTGCTGTGGACCTTCTAATTCTGTGCATTTTTCATGTTTGGTCTTGTCCAGCTTGTTGTGAAGGATTTTTTGCAGCCTAGCTGTCTCTCTGGAGATGCAGATATACCCTCCATGTCTTTAGTCAGATGTGGTGTTTTGTATTTTCTGTGGTGGATATTTTCTAGTGTTTTAATACTGACCGCATAGTACTCTGTTCTATCCTTTCTTTTTAGCTAGTATGGCCTCCTATGCTAAATCCTGATTTCATGTCTGCGTATGTTATTTCCCTCTCCTCTCACAGTCAATATTTGTGGGGGGCTGTCTGTCCTTTGGGGATTTTCTCTGAGGCAAGATAGGTTTCCTGTTTCTGTCTTTAGGGGTAGTTATTTCTTAGGCTGTGTCGAGGGGTCTAGGGAGCGTTAGGTACCCCCCACGGCTGCTTCTAGTTGCGCTGCTAGTTCAGGGTTTGCGGTCCGTACAGGTACCACCTTCTCCAGAGTACGTCTCATGCTGCTCCAACGCCACCAGATCATAACAGATAGAATATCAAAAATAAAATCCAGAATCCACATTGTATAACCAGGGGTGTCAAACTGCATTCCTCGAGGGCTAAAAACAGGTCATGTTTTCAGGATTTCCTTGTACTGCACAGGTGATAATTTAAACACAATTACACTCATTACACAAATAATGAGTTGGTGATTAAATTATCACCTGTGCAGTACAAGGAAATCCTGAAAACATGACCTGTTTGCAGCCCTCGAGGAATGCAGTTTGACACCCCTGGTATAACTTATTTAAATTTATTTGCATTTTGCAGTGAGAAATAAGTATTTGATTTTCTACCAACCATTAAGAGTTCTGGCTCCTACAGACCAGATAGATGCTCCTATTAAACTCATTACCTGCATTAAAGACGCCTGTCTTACATAGTCATGTTTATAAAAGACTCCGTTCCACAGACTCAATTAATCAGCCAGGCTCTAACCTCTACAACATGGGCAACAACAACAGCGTAGCTGCTCTGCCAGGCCTGCAACTGGATCCATAACTAGTGTTCAGCCACCTCCCTAGTGTTCGAGTTTGGTTCGGTTCGTCGAACTGGGACGTGTTCGACGAATGTTCGTCGAACGTTCGATGAACACCATCAAACCCAATTGAAACCAATGGCAGGCAAACACATACAAACACATAGAAAACACCTTAAAAGGTGTCCAAAAGCTGACAAACTGATCAGAAGACACAACAAACACATGGAAAAGTCACAACTACATATAGTCATGCGCAAAAAAAAGAGGTGGAGGAGTAAAAGGAGGAGGAGACACAGATATAGGCATGTCATGCCCTTCTAAAATCAAGAAAGGCTGGAGTAAAAATCTAAAATCACCCTACCAACACCAAGACGTCGTGACAAAGAAAATGAAAAAATAAATATCTTTAGGTAGAATGGCGGTGGGTCCATTTAGAACACTTTGCTTAGAAGACTCCCGTTGTGAGTTGTGCCAAAAAAGGAACCCAATACATTCAGACTAATCCACCATTTGTCATATCCAAGGGGCAGGTCAGTAAACGACAACATTAACTTGGAACCAAGTACAGTACTATGTACTGTACCTCCCTTGACGAGGCAATCAGGCGGGTAAAGAAGTTGGGAAGGGGCACCCTAATGGCCAAAACAGACATTGAGGAGGCGTTGCGGTTACTACCTGTGCCTCCAAATAGTGTCCTCCCATTGGGCTGCTTCTGTGAAGGAGCATACTACATAGATCGCTGTTTGCCCATGGTGTGCTCCATATCCTGCTCACTAATTGAGGCGTTTAGTTGCTTCCTCGAATGTGTCGTCATGGACGTTTGTAAGGTGGCACATATTATCCATTACCTCGATGACTTCTTATGCCTGGGCCCAAAAGATTCGCCACAGTGTGAATACACGTGGTAGTCCACCTGTGAGAAGAAGAGAGCTGGAGGGAGAGTGGACACCCCAGAGCCGAGGGGTTAGATTGAGAAAGGAAGAAGGCGATGTAGCTTGCTTCATGGGTGGGGTACTCTGCTGAGTGTCAAGACTCTGGATTCCCTGTTTTATTTTTGGTACTGTTTGCCTTTTTCCAAGATGGCATCTGCTGCTTCACTTCTGCCCATGTGATCCGCCTTCCCTGTCTTTATAACCCTGGTTCACATCCCACTCCTTGCTTGTGTATTCTGCTAGTACTCCAGGCATGTGCTGCAAGAGATTTCCCTGCTTCAGATACTCCGGCTTCGCCTCCTCAGCAAACCTTTCCAGCTCTCAGAGGTGTTTGTGCTGCAAGCTGTTTTGCCTGTGTTTCTCTGCATCCTCCTCCTGCCTGCGTGGACATGTAAGCTCTGCCTGCTGCAGCTGTCTAGTTTGGTATCGGTTGCCAGTTTATTTGACTGTTTCTGGACTCGAAGCTCTGCTCTGCTTCAGGACTCTTTTCTAGTGACTGCAAACCCTGGTATGAACTGTGTTCTATGATCTGCTTTACTCCAGAAAGTGCTACGCCCATAAGACTTTGCCCGCAGTGGAGCTGCAAATGAACTACTCCTAAGAAGGACCTTGTTTGTCATTCACTTGAACTTATGTGCACATGCTGCACCCACGTTTGTGCAAAGTATCTTCTCCTGATATCAACTTGATTGCTGTGTATTGTACTTGCTCATGCCTTGCACCTGTGTTTATTGAATTATACAAACTTTACACTTTACTTGGTTCTGCTGCCTTATTTGTCTCAAGCCAAGAGATTCCTGAGTGTACCGCTATAACTGTTAAACTGAGTAGCAGAAATTGCTACTAGGCCAAAAAGGATTTCATAGGCTAGATGCCGTTAAAAAAATAGTACTTAGGTAAACAGGCAGTGTAGCATGCTTCATGGGTGGGGTACGCTGCTGAGTAGCACAAAATTCTAGTATAAATCCCAAAAGGATTTCCTGGGCTAGATGCAGTTAAAAAATAGTACTTAGGTAAACAGGCGGTGTAGTTTGCTTCATGGGTGGGGTACGCTGCTGAGTGGCACAAAATTCTACTTGGCCCAAAAGGATTTAATGGGCTAGATGCCGTTAAAAAATAGTACTTAAGTAAACAGGCGGTAGATGGGTGGGCTACTCTGCTGACTAGCAGACACTGAAGCTTTGGAGCAGACCTCTGAATCCCAGGCAATAGTATGAGTAAACAACTCTGCAGATGATCCCACCCACCTGGAATTGATGATGGCAACGTCATGTAAAACACAGCAAGGGGACTCAATAAAGAGTCTCCATTTTTTCAAAACATTCGGCCACAGACATCACTTAAGTGGCATCAATTTCGCCAGAGTTTTTTAAAATGGTTGGTGAGGTGATTTTCAAAAATCATCGAGCTATTTAGTCTCCCCAGGATGACACAGGGGTAGAAAAGTCCTTGCGGATCCAGGACTTGTTCATCTTGATGAACGTTAGTCTGTCTACATTGTCACTGGACAGCCGCGTGCGCTTATCTGTCAGCACACCACCAGCAGCGCTGAACACACATTCAGAGAGAACGATGGCTGCGGGGCACGACAAGATCTCCAAGGCGTGAGTGGCGAGCTCAGGCCATTTTTCAAGATTGGAAGCCCAAAATGAGCAAGGGTCCAGTTCCACAGTCATGGCATCGATGTTAACTTGGAGATACTCTTGTACCATCCTCTCTAGGCGTTGGCTGTGCATCAGACTTCTTGTCTCCTGTGGCCTTGCAAAGGATGGTCTAAAAAAATCTTGAAACGATTGGAAAAAATTGCTGTTACCACCAGATACGATGTTACTGTTACGGTTTGAGTGATGACTCGATAGTCCCACGGTTGGCAAGTTAGAACTCAGAGATTCACTACGTGCGCCACTGGTGTTTTGTGGAAAAGCAGATGCTAGATTCTGTAACAGACTCTGCTGATACTTCTGCATGTGTGAATCCCTTTCTATGGCAGGAATTATTTTGCCAAATTTACTTTTGTACCAGGGATCTAAGAGTCTGGCAACCCAGTAGTCGGCATTACTTTGGATTCTGACAATCCGAGGGTCATATTGCAGGTATTACAGGAACTCCTGTTCCTCCTCCTCCTCCTCCTCCTCTTGTTCCACCATCTTACTCCGAATACTGTTTAAGGTGTGCTCCAGCATGTAAATCACTGGAATAGTCATGCTGATAATGGCATCGTCAGCACTAAACATCTTTGTTGCTATTTCAAAACTGTGCAGAAGGGTGCATAGGTCCCTGATCTGAGATCACTCCTGCAGCGTGATTTGCCCCACCTCTGGATCTCGTGGGCCCAAGCTATGAGTCATAACGTATTGCACCAGGGCTCGTCAGTGCTGCCACAGTCGCTGCAACATGTGCAGAGTTGAATTCCACCATGGGGGCACATCGCATTTCAGCCGGTGAACTGGCAGGCCCAACGACTTCTGCCGAGATGTAAGTCGTTGAGCTGAGGGATGCGAACGGTGGAAGTGAGCACACAGCGATTGTGCCCTCTGCAGAAGCCCATGTAGTCCGGGATTGTGGGATAAAAATTGCTGGACAACCAGGTTCAAAATGTTAGCCATGCAAGGCACGTGTGTGACATTGCCCCGGCGAAGGGCCGCACCCAGGTTTGCACCATTGTCGCACACGGCCTTCCCTGGCTGCAGGTTGAGTGGAGACAACCATTGATGGAACTCGGTCTCCAGAGCTGACCACAACTTCTCAGCTGTGTGACTCACATTTCCCAGACATTTCAATGTAAACACTGCCTGATGCCGTTGAGCCCTGGTGATAGCATAGTAAGGAGTAGGGTTGAGCGAAACGGGTCGTTCATTTTCAAAAGTCGCCGACTTTTGGCAAAGTCAGGTTTCATGAAACCCGATCCGACCCCTGTGCGGGGTCGGCCATGCGGTACGCGACTTTCGCACCAAAGTCGCGTTTCAATGACGCGAAAAGCGCCATTTCTCAGCCAATGAAGGTAAACGCAGAGTGTGGGCAGCGTGATGACATAGGTCCTGGTCCCCACCATCTTAGAGAAGGGCATTGCAGTGATTGGCTTGCTGTCTGCGGCGTCACAGGGGCTATAAAGGGGCGTTCCCGCCGACCGCCATCTTACTGCTGCTGATCTGAGCTTAGGGAGAGGTTGCTGCCGCTTCGTCAGAAGCAGGGATGGCGTTAGGCAGGGTCCATTAACCACCAAACCGCTTGTGCTGTAGCGATTTGCACTGTCCAACACCACCTTCGGTGTGCAGGAACAGTGGAAGCTACATTTTCTTTTTTTTTTTTCCTCAGCGCTGTAGCTCATTGGGCTGCCCTAGAAGGCTCCCTGATAGCTGCATTGCTGTGTGTACGCCGCTGTGCAAACCAACTGCTTTTTTCAAAGCACAAATCCTCTTGTTCCTTCCTTTCTGCACAGCTATCTTGTTTGTTTGTCCACACTTTTTATTTAATTTGTGCATCAGTCCACTCCTTATTGCTGCCTGCCATACCTGGCTGAGATTACTGCAGGGAGATAGTAATTGAAGGACAGTTCCTTTTTTTTTTTTTTTTTTTTTTTTTTTTGTGGGAGATTAAGATTGGCATTTCTGCTAGAGTGCCATCCCTGTCTGTGCCATCTCTCACTCAGTGGGCCATAGAAAGCCTATTTATTTTTTTGCTTGATTTGGGTTCTAAAATCTACCTAAAAAAAATCACTACATCAATCAGTGGGAGAAAAATATTGGCCTCAGGACTTGTGTGCCACTCCTGACTCCTGTGTGCATCATCACTCACTCAGTGGGCCATAGAAAGCCTATTTTTTTTTTTTTTTTTTGCTTTATTTGGGTTCTAAATTCTACCTGAAAAAATCAATAAATCAATCAGTGGAAGATTAATATTGGCCTTTGGGCTTGTGTGCCAGTCCTAAGCGTGCCATCTCTCTCACAAATAGTGGGCCATAGAAAGCCTATTTATTTATTTTTTTTTGGTTTTATAAATTCTCCCTGAAAAAAAAAAGGGAGATTAATATTGGCCTTTGGGCTTGTGTGCCAGTCCTAAGCGTGCCATCTCTCTCTCTCAGATAGTGGGCCATAGAAAGCCTATTTATAATTTTTTTTATTGGGTTTATAAATTTTCCCTGAAAAAAAAAAAAAAAAGTGGGAGATTAATATTGGCCTCTGGGCTTGTGTGCCACTCCTGACTCCTGTGTGTGCCATCTCTCACTCAGTGGGCCATAGAAAGCCTATTATTTTTTTAGCTTGATTTGGGTTCCAAAATCTACCTGAAAAAATCACTACATCAATCAGTGGGAGATAAATATTGGCCTCTGGGCTTGTGTGCCACTCCTGACTCCTGTGTGCGTCATCTCTCACTCAGTGGGCCATAGAAAGCCTTTTTTTGTTTTATTTGTTTTCTAAATTCTCCCTGAAAAAATCATTTTATTTTATTTGGTTTCTAAATTCTTCCTGAAAAAATCATTTTATTCTATTTTTTTTTCCTAAAGTCTCCCTGAAAAACAAAAAACAAAAACAAATCAGTGGGAGATTAATATTGCCCTTTCTGCTTGTGTGCCAGTCTTGACTCCTGGGTGTGCCATCTCTCTCTCTCTCTCCAATTGTGGGCCATAGAAAGCCTATTATTTTTTTAGCTTGATTTGGGTTCCAAAATCTACCTGAAAAAATCACTACATCAATCAGTGGGAGATAAATATTGGCCTCTGGGCTTGTGTGCCACTCCTGACTCCTGTGTGCGTCATCTCTCACTCAGTGGGCCATAGAAAGCCTTTTTTTGTTTTATTTGTTTTCTAAATTCTCCCTGAAAAAATCATTTTATTTTATTTGGTTTCTAAATTCTTCCTGAAAAAATCATTTTATTCTATTATTTTTTTTTCCTAAAGTCTCCCTGAAAAAAAACAAAAAAAAACAAATCAGTGGGAGATTAATATTGCCCTTTCTGCTTGTGTGCCAGTCTTGACTCCTGGGTGTGCCATCTCTCTCTCTCTCTCTCCAATTGTGGGCCATAGAAAGCCTATTATTTTTTTTAGCTTGATTTGGGTTCCAAAATCTACCTGAAAAAATCACTACATCAATCATTGGGAGAACAATATTGGCCTCTGGGCTTGTGTGCCACTCCTGACTACTGTGTGTGGCATCTCTCACTCAGTGGGGCATAGAAAGCCTTTTTTTTTTTTTTTTTTTATTTATTTGGTTTCTAAATTGTCATTGGAAAAATCATTTTATGTTATTTGGTTTCTAAATTCTTCCTGAAAAAATCATTTTATTTTATTTTGTTTCTAAAGTCTCCCTGAAAAAAAAATAAAAAAATAAAAAAAAACAGTGGGAGATTAATATTAACATTTGTGCTTCAGTGACAGTCCTGCGTGTGTGGCATCTCTCTCATTTGGTGCCACCAAAAACAGAGTGTGTAACATTGTGCCTGATTTTCGTTGTGGTCTCACCCACCTGTAAAGGGGTAGCTAAATCATACTGAAGTTATAGCTCACCGTGTAAGTTGTGTGACAGCAACAAATACCGTTAGTTTGCTTACGTTTTTAAAACAATGAGGAAGTCTGGTGGAAGAGGTCGTGGCCGGGGGCGTTCATTGTCAGCTGGTAATGAGGGTAGTGGTAGTGGTGGAGCATCAGCTGGTCGTGGGAAAAAAAATATTGCACCTAAGTCTGGAGCTGTGGAGCCAGGTTCGTCGTCTGGCTACACAAGGCCTCGAACGCTCCCTTTTCTGGGAGTAGGAAAACCGCTTTTAAAGCCGGAGCAGCAAGAGCAAGTTTTGGCTTATCTTGCTGACTCAGCCTCTAGCTCTTTTGCCTCCTCTCGTGAAACTGGTAAATGTCAAAGCAGCGCGTCGTTAGTGGATGTTCACGGTCAGGGACAAGTCGCTTCCTTGTCCTCTTCAGCAAAAACAACAACAGAGAAGAATGCAGCAGGCGACACAACGGGTTACTCCATGGAGCTCTTTACACATACCGTCCCTGGCTTAGAAAGTGAAGCAGTTAACAGTCCATGCCCATTACAAGTTGAATCTGACATGGAGTGCACTGATGCACAGCCACAGCCAGACTACTATGCTGGTCCTTTGACTCAGACCACAACATTGCCCTCGCAGGGTAATGATCAAGAATCAGACCCTGATGAGACTATGTTGCCCCATCACGAATGCAATACCACCGACCGACACGGTGACACAGACGAAGTTGCACACGAGCTACAAGAAGAGGTAATAGATGACCCAGTTCTTGACCCCGACTGGCAGCCATTGGGGGAACAGGGTGCAGGCGGCAGCAGTTCTGAAGCAGAGGAGGAGGGGCCGCAGCAGGCATCAACATCGCAACAGGTTCCATCTGCCGGGCCCGTATCTTGCCCAAAACGCGTGGCAAAGCCAAAACCTGTTGGAGGACAGCGTGGCCATCCGGTTAAAGCTCAGTCTGCAATGCCTGAAAAGGTATCCGATGCTAGAAAGAGTGCAGTCTGGCATTTTTTTAAACAACATCCAATTGATCAGCGCAAAGTCATCTGTCAAAAATGTTCAACTACCTTAAGCAGAGGGCAGAATCTGAAAAGTCTCAATACAAGTTGCATGCATAGACATTTAACCACCATGCATTTGCAAGCTTGGACTAACTACCAAACGTCTCTTAAGGTTGTAGCACCCTCGGCCAATGAAGCTAGCCATCAACGCAACATCCCTTCCGGCAGTGTAGGGCCACCATTTTCCGCACCACCTGCAGTATCTGTGCAGGTTTCTTTGCCAGGCCAAAGTAGTCAGGGTCAGGGAATCACCAGTTTCGTAGTAGGAAACGCTGCATCTAGGGCACCGGCGGCAACAATACCATCTCCCACCGTCTCTCAGTCTGCCATGTCCACCGGCACCCCCGCTAGTTCCACGATCTCCAGCTCTCCAGTCCAGCTCACCCTACATGAGACTATGGTTAGAAAAAGGAAGTACTTAGCCTCGCATCCGCGTACACAGGGTTTGAACGCCCACATAGCTAGACTAATCTCGTTAGAGATGATGCCCTACCGGTTAGTTGAAAGCGAAGCTTTCAAAGCCCTGATGGACTACGCTGTACCACGCTACGAGCTACCCAGTCGACACTTTTTTTCCAGAAAAGCCATCCCAGCCCTCCACCAGCATGTTAAAGAGCGCATCGTCCATGCACTCAGGCAACCTGTGAGCACAAAGGTGCACCTGACAACAGATGGATGGACCAGTAGGCATGGCCAGGGACGTTACGTGTCCATCACGGCACACTGGGTGAATGTTGTGGATGCAGGGTCCACAGGGGACAGCAAGTTTGGGACAGTTCTGCCTAGCCCATGGTCTAGGAAACAGTTGGCTGTAGCCGTTCGCACCCCCTCCTCCTCCTCCTGCAGAAGCGAGAGCTCATCCACAGACCGCAGTCGCACAACCACTCCATCCGCAGCTGCCACTGTTGCACACCAGGTCTCCCATTATGGGGCAGCTACTGGCAAACGTCAGCAGGCTGTATTGGCTATGAAGTGTTTGGGCGACAACAGACACACCGCGGAAGTTCTGTCCGAGTTCTTGCAGAAAGAAACGCAGTCGTGGCTGGGCACTGTAGATCTTGAGGCAGGCAAGGTAGTGAGTGATAACGGAAGGAATTTCATGGTTGCCATCTCCCTTTCCCAACTGAAACACATTCCTTGCCTGGCTCACACCTTAAACCTGGTGGTGCAGTGCTTCCTGAAAAGTTATCCGGGGTTATCCGACCTGCTCCTCAAAGTGCGTGGACTTTGCTCACATATCCGCCGTTCGCCCGTACACTCCAGCCGTATGCAGACCTATCAGCGTTCTTTGAACCTTCCCCAGCATCGCCTAATCATAGACGTTACAACAAGGTGGAACTCAACACTGCACATGCTTCAGAGACTGTGCGAACAGAGGCGGGCTGTTATGTTTTTGTGGGAGGATACACATACACGGGCAGGCAGTAGGATGGCAGACATGGAGTTGTCAGGTGTGCAGTGGTCGAAGATTCAAGACATGTGTCAAGTCCTTCAGTGTTTTGAGGAATGCACACGGCTGGTTAGTGCAGACAACGCCATAATAAGCATGAGCATCCCCCTAATGCGTCTGCTGATGCAAAGTTTGACGCACATAAAGGATCAGGCGTCTGCAGCTGAGGAAGAGGAAAGCCTTGATGACAGTCAGCCATTGTCTGGTCAGGGCAGTGTACAGGACGAGGTAGCGGGCGAAGAGGAGGATGATGGGGATGATTATATTTTTTATGAGGAAGCTTTTCCGGGGCCACTGGAAATTGTTGGCGCGGCAAGGCCGGGTTCTGGTTTTTGGAGGGACACAAGTGACGTGGATTTGCCTGAAACTGCCCCTCAACCAAGCACAACCGCAGATTTGAGAACTGGAACTTTGGCCCACATGGCGGATTATGCCTTACGTATCCTCAAAAGGGACACACGCATTACTAAAATGATGAACGATGACGATTACTGGTTGGCCTGCCTCCTTGATCCTCGCTATAAAGGCAAATTGCAAAATATAATGCCACATGACAACTTGGAAATAATATTAGCAACCAAACAATCAACTCTTGTTGACCGTTTGCTTCTGGCATTCCCTGCACACAGCGCCCGTGATCGTTCTCACACGAGCTGCAGGGGCCAGCAGACCAGAGGTGTTAGAGGGGCAGAAATCAGAAGTGGCGTTGGCCAGAGGGGTTTTCTGACCAGGTTGTGGAGTGATTTTGCTATGACCGCAGACAGGACAGGTACTGCAGCATCAATTCAAAGTGACAGGAGACAACATTTGTCCAGTATGGTTACAAACTATTTTTCATCCCTTATCGACGTTCTCCCTCAACCATCATTCCCATTTGATTACTGGGCATCCAAATTAGACACCTGGCCAGAATTGGCAGAATATGCATTGCAGGAGCTTGCTTGCCCGGCAGCTAGTGTCCTATCAGAAAGAGTATTCAGTGCTGCAGGTTCAATACTAACAGAAAAAAGGACTCGTCTGGCTACCCAAAATGTAGATGATCTAACATTCATTAAAATGAACCACAACTGGATTTCAAAATCTTTTGCCCCACCTTGCCCGGCTGACACCTAGATTTCCTATGAAAAGGTCTTGCCTGTGGACTATTCTGAATGACTCTTCCAATCTCGTAATTTTCTGCACCTGATTGTCCAGCATACGACATGTTTACACCTCACTAAATGGCCAAACTCCCCACACGGGGCCGTGGTATCGCCACTTGGCGCCAGCACCCGTGAGAGTGCTGTTTGTCTGAAGAGGTGGGTGTGCCCGCTTTTGGTCGACGGCACTGCCACTGGGTCCCTCATAGTACAATAAAGTGTCTCTGGCGGTGGTGGTGCGCACCCAACGTCAGACACACCGTTGTAATATGAGGGGCCCTGGGCCTGTACCGCCGGCCACAAGACAGTTCCCCCCCCCCAGCTCAAACAGTGCTCTACCACTTGCAAAATTATCTCTCACAGCTCCACCAATGTTTAGTCTATGCGCTGACATCCTTCAATGCCTGGCACTGACAATACCATTGTATTGACATTTTTGTTATGTTAGGCCTTCGAAGCCTGTCTGCGGTCACTCCTTCCACTAGGCCTCCACTGACCACACCACTGCTGCCCGTGTACCCCTGGAACCAATTTAAAATTGCCGACATTTTTGTTATGTTAGGCCTTCGAAGCCTGTCTGCGGTCCCTCCTTCCACTAGGCCTCCACTGACCATTGTACTGCTGCCCGTGTACCCCTGGAACCAATTTTAAATTGCCAACAGCCCTATTTTTTTATGTTAGGACTTCGAAGCCTGTCTGCGGTCCCTCCTTCCACTAGGCCTCCACTGACCATTGTACTGCTGCCCTTGTACCACTGGAACCAATTTTAAATTGCCAACAGCCCTATTTTTAATGTTAGGCCTTCGAAGCCTGTCTGCGGTCCCTCCTTCCACTAGGCCTCCACTGACCATTGTACTGCTGCCCTTGTACCACTGGAACCAATTTTAAATTGCCAACAGCCCTAGTTTTTTATGTTAGGCCTTCGAAGCCTGTCTGCGGTCCCTCCTTCCACTAGGCCTCCACTGACCATTGTACTGCTGCCCGTGTACCCCTGGAACCAATTTTAAATTGCCAACAGCCAGCCCAATTTTATTATGTTAGGCCTTCGAAGCCTGTCTGCGGTCCGTTCTTTCTACTACTACTACACTGACCAGGCCACTGCTGCCCGTGTTCCCCTGGAACCAATTTAAAATTGCCTACAGCCATCTGTTATTATGTTAGGCCTTCGATGCCTGTTTGCGGTCACTCCTTCCACTAGGCCTCCACTGACCACACCACTGCTGCCCGTGTACCCCTGGAACCAATTTAAAATTGCCTACAGCCAGCCCAATTTTTTTATTTTAGGCCTTCGATGCCTGTCTGCGGTCCGTTCTTTCTACTACTACTACACTGACCAGGCCACTGCTGCCCGTGTTCCCCTGGAACCAATTTAAAATTGCCTACAGCCATGTGTTATTATGTTAGGCCTTCGATGCCTGTCTGCGGTCACTCCTTCCACTAGGCCTCCACTGACCACACCACTGCTGCCCGTGTACCCATGGAACCAATTTAAAATTGCCTACAGCCATCTGGTATTATGTTAGGCCTTCGATGCCTGTCTGCGGTCACTCCTTCCACTAGGCCTCCACTGACCACACCACTGCTGCCCTTGTACCCCTGGAACCAATTTAAAATTGCCTACAGCCATCTGTTATTATGTTAGGCCTTCGATGCCTGTCTGCGGTCACTCCTTCCACTAGGCCTCCACTGACCACACCACTGCTGCCCGTGTACCCCTGGAACCAATTTAAAGTTGCCTACAGCCATCTGTTATTATGTTAGGCCTTCGAAGCCTGTCTGCGGTCCTTCCTTCCAATAGTTCTCCACTGACCAGACCAATGCTGGCCGTGTACCCCTGGAACCCAGCTGAAAGTGCATGTAGCCTCCTTTTTTTCTTTGTTTTATATTTAGAAAGCCCAGATGAACTACGCTGTGCAACGGTTCAAGCTACCCAGTCGACATTTCTTTTGCGAGAAAAGCCATCCCAGCCCTCCAGCGGCATGAAAAAGTCTGCATTGTCATAGCACTCAGGCAATCAAACAGTAGAAAGGTGCACCTGACAAGAGACGCATGGACCAGTAGGCATGTCCACAAAAAGTTACGTGTCCATTACGGCGCACTGGGTTAATGTGTTGGATGCATGGTCCACAGGGGACAGCCTACAAAGTCTGTCTGCAGTCCCTAATTCCAATTTTCCTCCGCTGACCACACCACTGCTGCCCGTGTACCCCTGGAACCAATTTTACAGTGTCTACAGCCTAATTTTGTTATGTTAGGCCTACTACGCCTGTCTGCGGTCCCTCCTTCCAATACTCGTCCACTGACCACACCACTGCTGCCCGTGGACCCCTGGAACCTATTTTTAATTGCATAGAGCATCCCTTTTTTAATAGTAGGCGTACAAAGTCTGTCTGCGGTCCACTATTGAAATTGTCCTCCACTGCCCAGAGCAATGCTGCCTGTGTACCCCTGTAACCTTTTTTTTGGTTTAAGGCCTACTACCTGTGTCTGTCTGCGCCACTCAATTCAGCTGTGTTCCTTTGAAAAAAGCTGAGCGTCAATAGTCTTGTTTTCAGCCTCTAGGAATTTTAAAACTGCATTGGGGGTACAACTTTGGTAGGGCCTACTAACGGTGTCTGACTCCCCAAGGTGTGCCCCAGGTTTCCTCGCCATTGCTTCGATCTTAATGCTCTCGTTTAGTAGTTGTTGGAAACTACACTGCATTAGGCCTACAAATTGGGTATGGGGTGTAGAGAGATGGTGTGTTCCACTCCAAGGTGTTCCCCAGGTTTCCTCTCCATTGCTTCGATCTTCATGCTCTCGTTTAGTAGTTGTTGGAAACTACACTGCATTAGGCCTACAAATTGGGTATGGGGTGTAGAGAGATGGTGTGTTCCACTCCAAGGTGTTCCCCAGGTTTCCTCTCCATTGCTTCGATCTTCATGCTCTCGTTTAGTAGTTGTTGGAAACTACACTGCATTAGGCCTACAAATTGGGTATGGGGTGTAGAGAGATGGTGTGTTACACTCCAAGGTGTTCCCCAGGTTTCCTCTCCATTGCTTCGATCTTCATGCTCTCGTTTACTAGTTTATTGTGAATTCTGTGGCTGAATTCACTCCTGTGGTCACAAGTGGTACTGCAGCTTCTGAGCTTCCTCCCTCGGGTGTTCTGGTGAGCTCGTTAACTGCTTCATTACTTAACTCCGCCTGATGCTGCTATCCTTGCTCCTTGTCAATGTTTCAGTGTTGGATCTGAGCTTCTCCTGATTGTTCCTGTGACCTGCTGCTCTGTATAGCTAAGTGCTTTTTGCTTTTTTGTTGCTTTTTTTCTGTCCAGCTTGTCTTTTGTTTTGCTGGAAGCTCTGAGACGCAAAGGGTGTACCGCCGTGCCGTTAGTTCGGCACGGTGGGTTTTTTTTGCCCCCTTTGCGTGGTTTTGCTTTAGGGTTTTTTGTAGACTGCAAAGTTCGCTTTACTGTCCTCGCTCTGTCCTAGAATATCGGGCCCCACTTTGCTGAATCTATTTCATCCCTACGTTTTGTCTTTTCATCTTACTCACAGTCATTATATGTGGGGGGCTGCCTTTTCCTTTGGGGAATTTCTCTGGGGCAAGTCAGGCCTATTTTTCTATCTTCAGGCTAGCTAGTTTCTTAGGCTGTGCTGAGTTGCCTAGGTAGTTGTTAGGCGCAATCCACAGCCGCTTTTAGTTGTGTTTAGGATAGGATCAGGTGTGCAGTCTACAGAGTTTCCACGTCTCAGAGCTCGTTCTTGTATTTTTGGGTATTTGTCAGATCACTGTGTGCGCTCTGATCGCTAAGCACACTGTGTTTCTGGATTGCCTTCATAACACCTGTCATTAGCAAACATAACAGTACAAGGAGCCCCAACTAATGATTCTCAATAGAGGGAAAGAAAAAGTTCTGACATCATTTTTTTTTTTTTTTTCTGCTCTGTGTTCACTTTTTTTTTTTTTCCCCCTAGACATTTGGGTGATTCTGGACACAGGTGTGGACATGGATATTCAGGGTCTGTGCTCTTCAATGGATAATCTCGTTATAAATGTACAAAAAATTCAAGATACTATTGATCAGAAATCTATGTTAGAACCAAGAATTCCTATTCCTGATTTGTTTTTTGGAGATAGAACTAAGTTTCTAAGTTTCAAAAATAATTGTAAGCTATTTCTGGCCTTGAAACCTCATTCTTCTGGTAATCCTATTCAACAGGTTTTGATTATTATTTCTTTTTTGCGCGGCGACCCTCAAGACTGGGCATTTTCTCTTGCGCCAGGAGACCCTGCATTGAGTAGTGTCGATGTGTTTTTCCTGGCGCTCGGATTGCTGTACGATGAGCCTAATTCAGTGGATCAGGCTGAGAAAAATTTGCTGGCTTTGTGCCAGGGTCAGGATGATATAGAAGTATATTGTCAGAAATTTAGGAAATGGTCAGTACTCACTCAGTGGAATGAATCTGCGCTGGCAGCTTTGTTCAGAAAGGGTCTCTCTGAGGCTCTTAAGGATGTCATGGTGGGATTTCCTATGCCTGCTGGTTTGAATGAGTCTTTGTCTTTGGCCATTCAGATCGGTCGACGCTTGCGCGAGCGTAAATCTGTGCACCATTTGGCGGTACTGCCTGAGGTTAAACCTGAGCCTATGCAGTGCGATAGGACTATGACTAGAGTTGAACGGCAGGAATACAGACGTCTGAATGGTCTGTGTTTCTACTGTGGTGATTCCACTCATGCTATTTCTGATTGTCCTAAGCGCACTAAGCGGTCCGCTAGGTCTGCCGTCATTGGTACTGTACAGTCCAAATTCCTTCTGTCCATTACCTTGATATGCTCTTTGTCGTTGTTTTCTGTCATGGCGTTTGTGGATTCGGGCGCTGCCCTGAATCTGATGGATTTGGATTATGCTAAACGTTGTGGGTTTTTCTTGGAGCCTTTACGGTGTCCTATTCCATTGAGAGGAATTGATGCTACACCTTTGGCCAAGAATAAACCTCAATACTGGGCCCAGCTGACCATGTGCATGGCTCCTGCACATCAGGAAGTTATTCGCTTTCTGGTGTTGCATAATCTGCATGATGTGGTCGTGTTGGGATTGCCATGGCTACAAACCCATAATCCAGCATTGGATTGGAATTCCATGTCGGTATCCAGCTGGGGTTGTCAGGGGGTACATGGTGATGTTCCATTTTTGTCGATTTCGTCATCCACCCCTTCTAAGGTCCCAGAGTTCTTGTCTGATTATCAGGATGTATTTGAAGAGCCCAAGTCCGATGCTCTACCTCCGCATAGGGATTGTGATTGTGCTATCAATTTGATTCCTGGTAGTAAATTCCCTAAAGGTCGATTATTTAATTTATCCATGCCCGAACACGCCGCTATGCGCAGTTATGTGAAGGAATCCCTGGAGAAGGGACATATTCGCCCATCGTCATCACCACTGGGAGCAGGGTTCTTCTTTGTAGCCAAGAAGGATGGTTCGCTGAGACCGTGTATTGATTACCGCCTTCTTAATAAGATCACTGTTAAATTTCAGTATCCCTTGCCATTGTTATCTGACTTGTTTGCTCGGATTAAGGGGGCTAGTTGGTTCACTAAGATAGATCTTCGTGGTGCGTATAATCTGGTGAGAATCAGGCAAGGAGATGAATGGAAAACTGCATTCAATACGCCCGAGGGTCATTTTGAGTATCTAGTGATGCCGTTCGGACTTGCCAATGCTCCATCTGTGTTTCAGTCTTTTATGCATGACATCTTCCGTGAGTATCTGGACAAATTCCTGATTGTTTACTTGGATGACATTTTGATCTTCTCAGATGATTGGGAGTCTCATGTGAAGCAGGTCAGAATGGTTTTTCAGGTCCTGCATGCTAACTCTTTGTTTGTGAAGGGATCAAAGTGTCTCTTCGGTGTGCAGAAAGTTTCATTTTTGGGGTTCATCTTTACCCCTTCTACTATCGAGATGGATCCAGTTAAGGTCCAAGCCATCCAGGATTGGATTCAGCCGACATCTCTGAAAAGTCTGCAAAAGTTCCTGGGCTTTGCGAATTTTTATCGTCGCTTCATCTGTAATTTTTCTAGCATTGCCAAACCATTGACCGATTTGACCAAGAAGGGTGCTGATTTGGTTAATTGGTCTTCTGCTGCTGTGGAAGCTTTTCAGGAGTTGAAGCGTCGTTTTTGTTCTGCCCCTGTGTTGTGTCAGCCAGATGTTTCTCTTCCGTTCCAGGTCGAGGTTGATGCTTCTGAGATTGGAGCAGGGGCGGTTTTGTCACAGAGAGGTTCTGATTGCTCAGTGATGAAACCATGTGCTTTCTTTTCCAGGAAGTTTTCGCCCGCTGAGCGTAATTATGATGTGGGCAATCGAGAGTTGCTGGCCATGAAGTGGGCATTCGAGGAGTGGCGTCATTGGCTTGAAGGAGCTAAGCATCGCGTGGTGGTATTGACTGATCATAAGAACTTGACTTATCTCGAGTCTGCCAAGCGCTTGAATCCTAGACAGGCCCGTTGGTCGTTATTTTTTGCCCGCTTCGACTTTGTGATTTCGTACCTTCCGGGCTCTAAAAATGTGAAGGCGGATGCTCTGTCTAGGAGTTTTGTGCCCGACTCTCCGGGTTTATCTGAGCCAGCGGGTATCCTCAAGGAAGAAGTCATTGTGTCTGCCATCTCCCCTGATTTGCGGCGGGTGCTGCAAAAATTTCAGGCGAATAAACCTGATCGTTGTCCAGCAGAGAAACTGTTCGTCCCTGATAGGTGGACTAATAAACTTATCTCTGAACTTCATTGTTCGGTGTTGGCTGGTCATCCTGGAATCTTTGGTACCAGAGAGTTAGTGGCTAGATCCTTCTGGTGGCCATCTCTGTCACGGGATGTACGTACTTTTGTGCAGTCCTGTGGGATTTGTGCTAGGGCTAAGCCCTGCTGTTCTCGTGCCAGTGGGTTGCTTTTGCCCTTGCCGGTCCCAAAGAGGCCTTGGACACATATTTCGATGGATTTCATTTCTGACCTTCCCGTTTCTCAAAAGATGTCAGTCATTTGGGTGGTCTGTGATCGCTTTTCTAAAATGGTCCATCTGGTGCCCTTGGCTAAATTGCCTTCCTCCTCTGATTTGGTACCTTTGTTCTTTCAGCATGTGGTTCGGTTGCATGGCATTCCTGAGAATATTGTTTCTGACAGAGGTTCCCAGTTTGTTTCAAGGTTTTGGCGAGCCTTTTGTGGTAGGATGGGCATTGACCTATCCTTTTCCTCGGCTTTCCATCCTCAGACTAATGGCCAGACCGAACGAACCAATCAGACCTTGGAAACATATCTGAGATGTTTTGTTTCTGCAGACCAGGATGATTGGGTGTCCTTTTTGCCGTTGGCTGAGTTCGCCCTTAATAATCGGGCCAGCTCGGCTACCTTGGTTTCTCCATTTTTTTGCAATTCTGGGTTCCATCCTCGTTTCTCTTCAGGACAGGTTGAGTCTTCGGACTGTCCTGTTGTGGATTCTGTGGTGGATAGGTTGCAGCAGATCTGGACTCAGGTAGTGGACAATTTGATCTTGTCCCAGGAGAAAGCTCAACTTTTCGCTAATCGCAGACGCCGTGTGGGTCCCCGACTTCGTGTTGGGGATCTGGTTTGGTTATCTTCTCGTCATATTCCTATGAAGGTTTCCTCTCCTAAATTTAAACCTCGTTTTATTGGTCCGTATAGGATTTCTGAGGTTCTCAATCCTGTGTCTTTTCGTTTGACCCTCCCAGACTCCTTTTCCATACATAATGTATTCCATAGGTCGTTGTTGCGGAGATACGTGGCACCTATGGTTCCATCTGTTGAGCCTCCTGCCCCGGTTTTGGTGGAGGGGGAATTGGAGTACATTGTGGAGAAGATTTTGGATTCTCGTGTTTCTAGACGGAAACTCCAGTATCTGGTTAAATGGAAGGGTTATGCTCAGGAAGATAATTCCTGGGTTTTTGCCTCTGATGTTCATGCTTCCGATTTTGTTCGTGCCTTTCATGCGGCTCATCCTGGTCGGCCTGGGGGCTCTGGTGAGGGTTCGGTGACCCCTCCTCAAGGGGGGGGTACTGTTGTGAATTCTGTGGCTGAATTCACTCCTGTGGTCACAAGTGGTACTGCAGCTTCTGAGCTTCCTCCCTCAGGTGTTCTGGTGAGCTCGTTAACTGCTTCATTACTTAACTCCGCCTGATGCTGCTATCCTTGCTCCTTGTCAATGTTTCAGTGTTGGATCTGAGCTTCTCCTGATTGTTCCTGTGACCTGCTGCTCTGTATAGCTAAGTGCTTTTTGCTTTTTTGTTGCTTTTTTTCTGTCCAGCTTGTCTTTTGTTTTGCTGGAAGCTCTGAGACGCAAAGGGTGTACCGCCGTGCCGTTAGTTCGGCACGGTGGGTTTTTTTTTGCCCCCTTTGCGTGGTTTTGCTTTAGGGTTTTTTGTAGACTGCAAAGTTCGCTTTACTGTCCTCGCTCTGTCCTAGAATATCGGGCCCCACTTTGCTGAATCTATTTCATCCCTACGTTTTGTCTTTTCATCTTACTCACAGTCATTATATGTGGGGGGCTGCCTTTTCCTTTGGGGAATTTCTCTGGGGCAAGTCAGGCCTATTTTTCTATCTTCAGGCTAGCTAGTTTCTTAGGCTGTGCCGAGTTGCCTAGGTAGTTGTTAGGCGCAATCCACAGCCGCTTTTAGTTGTGTTTAGGATAGGATCAGGTGTGCAGTCTACAGAGTTTCCACGTCTCAGAGCTCGTTCTTGTATTTTTGGGTATTTGTCAGATCACTGTGTGCGCTCTGATCGCTAAGCACACTGTGTTTCTGGATTGCCTTCATAACACCTGTCATTAGCAAACATAACACTAGTTGTTGGAAACTACACTGCATTAGGCCTACAAATTGGGTATGGGGTGTAGAGAGATGGTGTGTTCCACTCCAAGGTGTTCCCCAGGTTTCCTCGCCAATGCTTCGATCTTCATGCTCTCGTTTAGTAGTTGTTGGAAACTACACTGCATTAGGCCTACAAATTGGGTATGGGGTGTAGAGAGATGGTGTGTTCCACTCCAAGGTGTTCCCCAGGTTTCCTCGCCAATGCTTCGATCTTCATGCTCTCGTTTAGTAGTTGTTGGAAACTACACTGCATTAGGCCTACAAATTGGGTATGGGGTGTAGAGAGATGGTGTGTTCCACTCCAAGGTGTTCTCCAGGTTGCCTTTCCTGAGCTTCGATCTTCCGGCTCTCGTTTAGTAGTTGTTGGAAACTACACTGCATTAGGCCTACAAATTGGGTATGGGGTGTAGAGAGATGGTGTGTTACACTCCAAGGTGTTCCCCAGGTTTCCTCTCCATTGCTTCGATCTTCATGCTCTCGTTTAGGGTTGAGCGAAACGGGTCGTTCATATTCAAAAGTCGCCGACTTTTGGCAAAGTCGGGTTTCATGAAACCCGATCCGACCCCTGTGCGGGGTCGGCCATGCGGTACGCGACTTTCGCGCCAAAGTCGCGTTTCAATGATGCGAAAAGCGCCATTTCTCAGCCAATGAAGGTAAACGCAGAGTGTGGGCAGCGTGATGACATAGGTCCTGGTCCCCACCATCTTAGAGAAGGGCATTGCAGTGATTGGCTTGCTGTCTGCGGCGTCACAGGGGCTATAAAGGGGAGTTCCCGCCGACCGCCATTTTACTGCTGCTGATCTGAGCTTAGGGAGAGGTTGCTGCCGCTTCGTCAGAAGCAGGGATAGCGTTAGGCAGGGTCCATTAACCACCAAACCGCTTGTGCTGTAGCGATTTCCACTGCCCAACACCACCTTCGGTGTGCAGGGACAGTGGAAGCTATATTTTTTTTTTCCCCCTCAGCGCTGTAGCTCATTGGGCTGCCCTAGAAGGCTCCCTGATAGCTGCATTGCTGTGTGTACGCCGCTGTGCAAACCAACTGCTTTTTTCAAAGCACAATTCCTCTTGTTCCTTCCTTTCTGCACAGCTATCTTTTTGGTTTGTACACACTTTTTATTTAATTTGTGCATCAGTCCACTCCTTATTGCTGCCTGCCATACCTGGCTGAGATTACTGCAGGGAGATAGTAATTGAAGGACACTCCCTGTTTTTTTTTTTTTTGTGGGAGATTAAGATTGACATTTCTGCTAGAGTGCCATCCCTGTCTGTGTCATCTCTCACTCAGTGGGCCATAGAAAGCCTATTTATTTTTTTGCTTGATTTGGGTTATAAAATCTACCTGAAAAAATCACTACATCAATCAGTGGGAGAAAAATATTGGCCTCAGGGCTTGTGTGCCACTCTTGACTCCTGTGTGCATCATCACTCACTCAGTGGGCCATAGAAAGCCTATTTATTTTTTTGCTTGATTTTGGTTCTAAAATCTACCTGAAAAAATCACTACAACAATCAGTGGGAGAAAAATATTGGCCTCAGGGCTTGTGTGCCACTCCTGACTCCTGTGTGCATCATCACTCACTCAGTGGGCCATAGAAAGCCCATTTTTTATTTTTTTTTGCTTTATTTGGGTTCTAAATTCTACCTGAAAAAATCAATAAATCAATCAGTGGGAGATTAATATTGGCCTTTGGGCTTGTGTGCCAGTCCTAAGCGTGCCATCTCTCTCTCTCAGATAGTGGGCCATAGAAAGCCTATTTTTTTTTCTTTTTTTTAATTGGGTTTATAAATTTTCCCTGGAAAAAAAAAAAAAAGTGGGAGATTAATATTGGCCTCTGGGCTTGTGTGCCAGTCCTGAGCGTGCCATCTCTCTCACAAATAGTGGGCCATAGAAAGCCTATTTATTTATTTTTTTTTGGTTTTATAAATTCTCCCTTAAAAAAAAAAGGGAGATTAATATTGACCTTTGGGCTTGTGTGCCAGTCCTAAGCGTGCCATCTCTCTCTGTCTCTCAGATAGTGGGCCATAGAAAGCCTATTTATAATTTTTTTTATTGGGTTTATAAATTTTCCCTAGAACAAAAAAAAAAAAGTGGGAGATAAATATTGGCCTCTGGGCTTGTGTGCCACTCCTGACTCCTGTGTGCGTCATCTCTCACTCAGTGGGCCATAGAAAGCCTTTTTTTGTTTTATTTGTTTTCTAAATTCTCCCTGAAAAAATCATTTTATTTTATTTGGTTTCTAAATTCTTCCTGAAAAAATCATTTTATTCTATTTTTTTTTTTCCTAAAGTCTCCCTGAAAAAAAAACAAAAAAAAACAAATCAGTGGGAGATTAATATTGCCCTTTCTGCTTGTGTGCCAGTCTTGACTCCTGGGTGTGCCATCTCTCTCTCTCTCTCTCTCTCTCTCCAATTGTGGGCCATAGAAAGCCTATTATTTTTTTAGCTTGATTTGGGTTCCAAAATCTACCTGAAAAAATCACTACATCAATCAGTGGGAGATAAATATTGGCCTCTGGGCTTGTGTGCCACTCCTGACTCCTGTGTGCGTCATCTCTCACTCAGTGGGCCATAGAAAGCCTTTTTTTGTTTTATTTGTTTTCTAAATTCTCCCTGAAAAAATCATTTTATTTTATTTGGTCTCTAAATTCTTCCTGAAAAAATCATTTTATTCTATTTTTTTTTTCCTAAAGTCTCCCTGAAAAAAAAAAAAAAAAAAAAAAAAAATCAGTGGGAGATTAATATTGCCCTTTCTGCTTGTGTGCCAGTCTTGACTCCTGGGTGTGCCATCTCTCTCTCTCTCTCTCTCCAATTGTGGGCCATAGAAAGCCTATTATTTTTTTAGCTTGATTTGGGTTCCAAAATCTACCTGAAAAAATCACTACATCAATCAGTGGGAGATAAATATTGGCCTCTGGGCTTGTGTGCCACTCCTGACTCCTGTGTGCGTCATCTCTCACTCAGTGGGCCATAGAAAGCCTTTTTTTGTTTTATTTGTTTTCTAAATTCTCCCTGAAAAAATCATTTTATTTTATTTGGTTTCTAAATTCTTCCTGAAAAAATCATTTTATTCTATTTTTTTTTCCTAAAGTCTCCCTGAAAAACAAAAAACAAAAACAAATCAGTGGGAGATTAATATTGCCCTTTCTGCTTGTGTGCCAGTCTTGACTCCTGGGTGTGCCATCTCTCTCTCTCTCTCCAATTGTGGGCCATAGAAAGCCTATTATTTTTTTAGCTTGATTTGGGTTCCAAAATCTACCTGAAAAAATCACTACATCAATCAGTGGGAGATAAATATTGGCCTCTGGGCTTGTGTGCCACTCCTGACTCCTGTGTGCGTCATCTCTCACTCAGTGGGCCATAGAAAGCCTTTTTTTGTTTTATTTGTTTTCTAAATTCTCCCTGAAAAAATCATTTTATTTTATTTGGTTTCTAAATTCTTCCTGAAAAAATCATTTTATTCTATTATTTTTTTTTCCTAAAGTCTCCCTGAAAAAAAAAAAAAAAAAACAAATCAGTGGGAGATTAATATTGCCCTTTCTGCTTGTGTGCCAGTCTTGACTCCTGGGTGTGCCATCTCTCTCTCTCTCTCTCTCTCCAATTGTGGGCCATAGAAAGCCTATTATTTTTTTTAGCTTGATTTGGGTTCCAAAATCTACCTGAAAAAATCACTACATCAATCAGTGGGAGATAAATATTGGCCTCTGGGCTTGTGTGCCACTCCTGACTCCTGTGTGCGTCATCTCTCACTCAGTGGGCCATAGAAAGCCTTTTTTTGCTTTATTTGTTTTCTAAATTCTCCCTGAAAAAATCATTTTATTTTCTTTGGTTTCTAAATTCTTCCTGAAAAAATCATTTTATTCTATTTTTTTTTTCCTAAAGTCTCCCTGAAAAAAAAAAAAAAATCAAATCAGTGGGAGATTAACCCCTTTACCCCCAAGGGTGGTTTGCACGTTAATGACCAGGCCAATTTTTACAATTCTGACCACTGTCCCTTTATGAGGTTATAACTCCGAAACGCTTCAACGGATCCTGGTGATTCTGACATTGTTTTCTCGTGACATATTGTACTTCATGATAGTGGTAAAATTTCTTTGATAGTACCTGCGTTTATTTGTGAAAAAAACGGAAATTTGGCGAAAATTTTGAAAATTTCGCAATTTTCAAACTTTGAATTTTTATGCAATTAAATCACAGAGATATGTCACACAAAATACTTAATAAGTAACATTTCCCACATGTCTCCTTTACATCAGCATAATTTTGGAACCAATTTTTTTTTTTGTTAGGGAGTTATAAGGGTTAAAAGTTGACCAGCAATTTCTCATTTTTACAACACCATTTTTTTTTAGGGACCACGTCTCATTTGAAGTCATTTTGAGGGGTCTATATGATAGAAAATGCCCAAGTGTGACACCATTCTAAAAACTGCACCCCTCAAGGTGCTCAAAACAACATTCAAGAAGTTTATTAACCCTTCAGGTGTTTAATAGGAATTTTTGGAATGTTTAAATAAAAATGAACATTTAACTTTTTTACACAAAAAATTTACTTCAGCTCCAATTTGTTTTATTTTACCAAGGGTAACAGGAGAAATTGGACCCAAAAAGTTGTTGTCCAATTTGTCCTGAGTACGCTGATACCCCATATGTGGCAGTAAACCACTGTTTGGGCGCATGGGAGAGCTCGGAAGGGAAGGAGCGCTATTTGACTTTTCAATGCAAAATTGACAGGAATTGAGATGGGACGCCATGTTGCGTTTGGAGAGCCACTGATGTGCCTAAACATTGAAACCCCCCACAAGTGACACCATTTTGGAAAGTAGACCCCCTAAGGAACTTATCTGGATGTGTGGTGAGCACTTTGACCCACCAAGTGCTTCACAGAAGTTTATAATGCAGAACCGTAAAAATAAAAAATCATATTTTTTCACAAAAATTATATTTTTGCCCCCAATTTTTTATTTTTCCAAGGGTAAGAGAAGAAATTGGACCTCAAAAGTTGTTGTCCAATTTGTCCTGAGTACGCTGATACCCCATATGTGGCAGTAAACCACTGTTTGGGCGCATGGGAGAGCTCGGAAGGGAAGGAGCGCAGTTTGACTTTTCAATGCAAAATTGACAGAAATTGAGATGGGACGCCATGTTGCGTTTGGAGAGCCACTGATGTGCCTAAACATTGAAACCCCCCACAAGTGACACCATTTTGGAAAGTAGACCCCCTAAGGAACTTATCTAGAGGTGTGGTGAGCACTTTGACCCACCAAGTGCTTCACAGAAGTTTATAATGCAGAACCGTAAAAATAAAAAATCATATTTTTTCACAAAAATTATATTTTTGCCCCCAATTTTTTATTTTTCCAAGGGTAAGAGAAGAAATTGGACCTCAAAAGTTGTTGTCCAATTTGTCCCGAGTACGCTGATTCCCCATATGTGGCAGTAAACCACTGTTTGGGCGCATGGGAGAGCTCGGAAGGGAAGGAGCGCCGTTTGACTTTTCAATGCAAAATTGACAGGAATTGAGATGGGACGCCATGTTGCGTTTGGAGAGCCACTGATGTGCCTAAACATTGAAACCCCCCACAAGTGACACCATTTTGGAAAGTAGACCCCCTAAGGAACTTATCTGGATGTGTGGTGAGCACTTTGACCCACCAAGGGCTTCACGGAAGTTTATAATGCAGAGCCATAAAAATAAAACAAAATTTTTTTCCCACAAAAATTATTTTTTAGCCCCCAGTTTTGTATTTTCCCTAGGGTAACAGGAGAAATTGGACCCCAAAAGTTGTTGTCCAATTTGTCCTGAGTACGCTGATACCCCATATGTGGGGGGGAACCACCGTTTGGGCGCATGGGAGGGTTCGGAAGGGAAGGAGCGCCATTTGGAATGCAGACTTAGATGGAATGGTCTGCAGGCGTCACATTGCGTTTGCAGAGCACCTAATGTACCTAAACAGTAGAAACCCCCCACAAGTGACACCATTTTGGAAAGTAGACCCCCTAAGGAACTCATCTTGATGTGTTGTGAGAGCTTTGAACCCCCAAGTATTTCACTACAGTTTATAACGCAGAGCCATGCAAATAAAAAATATTTTTTTTTCCACAAAAATTCTATTTTAGCCCCCAGTTTTGTATTTTTCCAAGGTTAGCAGGAGAAATTGGACCCTAAATGTTGTTGTCCAATTTGTCCTGAGTACGCTGATACCCGATATGTGGGGGGGAACCACCGTTTGGGCGCATGGGAGGGCTCGGAAGGGAAGGAGCATCATTTGGAATGCAGACTTAGATGGATTGGTCTGCAGGCGTCACATTGCGTTTGCAGAGCCCCTAATGTACCTAAACAGTAGAAACCCCCCACAAGTGACCCCATATTGGAAACTAGACCCCTCAATGAACTTATCTAGATGTGTTGTGAGAACTTTGAACCCCCAAGTGTTTCACTACAGTTTATAACGCAGAGCCGTGAAAATAAAAAATCTTTTTGTTTTCCCACAAAAATTATTTTTTAGCCCCCAGTTTTGTATTTTCCCAAGGGTAACAGGAGAAATTGGTCCACAAAAGTTGTTGTCCAATTTGTCCTGAGTACGCTGATACCCCATATGTTGGGGTAAACCCCTGTTTGGGCACACAGGAGAGCTCGGAAGGGAAGGAGCACTGTTTTACTTTTTCAACGCAGAATTGGCTGGAATTGAGATCGGACGCCATGTCGTGTTTGGAGAGCCCCTGATGTGCCGAAACAGTGGAAACCCCCCAATTATAACTGAAACCCTAATCTAAACACACCCCTAACCCTAATTCCAACGGTAACCCTAACCACACCTCTAACCCTGACACACCCCTAACCCTAATCCCAACCCTATTCCCAACTGTAAATGTAATCTAAACCCTAACCCTAACTTTAGCCCCAACCCTAACTGTAGCCCCAACCCTAACCCTAACCCTAGCCCTAACCCTAGCCCTAACCCTAACCCTAACCCTAGCCCTAACCCTAACCCTAGCCCTAACCCTAGCCCTAACCCTAGCCCTAACCCTAACCCTAGCCCTAACCCTAGCCCTAACCCTAACCCTAGCCCTAGCCCTAACCCTAGCCCTAACCCTAGCCCTAGCCCTAACCCTAGCCCTAACCCTAGCCCTAACCCTAACCCTAATCCTAGCCCTAACCCTAGCCCTAATGGGAAAATGGAAATAAATACATTTTTTTTTATTTTTCCCTAACTAAGGGGGTGATGAAGGGGGGTTTGATTTACTTTTATAGCGAGTTTTTTAGCGGATTTTTATGATTGGCAGCCGTCACACACTGAAAGACCCTTTTTATTGCAAAAAATATTTTTTGCAATACCACATTTTGAGAGCTATAATTTTTCCATATTTTGGTCCACAGAGTCATGTGAGGTCTTGTTTTTTGCGGGACGAGTTGACGTTTTTATTGAAAACATTTTTGGGCACGTGACATTTTTTTATCGCTTTTTATTCCGATTTTTGTGAGGAAGAATGACCAAAAGCCAGCTATTCATGAATTTCGATTGGGGGAGGCGTTTATACCGTTCCGCGTTTGGTAAAATTGATAAATCAGTTTTATTCTTCGGGTCAGTACGATTACAGCGATACCTCATTTATATCATTTTTTTATGGTTTGGTGCTTTTATACGATAAAAACTATTTTACAGAAAAAATAATTATTTTTGCATCGCTTTATTCTCAGGACTATAACTTTTTTATTTTTTTGCTGATGATGCTGTGTGGTGGCTCTTTTTTTGCGGGACAATATGACGCTTTCAGCGGTACCATGGTTATTTATATCTGTCCTTTTGATCGCGTGTTATTCCACTTTTTGTTCGGCGGTATGATAATAAAGCGTTGTTTTTTGCCTCGTTTTTTTTTTTTTTTCTTACGGTGTTTACTGAAGGGGTTAACTAGTGGGACAGTTTTATAGGTCGGGTCGTTACGGACGCGGCGATACTAAATATGTGTACTTTTATTGGTTTTTTTTTTTTATTTAGATGAAGAAATGTATTTATGGGAATAATATATTTTTTTTTTTTTCATTATTTTGGAATATTTTTTTTAATTTTTTTTACACATTTGGAAAAAATTTTTTTTACTTTTTTACTTTGTCCCAGGGGGGGACATCACAGATCAGTGATCTGACAGTTTGCACAGCACTCTGTCAGATCACTGATCTGACATGCAGCGCTGCAGCCTTCACAGTGCCTGCTCTGAGCAGGCTCTGTGAAGCCACCTCCCTCCCTGCAGGACCCGGATCCGCGGCCATCTTGGATCCGGGGCTCGAGCAGGGAGGGAGGTAAGGAGACCCTCGCAGCAACGCGATCACATCGCGTTGCTGCGGGGGGCTCAGGGAAGCCCGCAGGGAGCCCCCTCCCTGCGCGGTGCTTCCCTGCACCGCCGGCACATCGCGATCATCTTTGATCGCGGTGTGCCAGGGGTTAATGTGCCGGGGGCGGTCCGTGACCGCTCCTGGCACATAGTGCCGGATGTCAGCTGCGATAAGCAGCTGACACCCGGCCGCGATCGGCCGCGCTCCCCCCGTCAGCGCGGCCGATCGGCTATGACGTACTATCCCGTCCAGGGTCAGATAAGCCCAGGGCACCTCGACGGGATAGTACGTCTAAGGTCACAGAGGGGTTAATATTTACATTTGTGCTGGCATCTCTCTCATTTGTTGCCACCAACAACAGAGTGTGTAACATTGTGCCTGATTTTTGTTGTGGTCTCACTCACCTGTAAAGGGGTAGCTAAATCATACTGAAGTTATAGCTCACCGTGTAATTTGTGTGACAGCAACAAATACCGTTAGTTTGTTTACGTTTTTAAAACAATGAGGAAGTATGGTGGAAGAGGTCGTGGCCGGGGGCGTTCATTGTCAGCTGGTAATGAGGGTAGTGGTAGTGGTGGAGCATCAGCTGGTCGTGGGAAAAAAAAATATTGCACCTAAGTCTGGAGCTGTGGAGCCAGGTTCGTCGTCTGGCTACACAAGGCCTCGAACGCTCCCTTTTCTGGGAGTAGGAAAACCGCTTTTAAAGCCGGAGCAGCAAGAGCAAGTTTTGGCTTATCTTGCTGACTCAGCCTCTATCTCTTTTGCCTCCTCTCGTGAAACTGGTAAATGTCAAAGCAGCGCGTCGTTAGTGGATGTTCACGGTCAGGGACAAGTCGCTTCCTTGTCCTCTTCAGCAAAAACAACAACAGAGAAGAATGCAGCAGGCGACACAACGGGTTACTCCATGGAGCTCTTTACACATACCGTCCCTGGCTTAGAAAGTGAAGCAGTTAACAGTCCATGCCCATTACAAGTTGAATCTGACATGGAGTGCACTGATGCACAGCCACAGCCAGACTACTATGCTGGTCCTTTGACTCAGACCACAACATTGCCCTCGCAGGGTGCTGATCAAGAATCAGACCCTGATGAGACTATGTTGCCCCATCACGAACGCTATACCACCGACCGACACGGTGACACAGACGAAGTTGCACACGAGCTACAAGAAGAGGTAATAGATGACCCAGTTCTTGACCCCGATTGGCAGCCATTGGGGGAACAGGGTGCAGGCGGCAGCAGTTCTGAAGCGGAGGAGGAGGGGCCGCAGCAGGCATCAACATCGCAACAGGTTCCATCTGCCGGGCCCGTATCTTGCCCAAAACGCGTGGCAAAGCTAAAACCTGTTGGAGGACAGCATGGCTATCCGGTTAAAGCTCAGTCTGCAATGCCTGAAAAGGTATCCGATGCTAGAAAGAGTGCAGTCTGGCATTTTTTTAAACAACATCCAATTGATCAGCGCAAAGTCATCTGTCAAAAATGTTCAACTACCTTAAGCAGAGGACAGAATCTGAAAAGTCTCAATACAAGTTGCATGCATAGACATTTAACCACCATGCATTTGCAAGCCTGGACTAACTACCAAACGTCCCTTAAGGTTGTAGCACCCTCGGCCAATGAAGCTAGTCAGCAACGCAACATCCCTTCCGGCAGTGTAGGGCCACCATTTTCCGCACCACCTGCAGTATCTGTGCAGGTTTCTTTGCCAGGCCAAAGCCATCAGGGTCAGGGAATCACCAGTTTCGTAGTAGGAAACACTGCATCTAGGGCACCGGTGGCAACAATACCATCTCCCACCGTCTCTCAGTCTGCCATGTCCACCGGCACCCCCGCTAGTTCCACGATCTCCAGCTCTCCAGTCCAGCTCACCCTACATGAGACTATGGTTAGAAAAAGGAAGTACTTAGCCTCGCATCCGCGTACACAGGGTTTGAACGCACACATAGCTAGACTAATCTCGTTAGAGATGATGCCCTACCGGTTAGTTGAAAGCGAAGCTTTCAAAGCCCTGATGGACTACGCTGTACCACGCTACGAGCTACCCAGTCGACACTTTTTTTCCAGAAAAGCCATCCCAGCCCTCCACCAGCATGTTAAAGAGCGCATCGTCCATGCACTCAGGCAATCTGTGAGCACAAAGGTGCACCTGACAACAGATGCATGGACCAGTAGGCATGGCCAGGGACGTTACGTGTCCATCACGGCACACTGGGTAAATGTGGTGGATGCAGGGTCCACAGGGGACAGCAAGTTTGGGACAGTTCTGCCTAGCCCACGGTCTAGGAAACAATTGGCTGTAGCCGTTCGCACCCCCTCCTCCTCCTCTTCGTCCTCCTGCAGAAGCGAGAGCTCGTCCACAGACCGCAGTCGCACAACCACTCCATCCGCAGCTGCCACTGTTGCACACCAGGTCTCCCATTATGGGGCAGCTACTGGCAAACGTCAGCAGGCTGTATTGGCTATGAAGTGTTTGGGCGACAACAGACACACCGCGGAAGTTCTGTCCGAGTTCTTGCAGAAAGAAACGCAGTCGTGGCTGGGCACTGTAGATCTTGAGGCAGGCAAGGTAGTGAGTGATAACGGAAGGAATTTCATGGCTGCCATCTCCCTTTCCCAACTGAAACACATTCCTTGCCTGGCTCACACCTTAAACCTGGTGGTGCAGTGCTTCCTGAAAAGTTATCCGGGGTTATCCGACCTGCTCCTCAAAGTGCGTGGACTTTGCTCACACATCCGCCGTTCGCCCGTACACTCCAGCCGTATGCAGACCTATCAGCGTTCTTTGAACCTTCCCCAGCATCGCCTAATCATAGACGTTGCAACAAGGTGGAACTCAACACTGCACATGCTTCAGAGACTGTGTGAACAGAGGCGGGCTGTTATGTTTTTGTGGGAGGATACACATACACGGGCAGGCAGTAGGATGGCAGACATGGAGTTGTCAGGTGTGCAGTGGTCGAAGATTCAAGACATGTGTCAAGTCCTTCAGTGTTTTGAGGAATGCACACGGCTGGTTAGTGCAGACAACGCCATAATAAGCATGAGCATCCCCCTAATGCGTCTGCTGATGCAAAGTTTGACGCACATAAAGGATCAGGCGTCTGCAGCTGAGGAAGAGGAAAGCCTTGATGACAGTCAGCCATTGTCTGGCCAGGGCAGTGTACAGGACGAGGTAGCGGGCGAAGAGGAGGAGGAGGACGAGGAGGATGATGGGGATGATTATATTTTTAATGAGGAAGCTTTTCCGGGGCCACTGGAAATTGGTGGCGCGGCAAGGCCGGGTTCTGGTTTTTTGAGGGACACAAGTGACGTGGATTTGCCTGAAACTGCCCCTCAACCAAGCACAACCGCAGATTTGAGAACTGGAACTTTGGCCCACATGGCGGATTATGCCTTACGTATCCTCAAAAGGGACACACGCATAAATAAAATGATGAATGATGACGATTACTGGTTGGCCTGCCTCCTTGATCCTCGCTATAAAGGCAAATTGCAAAATATAATGCCACATGAGAACTTGGAACTAATATTAGCAACCAAACAATCAACTCTTGTTGACCGTTTGCTTCTGGCATTCCCAGCACACAGCGCCCGTGATCGTTCTCACACGAGCTGCAGGGGCCAGCAGACCAGAGGTGTTAGAGGGGCAGAAATCAGAAGTGGCGTTGGCCAGAGGGGTTTTCTGACCAGGTTGTGGAGTGATTTTGCTATGACCGCAGACAGGACAGGTACTGCAGCATCAATTCAAAGTGACAGGAGACAACATTTGTCCAGTATGGTTACAAACTATTTTTCATCCCTTATCGATGTTCTCCCTCAACCGTCATTCCCATTTGATTACTGGGCATCAAAATTAGACACCTGGCCAGAATTGGCAGAATATGCATTGCAGGAGCTTGCTTGCCCGGCAGCTAGTGTCCTATCAGAAAGAGTATTCAGTGCTGCAGGTTCAATACTAACAGAAAAAAGGACTCGTCTGGCTACCCAAAATGTAAATGATCTAACCTTCATTAAAATGAACCACAACTGGATTTCGAAATCTTTTGCCCCACCTTGCCCGACTGACACCTAGCTTTCCTATGAAAAGGTCTTGCCTGTGGACTATTCTGAATGCCTTTTCCAATCTCGTAATTTTCTGCACCTGATTGTCCAGCATACGACATGTTTACACCTCACTAAATGGCCAAACTCCCCACACGGGGCCGTGGTATCGACACTTGGCGACAGCACCCGTGAGAGTGCAGTTTGTCTGAAGAGGTGGGTGAACCCGCTTTTGGTCAACGGCACTGTCACTGGGTCCCTCCTAGTACAATAAAGTGTCTCTGGCGGTGGTGGTGCGCACCCAACGTCAGACACACCGTTGTAATATGAGGGGCCCTGGGCCTGTACCGCCGGCCACAAGACAGTTTCCCCCCACCCCAGCTCAAACAGTGCTCTACCACTTGCAAAATTATCTCACAGCTCCACCAATGTTTAGTCTATGCGCTGACATCCTTCAATGCCTGCCACTGACAATACCATTATATTGACATTTTTGTTATGTTAGGCCTTCGATGCCTGTCTGTGGTCACTCCTTCCACTAGGCCTCCACTGACCACACCACTGCTGCCCGTGTACCCCTGTAACCAATTTAAAATTGCCTACAGCCATGTGTTATTATTTTAGGCCTTCGATGCCTGTCTGCGGTGACTCCTTCCACTAGGCCTCCACTGACCACACCACTGCTGCCCGTGTACCCCTGGAACCAATTTAAAATTGCCTACAGCCATGTGTTATTATTTTAGGCCTTCGATGCCTGTCTGCGGTCACTCCTTCCACTAGGCCTCCACTGACCACACCACTGCTGCCCGTGTACCCCTGTAACCAATTTAAAATTGCCTACAGCCATGTGTTATTATTTTAGGCCTTCGATGCCTGTCTGCGGTGACTCCTTCCACTAGGCCTCCACTGACCACACCACTGCTGCCCGTGTACACCTGGAACCAATTTAAAATTGCCTACAGCCATGTGTTATTATTTTAGGCCTTCGATGCCTGTCTGCGGTCACTCCTTCCACTAGGCCTCCACTGACCACACCACTGCTGCCCGTGTACCCCTGTAACCAATTTAAAATTGCCTACAGCCATGTGTTATTATTTTAGGCCTTCGATGCCTGTCTGCGGTGACTCCTTCCACTAGGCCTCCACTGACCACACCACTGCTGCCCGTGTACCCCTGGAACCAATTTAAAATTGCCTACAGCCATGTGTTATTATTTTAGGCCTTCGATGCCTGTCTGCGGTCACTCCTTCCACTAGGCCTCCACTGACCACACCACTGCTGCCCGTGTACCCCTGTAACCAATTTAAAATTGCCTACAGCCATGTGTTATTATTTTAGGCCTTCGATGCCTGTCTGCGGTGACTCCTTCCACTAGGCCTCCACTGACCACACCACTGCTGCCCGTGTACCCCTGGAACCAATTTAAAATTGCCTACAGCCATGTGTTATTATTTTAGGCCTTCGATGCCTGTCTGCGGTCACTCCTTCCACTAGGCCTCCACTGACCACACCACTGCTGCCCGTGTACCCCTGTAACCAATTTAAAATTGCCTACAGCCATGTGTTATTATTTTAGGCCTTCGATGCCTGTCTGCGGTGACTCCTTCCACTAGGCCTCCACTGACCACACCACTGCTGGCCGTGTACCCCTGGAACCAATTTAAAATTGCCTACAGCCATGTGTTATTATTTTAGGCCTTCGATGCCTGTCTGCGGTGACTCCTTCCACTAGGCCTCCACTGACCACACCACTGCTGCCCGTGTACCCCTGTAACCAATTTAAAATTGCCTACAGCCATGTGTTATTATTTTAGGCCTTCGATGCCTGTCTGCGGTGACTCCTTCCACTAGGCCTCCACTGACCACACCACTGCTGCCCGTGTACCCCTGGAACCAATTTAAAATTGCCTACAGCCATGTGTTATTATTTTAGGCCTTCGATGCCTGTCTGCGGTGACTCCTTCCACTAGGCCTCCACTGACCACACCACTGCTGCCCGTGTACCCCTGTAACCAATTTAAAATTGCCTACAGCCATGTGTTATTATTTTAGGCCTTCGATGCCTGTCTGCGGTGACTCCTTCCACTAGGCCTCCACTGACCACACCACTGCTGCCCGTGTACCCCTGGAACCAATTTAAAATTGCCTAGAGCCATGTGTTATTATTTTAGGCCTTCGATGCCTGTCTGCGGTCACTCCTTCCACTAGGCCTCCACTGACCACACCACTGCTGCCCGTGTACCCCTGTAACCAATTTAAAATTGCCTACAGCCATGTGTTATTATTTTAGGCCTTCGATGCCTGTCTGCGGTGACTCCTTCCACTAGGCCTCCACTGACCACACCACTGCTGCCCGTGTACCCCTGGAACCAATTTAAAATTGCCTACAGCCATGTGTTATTATTTTAGGCCTTCGATGCCTGTCTGCGGTCACTCCTTCCACTAGGCCTCCACTGACCACACCACTGCTGCCCGTGTACCCCTGGAACCAATTTTAAATTGCCTACAGCCATGTGTTATTATTTTAGGCCTTCGATGCCTGTCTGCGGTCACTCCTTCCACTAGGCCTCCACTGACCACACCACTGCTGCCCGTGTACCCCTGTAACCAATTTAAAATTGCCTACAGCCATGTGTTATTATTTTAGGCCTTCGATGCCTGTCTGCGGTCACTCCTTCCACTAGGCCTCCACTGACCACACCACTGCTGACCGTGTACCCCTGGAACCAACATCAGAAAATATAAAAATAAGTATTTTGCTTATAAAAAAGAAAATACTGGAGAGATATCAAATGCAGACATTTTAACATTAAAAACAAACACATACAACAAAAATCTGGTACAGTACTAAAAATGGCCACCAGCTACAATAACTTTCTCCTGCAAGTAGTTAACTGAAAGGTTTTTTCAATTTTAAACACAGATATGGCATCCACCGAGTGTTGTCCTGTCGCGTCTTCTTTATATTATTGCCAAGAAGATGCAAAACAATGAAAATAATAAAATCATTATTTACCAAAAAAATAGAGTAAGTCAAAACCACATTGCAAATAAACATTCATTACAAATAAAGAAGCAGGGCGCGTCCGAGGGTGAGTATATACCTAATAAGAATATAATCACCCTCGGACGCGCCCTGCTTCTTTCCGACAGCCTTCCTTCCTAAGAATCAGCCCTTCCGTGGTGTAGAGAGAGGGTTTGTTACACTCCAAGGTGTTCCCCAGGTTGCCTTTCCTGAGCTTCGATCTTCCGGCTCTCGTTTAGTAGTTGTTGGAAACTACGCTGCATTGGGCCTACAAATTGGGTATGGGGTGTAGAGAGATGGTGTGTTCCACTCCAAGCTGTTCCCCAGGTTGCCTTTCCTGAGCTTCGATCTTCCGGCTCTCGTTTAGTAGTTGTTGGAAACTACGCTGCATTAGGCCTACAAATTGGGTATGGGGTGTAGAGAGATGGTGTGTTCCACTGTAGAGAGATGGTGTGTTCCACTCCAAGGTGTTCCCCAGGTTTCCTCTCCATTGCTTCGATCTTCCGGCTCTCGTTTAGTAGTTGTTGGAAACTACGCTGCATTAGGCCTACAAATTGGGTATGGGGTGTAGAGAGATGGTGTGTTACACTCCAAGGTGTTCCCCAGGTTTCCTCTCCATTGCTTCGATCTTCCGGCTCTCGTTTAGTAGTTGTTGGAAACTACGCTGCATTAGGCCTACAAATTGGGTATGGGGTGTAGAGAGATGGTGTGTTACACTCCAAGGTGTTCCCCAGGTTTCCTCTCCATTGCTTCGATCTTCCGGCTCTCGTTTAGTAGTTGTTGGAAACTACGCTGCATTAGGCCTACAAATTGGGTATGGGGTGTAGAGAGATGGTGTGTTCCACTGTAGAGAGATGGTGTGTTCCACTCCAAGGTCTTCCCCAGGTTTCCTCGCCAATGCTTCGATCATCATGCTCTTGTTTAGTAGTTGTTGGAAACTACGCTGCATTAGGCCTACAAATTGGGTATGGGGTGTAGAGAGATGGTGTGTTCCACTCCAAGGTGTTCTCCAGGTTGCCTTTCCTGAACTTCTATCTTCAGGCTCTCATTAAATTGTGGTTAAATGGAACAACTGCATTTGGCGTACTAGTTGGTTTGGGGCCTACTATCGGTGTCTGCCGCTCCTTGCTGTTCTCCTGGTTTCCTGTCCTGAAATTCCGTTTTCAGGCGCTCGTTAAGTAGTTGTTAATGTTAGACTGCATTTGGCCTACTAGTTGGGTTGGGGCCTACTATCGGTGTCTGCCACTCCTTGCTGTTCTCCTCCACTGAACAAAGCTGTGCCGCCTGTTTACTACTGTTGCCAATTTTGAACTGCATTTCGACTACTTACTGATTTGGGCCTACTCTCTGTGTCAGCCTCTCATTCCAGTTGTCCTCCACTGCAATGCCCCCTGATTAGTCCTGTGTTACCAATTTTGAACTGCATTTAGCCCACTTTATTCTTTGGGCCTATATCTGTGTTTCCTCCTCATCCTGCCCATTGCCCAGCCAGTGATAGATGAATCTGCTGGTACATTGACCCATAACGCAACATTTCCCGTGCACGCTACACTGCAAGATTGTGACCCTGCTGAAAGTCAGGTCCCCCTTCCCGCATACCATACCACCTTACACGGGGACAAACAGGAAGGTGCAGATGAAAGTGCAGGTTCCTTCATCAGGTGGGGGGAGGAATACTAGTTGGCGACGTCACTGGCACAGGGCCTCTCATGGTACGCAAAAGTGTTGCTGCCGGTGGGAGGCGCCCCCGCCGTGCAAACACACCGCTGTACTTTGAGGGGCCCTGTGCCAGTGCCAATGCCAACGAGTGGGCCCCCCCTGCTTGCTCAGGTTCACAGCACTTGCAAAGTTGAAATACTTACCTCTCCCTGCTCCACTGCCGTGACGTGGTCCAGATTTCCTGGGCCCACTAATTACTTGAACCAGCCCTACCCACCACAACTTTAGCCAAATGACCTCCAATTTCAAATGCCTTCCAATTATTATAAGGTAAATTACGCTTGACAAGCTTCATTAAGAAGAATGGATGGTTTTGACATTAAAATGGGCACTCTAGGTGTTTTCCTGGCCCCCACTCACTGCCGACTATGCTGCCCCATTGACTTGCATTGGGTTTCGTGTTTCGGTCGATCCCGACTTTACGTCATAATCGGCCGATTTCACTCGACCCGACTTTTGAGATAGTCGGGTTTCGCGAAACCCGGCTCGACTCTAAAAAGGTCAAGGTCGCTCAACTCTACTCTCGTTTAGTAGTTGTTGGAAACTACGCTGCATTAGGCCTACAAATTGGGTATGGGGTGTAGAGAGATGGTGTGTTCCACTCCAAGGTGTTCCCCAGGTTTCCTCTCCATTGCTTCGATCTTCATGCTCTCGTTTAGTAGTTGTTGGAAACTACACTGCATTAGGCCTACAAATTGGGTATGGAGTGTAGAGAGATGGTGTGTTACACTCCAAGGTGTTCCCCAGGTTTCCTCTCCATTGCTTCGATCTTCATGCTCTCGTTTACTAGTTGTTGGAAACTACACTGCATTAGGCCTACAAATTGGGTATGGGGTGTAGAGAGATGGTGTGTCCCACTCCAAGGTGTTCCCCAGGTTTCCTCGCCAATGCTTCGATCTTCATGCTCTCGTTTAGTAGTTGTTGGAAACTACACTGCATTAGGCCTACAAATTGGGTATGGGGTGTAGAGAGATGGTGTGTTCCACTCCAAGGTGTTCCCCAGGTTTCCTCGCCAATGCTTCGATCTTCATGCTCTCGTTTAGTAGTTGTTGGAAACTACACTGCATTAGGCCTACAAATTGGGTATGGGGTGTAGAGAGATGGTGTGTTCCACTCCAAGGTGTTCCCCAGGTTTCCTCTCCATTGCTTCGATCTTCATGCTCTCGTTTAGTAGTTGTTGGAAACTACACTGCATTAGGCCTACAAATTGGGTATGGGGTGTAGAGAGATGGTGTGTTCCACTCCAAGGTGTTCCCCAGGTTTCGTCCACATTGCTTCGGTCTTCCAACTCTCGTTTAGTAGTTGTAGAAAACTACACTGCATTAGGCCTACAAATTGGGTATGGGGTGTAGAGAGACGGTGTGCTACACTCCAAGGTGTTCCCCAGGTTTCGTCCACATTGCTTCGATCTTCCGACTCTCGTTTAGTAGTTGTTGAAAACTACACTGCATTAGGCCTACAAATTGGATATGGGGTGTAGAGAGATGGTGTGTTACACTCCAAAGTGTTCTCCAGGTTGCCTTTCCTGAACTTCTATCTTCAGGCTCTCATTAAATTGTGATTAAATGGAACAACTGCATTTGGCGTACTAGTTGGTTTGGGGCCTACTATCGGTGTCTGCCACTCCTTGCTGTTCTCCTGGTTTCCTGTCCTGAAATTCCATTTTCAGGCTCTCGTTAAGTAGTTGTTAATGTTAGACTGCATTTGGCCTACTAGTTGGGTTGGGGCCTACTATCGGTGTCTGCCACTCCTTGCTGTTCTCCTCCACTGAACAAAGCTGTGCCGCCTGTTTACTACGGTTGCCAATTTTGAACTGCATTTCGACTACTTACTGATTTGGGCCTACTCTCTGTGTCAGCCTCTCATTCCAGTTGTCCTCCACTGCAATGCCCCCTGGTTAGTCCTGTGTTACCAATTTTGAACTGCATTTAGCCAACTTTATTCTTTGGGCCTATATCTGTGTTTCCTCCTCATCCTGCCCATTGCCCAGCCAGTGATAGATGAGTCTGCTCATGGTACATTGACCCATAACGCAAAATTCCCCGTGCACGCTACACAGCAAGATTGTGACCCTGCTGAAAGTCAGGTTCCTCTTCCCGCATACCATACCACCTTACACGGGGACAAAGAGGAAGGTGCAGATGAAAGTGCAGGTTCCTTCATCAGGTGGGGGGAGGAATACTAGTTGGCGACGTCACTGGCACAGGGCCTCTCATAGTATGCAAAAGTGTTGCTGCCGGTGGGAGGCGCCCCCGCCGTGCAAACACACCGCTGTACTTTGAGGGGCCCTGTGCCAGTGCCAATGCCAACGAGTGGGCGCCCCCTGCTTGCTCAGGATCACAGCACTTGCAAAGTTGAAATACTTACCTCTCCCTGCTCCACTGCCGTGACATGGTCCAGATTTACTGGGCCCACTAATTACTTGAACCAGCCCTACCCCCCACAACTTTAGCCAAATGACGCCCAATTTCAAATGCCTTCCAATTATTATAAGCTAAATTACGATTGACAAGCTTCTGTAACAAGAATGGATGTTTTTGCCATTAAAATGGGCAGTGTAGGTGTTTTCCTGGCCTCCACTCACTGCCGACTATGCTCCCCCATTGACTTGCATTGGGTTTCGTGTTTCGGGCGATACCCGACTTTTCGCCATAATCGGCCGATTCCACTCGACTCGACTTCTAAGATAGTCGGGTTTCGCGAAACACGACTCGACTCTAAAAAGGTCAAGGTCGCTCAACCCTAGTAAGGAGGTGTGCAAGATTCCTTGTGCGCAGTTAGAATGCGGGTGGCATTACCAAACAGGAATGGAGGAACTTCTAGATACAGAGGATCGACGAGCAACTCGTGGGGATGGCAAGACATGGACAGCAGCCCCTTCTCCTGATGTCGCCATAGTTACCCAGTGCCCAGTTACCGACATGTAACGCCCCTGTCCATGTCTGCTCGTCCAAGTGTCTGTGGTGAAATGCACCCTGTCACACACAGAGCTTCTCAAGGAAGGGGTGATGTTGTGTGCGACATGCTGGTGTAGCACAGGCACAACTTTCTTTGAGAAGTAGTGGCGACTGGGCATCTGGTACTGGGGTACTGCGACAGACATAAGGTCTCGAAAATCCTCTGTGTCCACCAGGCGGAAAGGCAGCATTTCTGTAGCCAACAGCTTGCAGATGGAGAAATTCAACCTCTTAGCTTTGTCATGGCTAGGAGGAAATGGTCTTTTTCTTGTCCACATCTGAGGGACTGAGGGTTGGCTGCCGTGCTTAGACGGAGTTGAGTAGGGTGTCCCCGACAAAATGCTGGTCTGTGAGGAAGGTGCAGGCGGAGATGTTATGTTGCCTTGATCAAAATGTGGTGTCGATGTAGGAGAGCGCTCAACACCAGCAGGTGTTTCCACTTGCAAATGTCCTGACGACCTGCCAATCACACTGGCTGTTGCGGGTAAAGAGGTGGAAGGTCTGCATCCAAAACCATGTGCGATTGCTGTCTCCACAGTCACAGAGGATGAAGAGGACGCGGATGCACTTGATGGGGCAGACGGTGGTTGACCCAGCCCACTAGGCCACATTGCAGCATAGTGAGCTTCCCACTGCAACTTATCCATGTGACAGTTCATGCATGAAGTTCTCAAGCTAGTACATTTTTGGCCTCTACTGAGATTTTGTTGACAAATCTTAAAGACAACATGAGTTGGGTCATCCTATGCGATGTCAAGAAATGCCCAGGCTATGCAAGGCTTAGAGCCCGAGCCACCTGAAGAGCCACCATGACTTCTGCTCAGAGGCACAGTTGGGGTTGAGAATGCAGTTGTTGACGTGCTTCCAGTACTCCGTCTCTGTCCAGGAAGGTGCAACGTAACATCGTCGTCAGACTCATCACTAGCATCCTCCTCCACCTCCTCTGCTGACCTCATGGACTGGCAGACTGTGGTTGACAGTAAGTGGGGTCTCCAACCTCATCATCATCATCCTGTGTGTCCTCACAACCATTGTCCTCAGAGCCAACCTCTTCCTGCCCTGACCGAAAAGTCAAGTTTTCATTCCAATCAGGTATCTCAGTCTCATCATCATCTTCCTCATTGTCTCCACCAACAGGAGTTACAGTTTGGGAACAAGGGTCTAGATTATGGTCAGAACCTTCTTCATCTTGGCATGGATCCGACTCACAAAGATTCTGGGCATCAGTGCAGATCATTTCCTCGTCTGGATTCACAGAAGCTCTGGAGCAGACTTCTGATTCCCAGGCTATAGTATGCGTAAACAGCTCTGCAGACTCAACCATCTGTGCTACCCCATGCTCAGATGGGCGGCTGGAGACTTGGGAGCTGTGAGGAAGCAAGTGCAATTGGGGTGACAACTCTGAGGACTGGAGTAGTTGTGATGTTGAAGTTGACATGGAGGAGAACCCACTTGAACGAGCACTTGATATCCGTTCAAACACCTGCTGTTTTTGTGCCTCATCTGGAATTTGTAGCGATGCTCGTAGCGATGGTCCTAACAAAGGGATCATATCAGATTGTCTATGAAATGAAGTAGTTGGAGCGCCCCCGTTAGGGCAGTGGGGTATTCGGTGCTGGGCCCTTCGGTTCTCAAGGGGGATGTCACGGTGGCTGACCCGGTCCGTGGCCCTAGAGGCATCCATTGATAAAAGGGGAAAAGGTCTTTAAAGGGGAAATGTTCGTGATGCCACCTGTGGTATTCGGTCAGGGTGACCAACGCTGCGTAGGGGTCTGCTAGGGTGATGGGATGGCAGCTAGTTAGTATACCTTCCCACAGGTGAAGTATGTCCCTAGGGCTTCCCAAAGTGTAAATGGTGGATGGTGTGAGGCTTAGTGAAGAACGAGGACACAAGGGTGCAGTCTCTTTACCTTTTTACTGAAGGCTTCAGCATCCACAGTCCAGAGCACCAGATCGCAGGGTAGGCAGAGTCCGGCCGGTCTGAAGGCAAATCCTGTGTCCCCTTATCCAGGTGGAAATCAGTAGCCTTCCTCTAGTGCCTGGATATTGTAGTACCTTACTGCTGTGCTTCTCATAAGGTCATCACAACTGTTGGTGTAGTTCTAGATGTTATGTCTTTCTCTCTGTCCCCCAGATGGATAGGAACAACCCGTATGACTGGTGGCCTGGGGCTTTTTACAGGGACTTTAGCACACCCCAGCCAACACAAGTTGCCACCGTGCCTCCTTGGTATAGGTCGGGCAGGTAACGTGGAATTATCTGTCCTGCCAGTCTCTGAAGTATAGCGTAGAGATCCTTACTCCCTCGGTATTCTGGCTACCAGATTACTGCGCCTCAGATGGAAGCAATCTGCTCCTGACTGGTCTCCCTCTGATATTCCTCTCCTGTGCTCTGCTTTCCTGCACACTCTCTGCAATATGTTCACTTTAGTGTTTTCTTCCAGGAGCTGCAGCACTTCAGGCTCCAGGATTCCATCCTGTCCCTCTGTCTTCCTGACAGGAACTCAACTCTGAACTCCCTTTCCCTCCAAATCAGGATGTTTTATAGGGGAGTTCATCTAAAACAGGCTTAGAGCTCCCCCTTCTGGTCTGGAGTGTGAACATGTTGCATGCATAGTGTTTACCTGGTAAGGAGATTTCCTTTATTGCCTTCAGATGTAACATCACTCCCCCGGTGGAAGAATGACATTACTGCAATGACCAGGATCCTAAGGCGCTGCATAGACATCTTACTTTGGCTGGAAGATGGTCTTTCTTCTGCAAATGTTACTGTTGCTTTACCACCTACCCCACGGACACAACCTTTTTTTCCCTTTCCAACACGCCTATTCCCCTTTCCACCAGCAGCAGGCCTTTTGCCACTCATTTTGGTGCTTAACTAATTAGGAACTCTGTATCTGTAGTTCTTGGCACAACAACCGATGGATGAAAACCGAGCAGAACTGAGTGGCCAAACTATGGTACTAGGCCCAAAAGGATTTACTGGGTTAGATGCAGTAAAAATTTAGATACACAGGCGTGCAGACACTGCTCCTAGGCCCAAAACTATTTACTGGGTAATATGCAATAAAAATTTTGATACACAGGCGGTGTAGTTAACTTCACAGGCGGGCTACTCCTCTGACGTGCAGACACTGCTCCTAGGCCCAAAACTATTTACTGGGTTAGATGCAGTAAAAATTTAGATACACAGGCGTGCAGACACTGCTCCTAGGCCCAAAACTATTTACTAGGTTGGGTGCAGTAAAAATTTAGATACACAGGCGTGCAGACACTGCTCCTAGGCCCAAAACTATTTACTAGGTTGGGTGCAGTAAAAAGTTAGATACACAGGCTTGCAGACACTGCTCCTAGGCCCAAAACTATTTATTGGGTTAGATGCAGTAAAACTTTAGATACACAGGCGTGCAGTCACTGCTCCTAGGCCCAAGACTATTTACTTGGTTAGATGCAGTAAAAATTTAGATACACAGGCGTGTAAAGCTTTGACAAGGGAAAATGTGAATATCACCGGTGGCTCCCTGAAGCAGACTGAGATTCTATAAACACCCAGGTCCAGGTGTGTTAAATAGAGCCAGAGGGAGGTTTCCTCTGGGTCCAAAAGTCAGAAGGATTAAAAAAGCATCTGCAATGCCAAAAGCAGAGACCTCCTGCATTCAGATGCAGAGCGACTATCTGTTGCATCTGACACACCCGTGACAGTTAGTGGCCATTAAAATAGATTATAAGATGCACCCACATTTTATTTAAAACATTTTTCCTATTTTCCATCCAAACATTTGTTGTGCGTCTTATAACCCACAAAATACGTTAATTTGTTGATTGCTTTAAGTGGAAATCTATCATCCTTTATAAAATACTGCACATGTCACAAAACTAGCGATTTGAGTCTTTTAACCTTCGTCCGGCTGACTAGGTACAATTGTAACTATTCCGTTTTAAAATTGCAATAACTTTTTTTTTCAAAAAGCCGTAGAGGGCTGAAATTTTGTGACATCTCTGCAGTTTTGGTCCAGAATATATTGGCCAAATTTCAATAAAATATATATGAAGGTACAATTGTACCTCTGCAGCCTGTTAACGTTGCAAAATTATGCAGCCTGACGAAGGTTAATTAGCAGCTACAGTATCTAAATGATTAGCAACTACAGTATGTTAATGACAAGATATTTCCATTATTGCTACTTATTGCTACTGTATTCCCACAGCATACTTGTACAGTGACCACAGTAAATATTTGTCCTTAATGGAAACAACCTATAACTTAGGGAAATTTTACTGGCTGATAAGAAAATAATTTGAATATTTTATGAATAGATGGAGCCATAGGAATAATTTAGGAAGAAAAAAGATAATAATGTAAACCATGTTTCAGAACCACATCACGAAACTGAGCATTGAAATTGCCATTTAGTTACAAGGGACACTACTCTTGACAGCAGTTTGTTCAGAGAAGCTTCTCGTTGAAGTTCAGGAACGCAGTCTGCAGTGATTTCAGGGGGAAAAACGTGCTTAGTAATGTACTAATATTTGCTATGGGAATATCTTGTTTAATAGGTAAAGAAATATGAGTCATTCAAAGACTGGTAGGAATATGACCCAGTTCTATATTACCAGCAGACTCATCAGCCTGTATTATAATGACACTATCCTTCTGCTTTTTCCATTCTAGTAAATGGTCATTCAACATCTGACAAATTTCTGCACACAATGTTTGGCTACATACAGCTATATTAAGCTACTTAATGCAAAGGCTCATACATTTTTGGCTATTCAGTTGGAATATCCCATTGTTGGAATATCCATAGTTGGAATATCCCATTGTGCAGAGTCTGGCACTCATTAGGGTCTTCTAACTTCTGATCTTAGATTTGGCAAAGCTGCACATTAGCTTTTAGAAGTCCTTTAAAAAGTTTGTACCAAGTCGGTAAGTTCTACATAAAAAAGTCCTATATCCTCCCAAATGCTGAAAACGAGTGTCTGAGTAAACGTTGAGCACACACATCGTCATACTATTCAGTGGGACTGATTCAGATAGCTATAACTCAACTAATTGGTTTATATGCCACGTAATCTATCGTCATCTATACAGTTGAGAAAAAATATTTTTTCTGGAAAATATAAATGCATTAATGTAAAGTTATCATCAGAAAAGGACCTATTGTTTAGATCAGAATTTTGTGTTGAATGTATTTTTTAAAATGCTGGCAATCTTTTTCTTCCATATTACAATCTTTATGAAAAATTAATATTTGAAATCTTGCCATTTTCACACTGTATATTGGGGCTTTTTTAGACTGTTGTTTCAGGAAATTCACATGTACATTAGGAGCAATAAACCTAACCTTATCTTTTGTATTGAAGAACAAGACAGCTTGTGTCTTGTGGAATTTCTTGTATGAAAAGTGTGGTTTAAGTTTCCTATTGTATTTAACTACAGCAACAATTAAAGTCTAGCTTTCACATCTATAAAAAATTGATTTTACATTCTCTCCTGTTTCTAGCTTACAAATGCTGAGGTAAAATACTGACCACATATTGAATGTGTGAATGTGACAATATGGTCAGTCCTGTTTTGAAAATGTGGTCCTCATCTCCAAATAGTAAAATTCCAGATACTATAATATGAAAATCTCCCTGAAAGGAAATCTGTCACCCATCCCCCTTCTGATAAAATTAACACAAATTGAAACTATTTTATGTGTTACTAGCTGAAGAGCCCGGCGTTGCCTGGGCATAGTAAATATCTGTGGTTAGTTATAGCACCTCACTTCTCTTATTTCCCCATCACGCCTCTCATTTTCCCCCTCACATCTCTCATTTTCTCCCTCACTCTTATTTTCCCCATCACTCCTCTCATTCCCCCCTAAACACTTGTCATTTCGATCTCACATCTGTCATTTTCACTCCACTATTTTCCCTCACTCCTCTCATTTTGCACTCACACCTTTTCATTTTCACCTCACACCCCTCATTTTCACCTCACACCTCTCATTTTCCCCTCAGTATATACATGTTTGTCATCTCCATTATATATAGTATACACCTGTATGTCATCTCCTGTATATAGTACTGTATATACCTGTATGTCATCTCCCCTGTAATTAGTATATAACTGCTGTATGTGATCTCCTCCTGTATATTGTATATACCTATATGTCATCTCCTCCTGTATATAGTATATACCTGTATGTCATCTCTTCTGTATATACTATATACCTGTATGTCTTCTCCCCTATATATAGTATATACCTGTATGTCATCTCCTGTATATAGTATATACCTGTATGTCATCTCCCCTGTAAATATTATATACCTGCTGTATGTCATCTCCTCCTCTATATACCTATGTGTCATCTCCTCTTTTATATAGTATATACCTGTATGTCATCTCCTCCTGTATATAATATATACGTGTGTCATCTCCTCCTGTATATAGTATATACCTGTAAGTCATCTCCTCATGTACATAGTATATACCTGTGTGTCATCTGCTCCTGTATATAGTATATACCTGTGTATCATCTCCCCTGTATATAGTATATACCTGTGTGTCATCTGTTATGGCAGGCAATCAGGCAACACAGCGTGCAGTAATCAGCGCACATACAGAGATCTGGCAATAACCAAAAACAATAGGACGAGCTCTGAGACGTGGAATCTCTGTAGACTGCAGTACCTGATCTATCCTCACACAACTATAAGCAGCAGTGGATTGCGCCTATCAACTACCTATGCAACTCGGCACTGCCTGAGGAGCTGACTAGCCTGAAGATAGAAATACAAGCCTGACTTACCTCAGAGAAATACCCCAAAGGAATAGGCAGCCCCCCACATATAATGACTGTTAGCAAGATGAAAAGACAAACGTAGGAATGAAATAGATTCAGCAAAGTGAGGCCCGATATTCTAGACAGAGCGAGGATAGCAAAGAGAACTATGCAGTCTACAAAAAACCCTAAAACGAAAACCACGCAAAGGGGCAAAAAGACCCACCGTGCCGAACTAACAGCACGGCGGTGCACCCCTTTGCTTCTCAGAGCTTCCAGCAAAAGTTAATAGCAAGCTGGACAGAAAAAACAGAAAACAAACTAGAAGCACTTATCTAGCAGAGCAGCAGGCCCAAGGAAAGATGCAGTAGCTCAGATCCAACACTGGAACATTGACAAGGAGCAAGGAAGACAGACTCAGGTGGAGCTAAATAGCAAGGCAGCCAACGAGCTCACCAAAACACCTGAGGGAGGAAGCCCAGAGACTGCAATACCACTTGTGACCACAGAAGTGAACTCAGCCACAGAATTCACAACAGTACCCCCCCCTTGAGGAGGGGTCACCGAACCCTCACCAGAACCCCCAGGCCGACCAGGATGAGCCACATGAAAGGCACGAACAAGATCTGGGGCATGGACATCAGAGGCAAAAACCCAGGAATTATCTTCCTGAGCATAACCCTTCCATTTGACCAGATACTGGAGTTTCCGTCTAGAGACACGAGAATCCAAAATCTTCTCCACAACATACTCCAATTCCCCCTCCACCAAAACAGGGGCAGGAGGCTCCACAGATGGAACCATAGGTGCCACGTATCTCCTCAACAACGACCTATGGAATACATTATGTATGGAAAAGGAGTCTGGGAGGGTCAGACGAAAAGACACCGGATTGAGAATCTCAGAAATCCTATACGGACCAATAAAACGAGGTTTAAATTTAGGAGAGGAAACCTTCATAGGAATATGACGAGAAGATAACCAAACCAGATCCCCAACACGAAGTCGGGGTCCCACACGGCGTCTGCGATTAGCGAAAAGCTGAGCCTTCTCCTGGGACAAGGTCAAATTGTCCACTACCTGAGTCCAGATCTGCTGCAACCTGTCCACCACATAATCCACACCAGGACAGTCCGAAGACTCAACCTGTCCTGAAGAGAAACGAGGATGGAACCCAGAATTGCAGAAAAATGGAGAGACCAAGGTAGCCGAGCTGGCCCGATTATTAAGGGCGAACTCAGCCAACGGCAAAAATGACACCCAATCATCCTGGTCAGCGGAAACAAAACATCTCAGATATGTTTCCAAGGTCTGATTGGTTCGTTCGGTCTGGCCATTAGTCTGAGGATGGAAGGCCGAGGAAAAAGATAGGTCAATGCCCATCCTACCACAAAAGGCTCGCCAGAACCTCGAGACAAACTGGGAACCTCTGTCAGAAACAATATTCTCAGGAATGCCATGTAAACGAACCACATGCTGGAAGAACAAAGGCACCAAATCAGAGGAGGAAGGCAATTTAACCAAGGGCACCAGATGGACCATTTTAGAAAAGCGATCACAGACCACCCAAATGACCGACATTTTTTGAGAAACGGGAAGGTCAGAAATGAAATCCATCGAAATATGTGTCCAAGGCCTCTTCGGGACCGGCAAGGGCAAAAGCAACCCACTGGCACGTGAACAGCAGGGCTTAGCCCTAGCACAAATTCCACAGGACTGCACAAAAGCACGCACATCCCGTGACAGAGATGGCCACCAGAAGGATCTAGCAACCAACTCCCTGGTACCAAAGATTCCTGGATGACCGGCCAGCACCGAACAATGAAGTTCAGAGATAACTTTACTAGTCCACCTATCAGGGACGAACAGTTTCTCGGCCGGACAACGATCAGGTTTATTAGCCTGAAATTTCTGCAACACTCTCCGCAAATCAGGGGAGATGGCAGACACAATGACTCCTTCCTTGAGGATACTCGCCGGCTCAGATAACCCCGGAGAGTCGGGCACAAAACTCCTAGACAGAGCATCCGCCTTCACATTTTTAGAGCCCGGAAGGTATGAAATCACAAAATCAAAACGAGCAAAAAATAACGACCAACGGGCCTGTCTAGGATTCAAGCGCTTGGCAGACTCAAGATAAGTAAGGTTCTTATGATCAGTCAAAACCACCACGCGATGCTTAGCACCCTCAAGCCAATGACGCCACTCCTCGAATGCCCACTTCATGGCCAGCAACTCTCGGTTGCCCACATCATAATTACGCTCAGCAGCAGAAAATTTCCTGGAAAAGAAAGCACATGGTTTGAACACTGAGCAACCAGAACCTCTCTGTGACAAAACCGCCCCTGCACCAATCTCAGAAGCATCAACCTCGACCTGGAACGGAAGAGAAACATCAGGTTGACACAACACAGGGGCACAGCAAAAACGACGCTTCAACTCCTGAAAAGCTTCCACGGCAGCAGAAGACCAATTAACCAAATCAGCACCCTTCTTGGTCAAATCGGTCAATGGTCTGGCAATGCTAGAAAAATTACAGATGAAGCGACGATAAAAATTAGCAAAGCCCAGGAATTTCTGCAGACTTTTTAGAGATGTCGGCTGAGTCCAATCCTGGATGGCCTGAACCTTAACCGGATCCATCTCGATAGTAGAAGGGGAAAAGATGAACCCCAAAAATGAAACTTTCTGCACACCGAAGAGACACTTTGATCCCTTCACGAACAAGGAATTAGCACGCAGTACCTGGAAAACCATTCTGACTTGCTTCACATGAGACTCCCAATCATCTGAGAAGATCAAAATGTCATCCAAGTAAACAATCAAGAATTTATCCAGATACTCACGGAAAATGTCATGCATAAAAGACTGAAAAACAGATGGAGCATTGGCAAGTCCGAACGGCATCACCAGATACTCAAAATGACCCTCGGGCGTATTAAATGCCGTTTTCCATTCATCTCCCTGCCTGATTCTCACCAGATTATACGCACCACGAAGATCAATCTTAGTAAACCAACTAGCCCCCTTAATCCGAGCAAACAAGTCAGAAATCAATGGCAAGGGATACTGAAACTTAACAGTGATCTTATTAAGAAGGCGGTAATCAATACACGGTCTTAGCGAACCATCCTTCTTGGCTACAAAAAAGAACCCTGCTCCCAATGGTGACGACGATGGGCGAATATGTCCCTTCTCCAGGGACTCCTTCACATAACTGCGCATAGCGGTGTGTTCAGGTACGGACAAATTAAATAAACGACCCTTAGGGAATTTACTACCAGGAATCAAATCGATAGCACAATCACAATTCCTATGCGGAGGTAGGGCATCAGACTTGGACTCTTCAAATACATCCTGAAAGTCCGACAAGAACTCTGGGATGTCAGAAGGAATGGATGACGAAATAGACAAAAATGGAACATCACCATGTACTCCCTGACAACCCCAGCTGGTTACCGACATAGAGTTCCAATCCAATACTGGATTATGGGTTTGTAGCCATGGCAACCCCAACACGACCACATCATGCAAATTATGCAGTACCAAAAAGCGAATAACTTCCTGATGTGCAGGAGCCATGCACATGGTCAGCTGGGCCCAGTACTGAGGCTTATTCTTGGCCAAAGGTGTAGCATCAATTCCTCTCAACGGAATAGGACACCGCAAAGGCTCCAAGAAAAATCCACAACGTTTAGCATAATCCAAATCCATCAGATTCAGGGCAGCGCCTGAATCCACAAACGCCATGACAGAATATGATGACAAAGAGCACATTAAGGTAATGGACAAAAGGAATTTGGACTGTACAGTACCAATAACGGCAGAGCTATCGAACCGCCTAGTGCGTTTAGGACAATTAGAAATAGCATGAGTAGAATCACCACAATAGAAACACAGTCTGTTCAGACGTCTGTGTTCGTGCCGTTCTACTTTAGTCATAGTCCTGTCGCACTGCATAGGCTCAGGCTTACTCTCAGACAATACCGCCAGATGGTGCACAGATTTACGCTCGCGCAAGCGACGACCGATCTGAATGGCCAAGGACATAGACTCATTCAAACCAGCAGGCATAGGAAATCCCACCATTACATCCTTAAGAGCTTCAGAGAGACCCTTTCTGAACAAAGCCGCTAGTGCAGATTCATTCCACAGAGTGAGTACTGACCATTTCCTAAATTTCTGACAATATACTTCTACATCATCCTGACCCTGGCATAAAGCCAGCAGATTTTTCTCAGCTTGATCCACTGAATTAGGCTCATCGTAAAGCAATCCCAGCGCCTGGAAAAATGCATCAACATTACTCAATGCAGAATCTCCTGGTGCAAGAGAAAACGCCCAGTCCTGTGGGTCGCCGCGCAAAAAAGAAATAATAATCAAAACCTGTTGAATAGGATTACCAGAAGAATGAGGTTTCAAGGCCAAAAATAGCTTACAATTATTTCTGAAGCTCAGGAACTTAGTTCTGTCACCAAAAAACAAATCAGGAATCGGAATTCTTGGTTCTAGCATCGATTTCTGATCAATAGTATCTTGAATCTTTTGTACATTTACAACGAGATTATCCATTGAGGAGCACAGAGCCTGAATATCCATGTCCACAGCTGTGTCCTGAAGCACTCTAATGTCTAGGGGAAAAAAAAGACTGAAGACAGAGCTAAGAAAAAAAAATGATGTCAGGATTTCTTTTTTCCCTCTATTGGAAATCATTGGAGGGCTCCTTGTACTGTTATGGCAGGCAATCAGGCAACACAGCGTGCAGTAATCAGCGCACATACAGAGATCTGGCAATAACCAAAAACAATAGGACGAGCTCTGAGACGTGGAATCTCTGTAGACTGCAGTACCTGATCTATCCTCACACAACTATAAGCAGCAGTGGATTGCGCCTATCAACTACCTATGCAACTCGGCACTGCCTGAGGAGCTGACTAGCCTGAAGATAGAAATACAAGCCTGACTTACCTCAGAGAAATACCCCAAAGGAATAGGCAGCCCCCCACATATAATGACTGTTAGCAAGATGAAAAGACAAACGTAGGAATGAAATAGATTCAGCAAAGTGAGGCCCGATATTCTAGACAGAGCGAGGATAGCAAAGAGAACTATGCAGTCTACAAAAAACCCTAAAACGAAAACCACGCAAAGGGGCAAAAAGACCCACCGTGCCGAACTAACAGCACGGCGGTGCACCCCTTTGCTTCTCAGAGCTTCCAGCAAAAGTTAATAGCAAGCTGGACAGAAAAAACAGAAAACAAACTAGAAGCACTTATCTAGCAGAGCAGCAGGCCCAAGGAAAGATGCAGTAGCTCAGATCCAACACTGGAACATTGACAAGGAGCAAGGAAGACAGACTCAGGTGGAGCTAAATAGCAAGGCAGCCAACGAGCTCACCAAAACACCTGAGGGAGGAAGCCCAGAGACTGCAATACCACTTGTGACCACAGAAGTGAACTCAGCCACAGAATTCACAACAGTCATCTCCCCTGTATATAGTATATACCTGTGTGTCATCTCCCCTGTATATAGTATATACCTGTGTGTCATCGCCCCTGTATATAATATGTACCTGTATGTCATCTCCCCTGTATATAGTATATACCAATGTGTCATCTCCTCCTGTATATAGTATATACCTGTGTGTCATCTCCCCTGTATATAGTATATACCTGTGTGTCATCTCCCCTGTATATAGTATATACCTGTGTGTCATCTCCCCTGTATATAATATGTACCTGTATGTCATCTCCCCTGTATATAGTATATACCAGTGTGTCATCTCCCCTGTATATAGTATATATGTGTCATCTCCTCCTGTATATAGTATATACCTGTGTCATCTCCCCTGTATATAGTATATATGTGTGTGTCATCTCCCCTGTATATAGTATATACCTGTGTGTCATCTCCTCCTGTATATAGTATACAGTGCCTACAAGTAGTATTCAACCCCCTGCAGATTTAGCAGGTTTACACATTTGGAATTAACTTGGCATTGTGACATTTGGACTGTAGATCAGCCTGGAAGTGTGAAATGCACTGCAGCAAAAAAGAATGCTATTTCTTTGTTTATTTTTTTTTTAAATTGTGAAAAGTCTTTTCAGAGGGTCATTTATTATTCAACCCCTCAACCCACCAGAATTCTGTTTGGTTCCCCTAAAGTATTAAGAAGTAGTTCAGGCACAAAGAACAATGAGCTTCACATGTTTGGATTAATTATCTCTTTTTCCAGCCTTTTCTGACTATTTAAGACCCTCCCCAAACTTGTGAACAGCACTCATACATGGTCAACATGGGAAAGACAAAGGAGCATTCCAAGGCCATCAGAGACAAGATCGTGGAGGGTCACAAGGCTGGCAAGGGGTACAAAACCCTTTCCAAGGAGTTGGGCCTACCTGTCTCCACTGTTGGGAGCATCATCCGGAAGTGGAAGGCTTATGGAACTACTGTTAGCCTTCCACGGCCTGGAGAGCCTTTAAAAGTTTCCTCCCGTGCCGAGGCCAGGCTTGTCTGAAGAGTCAAGGCTAACCCAAGGACAACAAGGAAGGAGCTCCGGGAAGATCTCATGGCAGTGGGGACATTGGTTTCAGTCAATACCATAAGTAACGTACTCCACCGCAATGGTCTCCGTTCCAGACGAGCCCGTAAGGTACCTTTACTTTCAAAGCGTCATGTCAAGGCTCGTCTACAGTTTGCTCATGATCACTTGGAGGACTCTGAGACTGACTGGTTCAAGGTTCTCTGGTCTGATGAGAACAAGATCGAGATCTTTGGTGCCAACCACACACGTGACATTTGGAGACTGGATGGCACTGCATACGACCCCAAGAATACCATCCCTACAGTCAAGCATGGTGGTGGCAGCATCATGCTGTGGGGCTGTTTCTCAGCCAAGGGGCCTGGCCATCTGGTCCGCATCCATGGGAAGATGGATAGCACGGCCTACCTGGAGATTTTGGCCAAGAACCTCCGCTCTTCCATCAAGGATCTTAAGATGGGTCGTCATTTCATCTTCCAACAAGACAACGACCCAAAGCACACAGCCAAGAAAACCAAGGCCTGGTTCAAGAGGCAAAAAATCAAGGTGTTGCAGTGGCCTAGTCAGTCTCCTGACCTTAATCCAATTGAAAACTTGTGGAAGGAGCTCAAGATTAAAGTCCACATGAGACACCCAAAGAACCTAGATAACTTGGAGAAGATCTGCATGGAGGAGTGGGCCAAGATAACTCCAGAGACCTGTGCCGGCCTGGTCAGGTCTTATAAAAGACGATTATTAGCTGTAATTGCAAACAAAGGTTATTACACAAAATATTAAACCTAGGGATTGAATAATAATTGACCCACACTTTTATGTTTAAAATTTATAAAAATTTAAATGAGCAACAAAACTTTTTGGTTTGTAAGATTTATGCATCTGTTAATAAATCCTGCTCTTGTTTGAAGTTTGAAGGCTCTAACTTATTTGCATCTTATTAAACCTGCTAAATCTGCAGGGGGTTGAATACTACTTGTAGGCACTGTATATCTGTGTGTCATCTCCTCCTGTATTAGACCTCGTTCACACGTTACTTGCTCAGTATTTTTACCTCAGTATTTGTAAGCTAAATTAGCAGCCTGATAAATCCCCAGCCAACAGGAAGCCCTCCCCCCTGGCAGCATATATTAGCTCACACATACACATAATAGACAGGTCATGTGACTGACAGCTGCCGTATTTCCTATATGGTACATTTGTTGCTCTTGTAGTTTGTCTGCTTATTAAACAGATTTTCATTTTTGAAGGATAATACCAGATTTGTGTGTGTTTTAGGGCGAGTTTCATGTGTCAAGTTGTGTGTGTTGAGTTGCACGTGGCTACATACATGTAGCGACTTTTGTGAGATGAGTTTTGTGTGGTGACATGCATGTAGCAACTTTTTGTGTTGAGTTGCATGTGACAGGTTAGTGTAGCAAGTTGTGTGCAGCATGTTTTGCGCATGGCGAGTTTTGCGCATAGCGAGTTTTATGTGTGGTGCGTTTTGAGTATGTGCAAGTTTTGTGTGAGGCAACTTTTGCATGTGTTGCAATTTTTGTGCATGTGGCAATTTTTCCACGTATGGCGAGTTTTCCATGAGGTGAGTTTTGTACGTGTGGCGAGTTTTGCGTGAGCCTAGTTTTGCACGTGTCGTGTTTTGCGCGTGGTGAGTTTTGAGCGGCGACTTTTGTGTTTCGACTTTTATGTGGCGAGGTTGGTGTATGTGTGGTGAATTGTGTGCTGAGGGTGGTATATGTGTTCAAGCACATGATAGTGTGTGGCGCATTTTGTGTGTGTGTGTGTTCATATCCCCGTGTGTGGTGAGTATCCCATGTTGGGGCCCCACCTTAGCAACTGTACGGTATATACTCTTTGGCGACATCGCTCTCGCTCTTTAAGTCCCCCTTGTTCACATCTGATAGCTATCAATTTGCCTCCAACACTTTTCCTTTCACTTTTTCCCCATTATGTAGATAGGGGCAAAATGATTTGGTGAATTGGAACGCGCAGGGTTAAAATTTTGCCTCACAACATAGCCTATGACGCTCTCAGGGTCCAGACGTGTGACTGTGCAAAATTTTGTGGCTGTAGCTGCGACGGTGCAGATGCCAATCCCGGACATACACACACACACACATACACACACACATTCAGCTTTATATATTAGACTAGCTAAAGAGCCCGGCGTTGCCTGGGCATAGTAAATATCTGTGGTTAGTTATAGCACCTCACTTCTCTTATTTTCCCATCATGCCTCTCATTTTCCCAATCACATCTTTCATTTTCCCCCTCACATCTCTCATTTTCTCCCTCACACCTCTCATTTTCTCCCTCACTCCTCTCATTCCCCCCTAACACTTGTCATTTCGACCTCACATCTGTCATTTTCCGATCACTCCACTATTTTCCCTCACTCCTCTCATTTTGCACTCACACCTTTTCATTTTCACCTCACACCTCTCATTTTCACCTCAGTATATACATGTTTGTCATCTCCCTTATATATAGTATACACCTGTATGTCATCTCCTGTATATAGTATATACCTGTTTGTCATCTCCCCTGTATATAATATATACCTGCTGTGTGTCATCTCACCTGTATATAGTATATACCTGTATGTCATCTCCTCCTATATATAGTATATACCTGTATGTCATCTTCTATATAGCATATACCTGTATGTCATCTCCTCCTGTATATAGTATATACCTGTAGGTCATCTGCTCCTGTATATAGTATATACCTGTGTGTCATCTCCTCATGTATATAGTATATACCTGTAGGTCATCTGCTCCTGTTTATAGTGTATACCTGTGTGTCATCTCCTCCTGTATATAGTATATACCTGTAGGTCATCTGCTCCTGTATATAGTATATACCTGTGTGTCATCTCCTCCTGTATATAGTATATACCTGTAGGTCATCTGCTCCTGTATATAGTATATACCTGTATGTCATCTCCCCTGTATATAGTATATACCTGTATGTCATCTCCTCCTGTATATAGTATATACCTGTGTGTCATCTCCTCCTGTATTAGACCGCATTCACACGTTATTTGGTCAGTATTTTTACCTCAGTATTTGTAAGCTAAATTAGCAGCCTGATAAATCCCCAGCCAACAGGAAGCCCTCCCCCTGGCAGTAAATATTAGCTCACACATACACATAATAGACAGGTCATATGACTGACAGCTGCCGTATTTCCTATATGGTACATTTGTTGCTCTTGTAGTTTGTCTGCTTATTAATCAGATTTTTATTTTTGAAGGATAATACCAGACTTGTGTGTGTTTTAGGGCGAGTTTCGTTTGTCAAGTTGTGTGTTGAGGTGCGTGTGGCGACATGCATGTAGCGACTTTTGTGAGATGAGTTTTGTGTGGCAACATGCGTGTAGCAACTTTTTGTGTGTCGAGTTGCATGTGACAGGTTAGTGTAGCAAGTTGTGTGCAGCAAGTTTTGCGCATGGCGAGTTTTTCGCGTGGTAAGTTTTATGTGTAGTACCTTTTGAGTATGTGCAAGTTTTGTGTGAGGCAACTTTTGCATGTGTTGCAACTTTTGTGCATGTGGCAATTTTTCCGCGTGTGCAAGTTTTGCGTGTGGCGAGTTTTCCATGAGGTGAGTTTTGCACTTGTGGCGAGTTTTGCGTGAGCCTAGTTTTTGCATGTGGCGAGTTTCGCGCGTGGCGAGTTTTGAGCGGCGACTTTTGTGTTTCGACTTTTATGTGGCGAGGTTGGTGTATGTCTGGTGAAATGTGTGCTGAGGGTGATCTGTGTTCAAGCACATTTTGTGTGTGTGTTCATATCTCCGTGTGTGGTGAGTATCCCATGTCGGGGCCCCACCTTAGCGACTGTACGGTATATACTCTTTGGCGCCATCTCTCTCATTCTTTAAGTCCCCCTTGTTCACATCTGGCAGCTGTCAATTTGCTTTTACTTTTCCCCATTATGTAGATAGGGGCAAAATTGTTTGGTGAATTGGAAAGCGCGGGGTTAAAAATTCACCTCACAACATAGCCTATGACGCTCTCGGGGTCCAGACGTGTGACTGTGCAAAATTTTGTGGCTGTAGCTGCGACGCCTCCAACACTTTTCCTTTCACTTTTTCCCCATTATGTACATAGGGGCAAAATTGTTTGGTGAATTGGAAAGCGCGGGGTTAAAATTTCACCTCACAACATAGCCTATGACGCTCTCGGGGTCCAGACGTGTGACTGTGCAAAATTTTGTGGCTGTAGCTGCGACGGTGCAGATGCCAATCCCGGACACACACACACACACACACACACACACACACACACACACACACACACACACACGTTCAGCTTTATATATTAGATTTACTGGTGTTTTTTTACTGCTGAAAACATTAAAACAAAATTTTTTCACATTTATACAAAATGTTACTTAATTCTGTATATTTATTTGTTTATATGTGGTCAATTATATATAATATATAATATGCTGTATGTATAATGTAAGAATTTTTTATTAAGGCTATGTTGTCAACTTTGGTATTGTGACCGATGTTTTGATGAAAAACCTAGACAGTTAGTACATGATTATGATTAACATCCACAATAGGCACAAGTTTTATTTTATTAATCAATTACAACTGTATACTATATTACTATTTATTCTGTACAAGTCTTGTAATTTATTAACAGCTGTATAGTATTTTACTATTTATTTTTGTAATAAGAATTCTACCCTTGTGCCCACTCCCTCCAGGTCTCAGTTGTTGGTTGTGCGCATGTAAAGTGACTTAGGGCAGCAGCCTTGGACAAGCTGCTGTTTCATGATGCCCTGACAATTTACAGGAAAATTGTGTGCAATCCCTATGTGCTGTCAAGTGTGTGGTATATCAAACTCACTTATAAGTCACAGGCCCCCCGCTGTCTCCAGGTCTCCATCTTTATGAGCTGCTGCACATAACTCGGGACACTCAGCTCATTATAACAAGTAAACTGTGATGACACAGTTTATTCTTAATTATGCCAGACATATTGAGGCATTGTTCATATGAGCCTGTACATTGACTCTTGTTATATGCTGATTTGCTTCATGTTGATTTGTTGAAGATCTGCTGATTGTATCAGCCCCTACAATTTTATTCTTCTAACCAACCTTGTAGGACAAAGATGCAGGTTAATTGAACAATCAATACTTGTTAATATGCTGAATGCCTGCTGATTACCCATTGTACCAACCCTGCAGTTGATTATGCTCCACTCTTGGTTCTTCTTACTTCTCGCTCACCAAAAATGACATGGAGTGGAGTCACTTCCAGCTCCTCTACCACTTTCTAGGGGTCTCCTCCCATTCTCCCCTGACCTGTTGCAATGGGCGGGGTTTCTTTTTCTTTTGCAGTGCCAAGTAGAGGCAGGCACCACTAACCTCAGTCTGACCTCTGCAGACAAGGCCCCCTTCCAGGCTGGAGGGATATTCATGTGCACTTGGTCTGCTGACACCTACAATAGGTGGTGCTTCCTCTGCCTCATGTGCAACTGTCCACCATCTTGGGCCTAGCTGTGGTCAACATCTTTATTTTCACAGGAATATTTCCCAAATTTTGTCTCAGTCCCAGGTCTCCATCCTCAGGAGTAGCTGTAGATAACTCAGGCAACACGTGGTCCATTGCAACAAGCAAAGGTTTACTGGACATTTCAACTTCATTAGTCTGTAACTCGCAGTTTCAGGTACAACACTTCTAATTCCTTGTTTCCTTAATACAGTACGTTTCCAGCTTTACTATCCATTCCTCCTGGGCTGTCCTCATAAATACTGGTTCTGTCATCCATGGGAATTTCCATCCAGTTCCACAGTGCACCTGGGTCCCGTCACATTCCCATAACATGGTTCCATAGAGGATAAGGCACTCTCCGTAGTACCTGTACCAAGCTCTAGGCTCCAGACGTTGCAGGAATCACTGCAAGAGATTCCAGTAAGGTTTCCCACTGCATTTAATGATAGCTGCTTGCACATTGCAACTTGAACTTGACCTTGGTTACTGTACTTCTGTATCTAACTAACTATCAAGAAGTAGTCCTCATTTCCCTCCCACTATGAGCCAGTCCCAAACTTTCACTATGGTTGTCCATACTATTCATTCCTCCTGAACTATCCCCACATTTACTGGTTTTGTCACCCCAGTAGCCTAGGTTACTGTACTTCCCTGTCTGACTAACTATCAGTAAGTACCGTATATACTCGAGTATAAGCCGAGATTTTCAGCCCAAATTTTTGGGCTGAAAGTGCCCCTCTCGGCTTATACTCGAGTCAAGGTGGGTGGCAGGGTCGGCGGGTGAGGGGGTGAGGGCGCTGAGGCATACTTACCTGCTTCCAGCGATCCTGGCGCTCCCCCTGCCGTCCCACGATCTTCTGTGCTGCAGCTCTTCCCCTCTTCAGCGGTCACGTGGGACCGCTCATTAGAGAAATGAATAAGCGGCTCCACCTCCCATAGGGGTGGAGCCGCCTATTAATTTCTCTAATCAGCGGTGCCGGTGACCGCTGATTAGAGAAAGAAGCTGCGGCACTGAAGACAGCTGTGCGGGAGAAGGAGCCGGACGCCGGGAGCAGGTAAGTATCGCATATTCACCTGTCCACGCTCCAGCCGCCGGGCGCCGCTCCATCTTCCCGGCGCCGCTCCATCTTCCTGGCGTCTCTCCGCTCTGACTGTTCAGGTCAGAGGGCGCGATGACACATATAGTGTGCGCGGCGCCCTCTGCCTGATCAGTCAGTGCGCAGAGACGCCGGGACCGGACGCTGGGAGCTGCAAGCAAGAGAGGTGAGTATGGCTTTTTTTTTTTTATTGCAGCGGCAGCAGCGGCACAGATTTATGTGGAGCATCTATGGGGAAATATGAACGGCGCAGAGCATATAGGGCACAGCTATGGGGCAGTATGAACGGTGCAGAGCACTATATGGCAGAGCTATGGGGCAGTATGAACGGTGCAGAGCACTATATGGCACAGCTATGGGGCAGTATGAACGGTGCAGAGCACTATATGGCACAGCTATGGGGCAGTATGAACGGTGCAGAGCACTATATGGCACAGCTATGGGGCAGTATGAACGGTTCAGAGCACTATATGGCACAGCTATGGGGCAGTATGAACGGTGCAGAGCACTATATGGCACAGCTATGGGGCAGTATGAACGGTGCAGAGCACTATATGGCACAGCTGTGGGGCAGTATGAACGGTGCAGAGCACTATATGGTACAGCTATGGGGCAGTATGAACGGTGCAGAGCACTATATGGCACAGCTATGGGGAAATAATGAACGGTGCAGAGCACTATATGGTACAGCTATGGGGCAATAATGAATGGTGCAGAGCACTATATGGCACAGTTATGGGGAAATATGAACGGCGCAGAGCACTATATGGCACAGCTATGGGGCAATAATGAACGGTGCAGAGCACTATATGGCACAGCTATGGGGCAGTATGAACGGTGCAGAGCACTATATGGCACAGATATGGGGCAGTATGAACGGTGCAGAGCACTATATGGCAGCTATGGGGCAGTATGAACGGTACAGAGCACTATATGGCACAGCTGTGGGGCAGTATGAACGGTGCAGAGCACTATATGGTACAGCTATGGGGCAGTATGAACGGTGCAGAGCACTATATGGCACAGCTATGGGGAAATAATGAACGGTGCAGAGCACTATATGGTACAGCTATGGGGCAATAATGAATGGTGCAGAGCACTATATGGCACAGTTATGGGGAAATATGAACGGCGCAGAGCACTATATGGCACAGCTATGGGGCAATAATGAACGGTGCAGAGCACTATATGGCACAGCTATGGGGCAGTATGAACGGTGCAGAGCACTATATGGCACAGCTATGGGGCAGTATGAACGGTGCAGAGCACTATATGGCACAGCTATGGGGCAGTATGAACGGTGCAGAGCACTATATGGCACAGCTATGGGGCAGTATGAACGGTGCAGAGCACTATATGGCAGCTATGGGGCAGTATGAACGGTGCAGAGCACTATATGGCACAGCTGTGGGGCAGTATGAACGGTGCAGAGCACTATATGGTACAGCTATGGGGCAGTATGAACGGTGCAGAGCACTATATGGCACAGCTATGGGGAAATAATGAACGGTGCAGAGCACTATATGGTACAGCTATGGGGCAATAATGAATGGTGCAGAGCACTATATGGCACAGTTATGGGGAAATATGAACGGCGCAGAGCACTATATGGCACAGCTATGGGGCAATAATGAACGGTGCAGAGCACTATATGGCACAGCTATGGGGCAGTATGAACGGTGCAGAGCACTATATGGCACAGATATGGGGCAGTATGAACGGTGCAGAGCACTATATGGCAGCTATGGGGCAGTATGAACGGTACAGAGCACTATATGGCACAGCTGTGGGGCAGTATGAACGGTGCAGAGCACTATATGGTACAGCTATGGGGCAGTATGAACGGTGCAGAGCACTATATGGCACAGCTATGGGGAAATAATGAACGGTGCAGAGCACTATATGGTACAGCTATGGGGCAATAATGAATGGTGCAGAGCACTATATGGCACAGTTATGGGGAAATATGAACGGCGCAGAGCACTATATGGCACAGCTATGGGGCAATAATGAACGGTGCAGAGCACTATATGGCACAGCTATGGGGCAGTATGAACGGTGCAGAGCACTATATGGCACAGCTATGGGGCAGTATGAACGGTGCAGAGCACTATATGGCACAGCTATGGGGCAGTATGAATGGTGCAGAGCACTATATGGCACAGCTGTGGGGCAGTATGAACGGTGCAGAGCACTATATGGAACAGCTATGGGGCAGTATGAACGGTGCAGAGCACTATATGGCACAGCTATGGGGAAATATGAACGGTGCAGAGCACTATATGGCACAGCTATGGGGAAATAATGAACGGTGCAGAGCACTATATAGCACAGCTATGGGGCAATAATGAACGGTGCAGAACACTATATGGCACAGCTATGGGGAAATAATGAACGGTGCAGAGCACTATATGGCACAGCTATGGGGAAATAATGATCTATTTTTATTTTTGAAATTCACCGGTAGCTGCTGCATTTCCACCCTAGGCTTATACTCGAGTCAATAAGTTTTCCCAGTTTTTTGTGGCAAAATTAGGGGGGTCGGCTTATACTCGGGTCGGCTTATACTCGAGTATATAGGGTAGTCCTGTTTTACTAGGGCTTTCCCCTCCCACTATGAGCCATTTCCCATACTTTAACTATGTTTGTCCCTATAGTATGTAGCTGGGCAGACCTCCATCACAAACATTATGTATTATATTTACATAAATTACATATATTGTACACTATTTAGACTGTTTAACAAAGTCTATCTTATCCGATGATCACTACCTTATGCCCTAAAATTTAACTTATGTATTTTATTACTTATCTTATACTTTACATTCCCTATAGCCATGCTGCACACTATGCCTGCTATACTGACAATGCTTATCACACTCTATACACTACTATATCACATTACATACAGTTAGGTCCATATATATTTGGACAGAGACAACATTTTTCTAATTTTGGTTATAGACATTACCACAATGAATTTTAAACAAAACAATTCAGGTGCAGTTGAAGTTCTGACTTTCAGCTTTCATTTGAGGTTATCCACATTAAAATTGGATGAAGGGTTTAGGAGTTTCAGCTCCTTAACATGTGCCACCCTGTTTTTAAAGGGACCAAAAGTAATTGGACAATTGACTCCAAGGCTATTTCATGGACAGGTGTGGGCAATTCCTTCATTATGTCATTCTCAATTAAGCAGATAAAAGGCCTGGAGTTGATTGGAGGTGTGGTGCTTGCATTTGGAAGGTTTTGCTGTGAAGTAAACATGTGGTCATAGGAGCTCTCCATGCAGGTGAAACACGCCATCCTTAAGCTGCGAAAACAGAAAAAACCCATCCGAGAAATTGCTACAACATTAGGAGTGGCAAAATCTACAGTTTGGTTCATCCTGAGAAAGAAAGAAAGCACTGGTGAACTCATCAATGCAAAAAGTCCTGGGCATCCACGGAAGACAACAGTGGTGGATGATCGCAGAATTATCGCCATGGTGAAGAGAAAACCCCTTCACTACAGCCAACCAAGTGAACAACACTCTCCAGGAGGTAGGCGTATCAATATCCAAATCTACCATAAAGAGAAGACTGCATGAAAGTAAATACAGAGGGTTCACTGCACGGTGCAAGCCATTCATAAGCATCAAGAATAAAAAGGCTAGACTGGACTTTGCTAAAAAATATCTAAAAAAGCCAGCACAGTTATGGAAGAACATTCTTTGGACAGATGAAACCAAGATCAACCTCTACCAGAGTGATGGAAAGAGAAAAGTATGGCGAAGGCGTGGTACAGCTCATGATCCAAAGCATACCACATCATCTGTAAAACACGGCGGAGGCAGTGTGATGGGTTGGGCATGCATGGCTGCCAGTGGCACTGGGTCACTAGTGTTTATTGATGATGTGACACAGGACAGAAGCAGCCGAATGAATTCGGAGGTATTGAGAGCCATATTGTGTGCTCAGATCCAGCCAAATGCAGCCAAACTGATCGGTCGTCTTTTCATACTGCAGATGGACAATGACCCAAAACATAAAGCCAAAGCAACCCAGGAGTTTATTAAAGCAAAGAAGTGGAATATTCTTGAATGTCCAAGTCAGTCACCTGATCTCAGCCCAATTGAGCATGCATTTCACTTGTTAAAGACTAAACTTCAGACAGAAAGGCCCACAAACAAACAGCAACTGAAAATCACCGTAGTGAAGGCCTGGCAGAGCATCAAAAAGGAGGAAACACAGCGTCTGGTGATGTCCATGAGTTCAAGACTTCAGGCAGTCATTGCCAACAAAGGGTTTTCAACCAAGTACTAAAAATGAACATTTTATTTAAAATTATTGAATCTGTCCAATTACTTTTGGTCCCTTTAAAAACAGGGTGGCACATGTTAAGGAGCTGAAACTCCTAAACCCTTCATCCAATTTTAAAGCGGATACCCTCAAATGAAAGCTGAAAATCTGAACTTCAACAGCATCTGAATTGTTTTGTTTAAAATTCATTGTGGTAATGTCTGTAACCAAAATTAGAAAAATGTCTCTGTCCAAATATATATGGACCTAACTGTATATATACGCATGACATCAATCACATAAAGCGATTGTTGTCTTCAGGGGTAGGAAGCGACAGTACAGTCCACCACTCTTACATGCAGGCATCATCTGTGGGCACCTCTGACTTAGGCCGGGGTCAGACCTAACGTATAAAAATACGGTCCGTTTTTTTGCAGCCGAGATACGCAGAAAAGTTCCTGAATAGTGATCCATAGTCAATGCGAGGATGCGATTATTTTCTCCAAAAATTATCTGTGTGTCATCCGTATGGCATCCACACGGCGAGATTTTCTCGCCGGCTTGCAAAGTGGACATAGAATGGATCCATGGGCTCAAATATTCGTGAAAACATATATACAGTATATATATATATATATATATATATATATATATACTAGATGGTGGCCCGATTCTAACGCATCGGGTATTCTAGAATATGCATGTCAACGTAATATATTGCCCAGCTACGTAGTATATTGCCCAGCGACGTAGTATATTGCCCAGCCCACGTAATATATTGCCCAGCCACGTAGTATATTGCCCAGCGACGTAGTATATTGCCCAGCGACATAGTATATTGCCCAGTGACGTAGTATATTGCCCAGCCACATAGTATATAGCCCAGCCACGTAGTATATTGCCCAACCACGTATATTGTCCAGCCATGTAGTATATTGCCCAGTCACATAGTATATTGCCCAGTCACGTAGTATATTGCCCAGTGACGTAGTATATTGCCCAGCCACGTAGTATATTGCCCAGTCACGTAGTATATTGCCCAGTGACGTAGTATATTGCCCAGCCACATAGTATATTGCCCAGTCACATAGTATATTGCCCAGCCATGTAGTATATTGCCTAGTTACGTAGTATACAGCACAGAGCCACGTAGTATATTGCCCAGCCACGTAGTATATTGCCCAGTGACGTAGCATATTGCCCAGCCACATAGTATATTGCCCAGCCACATAGTATATTGCCCAGTCACATAGTATATTGCCCAGCCACGTAGTATATTGCCTAGTTACGTAGTATACAGCACAGAGCCACGTAGTATATTGCCCAGCCACATAGTATATTGCCCAGTTACGTAGCATATTGCCCAGTCACATAGTATATGTAACAACTCTGCTGGCATCACAGCATGGCCTCACATCTCTCACACAATCTTACCCACTGCTCCAGGCCATGATGTGCTTTCTCTTTAATGCCAGCTCCATGTTCTGTGTCTCTGCTCTGTGCATGCTTCATGGCTATGTGTATAGGGGGCCGGCGCCTGAACTCTCTGGTTCTTATAGGAATCAGGTGCACCTGTCCAATCAGTTCCTGACCAATTATCAAGAGGCCTCCTGTATATAGTGCAGCTCCACCCTGTGCTCTGGGCCTGTGCAATGTGTTAGCTCAGTTAGTGTTTTGCTGCTGAGTTTGCCTGGCCTTGCTCTGTGTTACTCCCTCTCTGGAGGCTTTTCTCTGTGCTTTTTGCCTTGTTCGTGTAGTCCGCCCTCCAGGAGGCAGAATATCCTGGTCCCTGTGTCTTTGTCCCTGTGTCTTGTTCTATTGCCTTGTCTGTACTTTGTCTTTTCTCGGTCTCCTTGTCTGTAGCTTCCTTCCCTGCTTTCTTTCCTTGTGTTTTCTGTTTGCTTACACTCCGCACTCTTGTGGCTCTGCACTCAGACTTTGCTTCGCACTCTCTGGCTTTGCTCTGTGGCTCCGCTCTTTGCGGTTCTATCTGGCTCCGCTCTTTGCGGTACTATCTGGCTCCACCTCCAGCGTCTCCGCTCTTGGCTCCGCCTCCAGCGTCTCCGCTCTTGGCTCCGCCTCCAGCGTCTCCGCTCTTGGCTCCGCCTCCAGCGTCTCCGCTCTTGGCTCCGCCTCCAGCATCTCCGCTCTTGGCTCCGCCTCCAGCGTCTCCGCCCTTGGCTCTGCCTTCTCCTTCTCTTTTCTTAGTTCCACCTTCTACTTGTTACTTGGTCCTCCTGTGTGAACAGGTCCCTACCTGTTTCTTCATATCTCATTCCTTTCTGCTTGTTTCCTTTCCTGCACCTCCTGTGTGAACAGGTCCCTACCTGTTCCTTCATTCTCCTTTCCTTCTGGCTTGTTTCCGTACCTGCATCTTCTGTGTGTACAGGTCCCTACCTGTTCCTTCATCATTCTCACAATAGGAGTGCACTCGGGTGTCATCTGAGTGCAGCCTGATTCATACACCACATCAACCAGTCCTGTGTATCCTGTGTTCCTGCCAGTCCTGCCGTTCCTGCCCTGTCTTCCAGTCCTGTGTTCTCTGCAGTGCCTCCCAATCCTGTCTTCCTGCCAGTCCTGCCGTTCCTACCCTGCCTTCCAGTCCTGTGTTCCTGCTGTCCTAGCCAGTCCTGTTTCCTGCCGTGTCTCTGCCAGCCCTGAGTTCTCTGCCGTGTCTCTGCCAGCCCTGTCTCAGCCGTGCCAGCCTACTCGTCTGTGTTCCAGCCGTGCTCTTCTGCCAGTCCTGCCTAATGCCCGCACCAATCCTGGTGTTCCTGTCTCCCAAGTGGGATCAGCAGCCACAGCCAGACACCACCCTGGAGTAGCACCTGGCAGCTGCCTGCTGCACAAGCCTGTCCTCACCATCAGAGGCTCCAGTGAAAACCCAGGCAGCTGTCATAGTCATGCCCCTTCCAGGGTAGTCTGGTTTGTGGCACAGTGGGGCCACAAAACCCCCGAGCTCACGCCCACCAGTCAGGGCGTGAGCGTGACAGTATATTGCCCAGCCACATAGTATATTACCTAGTTACGTAGTATATTGCACAGCCCACGTAGTATATTGCCCAGCCACATAGTATATTGCCCAGTCACATAGTATATTGCCCAGCCACGTAGTATATTGCCTAGTTACGTAGTATACAGCACAGAGCCACGTAGTATATTGCCTAGTTACGTAGTATACAGCACAGAGCCACGTAGTATATTGCCTAGTTACGTAGTATACAGCACAGAGCCACGTAGTATATTGCCCAGCCATGTAGCATATTGCCTAGTCACGTAGTATACAGCACAGAGCCACGTAGTATATTGCACAGCGACGTAGTATACAGCACAGAGCCACGTAGTATATTGCACAACAACGTTGTATACAGCACAGAGCCACATAGTATATTGCCGAGTGACGTAGTGTATATTGCCGAGTGACGTAGTATATTGCCCAGTCACGTAGTATATTGCCCAGCCTTGTAGTATACAGCACAGAGCCATGTAGTATATTGCCCAGTGACGTTGTACAGGTCCTTCTCAAAAAATTAGCATATAGTGTTAAATTTCATTATTTACCATAATGTAATGATTACAATTAAACTTTCATATATTATAGATTCATTATCCACCAACTGAAATTTGTCAGGTCTTTTATTGTTTTAATACTGATGATTTTGGCATACAACTCCTGATAACCCAAAAAACCTGTCTCAATAAATTAGCATATTTCACCCATCCAATCAAATAAAAGTGTTTTTTAATAACAAACAAAAAAACCATCAAATAATAATGTTCAGTTATGCACTCAATACTTGGTCGGGAATCCTTTGGCAGAAATGACTGCTTCAATGCGGCGTGGCATGGAGGCAATCAGCCTGTGACACTGCTGAGATGTTATGGAGGCCCAGGATGCTTCAATAGCGGCCTTAAGCTCATCCAGAGTGTTGGATCTTGCGTCTCAACTTTCTCTTCACAATATCCCACAGATTCTCTATGGGGTTCAGGTCAGGAGAGTTGGCAGGCCAATTGAGCACAGTAATACCATGGTCAGTAAACCATTTACCAGTGGTTTTGGCACTGTGAGCAGGTGCCAGGTCGTGCTGAAAAATGAAATCTTCATCTCCATAAAGCATTTCAGCCGATGGAAGCATGAAGTGCTCCAAAATCTCCTGATAGCTAGCTGCATTGACCCTGCCCTTGATGAAACACAGTGGACCAACACCAGCAGCTGACATGGCACCCCACACCATCACTGACTGTGGGTACTTGACACTGGACTTCAGGCATTTTGGCATTTCCTTCTCCCCAGTCTTCCTCCAGACTCTGGCACCTTGATTTCCGAATGACATGCAAAATTTGCTTTCATCAGAAAAAAGTACTTGGGACCACTTAGCAACAGTCCAGTGCTGCTTCTCTGTAGCCCAGGTCAGGCGCCTCTGCCGCTGTTTATGGTTCAAAAGTGGCTTTACCTGGGGAATGCGGCACCTGTAGCCCATTTCCTGCACACGCCTGTGCACGGTGGCTCTGGATGTTTCCACACCAGACTCAGTCCACTGCTTCCTCAGGTTCCCCAAGGTCTGGAATCAGTCCTTCTCCACAATCTTCCTCAGGGTCCGGTCTCCTCTTCTCGTTGTACAGCGTTTTCTGCCACATTGTTTCCTTCCAACAGACTTACCATTGAGGTGCCTTGATACAGCACTCTGGGAACAGCCTATTTGTTGAGAAATTTCTTTCTGGGTCTTACCCTCTTGCTTGAGGGTGTCAATGATGGCCTTCTTGACATCTGTCAGGTCGCTAGTCTTACCCATGATGGGGGTTTTGAGTAATGAACCAGGCAGGGAGTTTATAAAAGCCTCAGGTATCTTTTGCATGTGTTTAGAGTTAATTAGTTGATTCAGAAGATTAGGGTAATAGGTCGTTTAGAGAACCTTTTCTTGATATGCTAATTTATTGAGACAGGTTTTTTGGGTTATCAGGAGTTGTATGCCAAAATCATCAGTATTAAAACAATAAAAGACCTGACAAATTTCAGTTGGTGGATAATGAATCTATAATATATGAAAGTTTAATTGTAATCATTACATTATGGTAAATAATGAAATTTAACACTATATGCTAATTTTTTGAGAAGGACCTGTATATTACGGAGCCACGTATGTCACAGGTTAAAAAATAAACATACTCACCTAACGATCCGAGGGCCCCTTGTAGTCTAACATACTCACCATTCTTGTCGCTGCTCCTCAGCGTCCTGTCTCTCCGCCTCCTGGGATCCAACGGCGCTGTGTCGATGGGCGCGCGGCTGCCACCACCTTCCGTTCCCAGGATGCATTGCGAAATTACCTAGATGACTTTGATTAGGGTTATGTTTAGGGTTGACATTAGGGTTGTTTTGGGGTAAGAATTGTGATTATCGTTAGGGTTAGTGATTAGGATTATGGATCAGGTTGGGATTAGGGTTAGGGGTGTGTTGGGGTTAGGGTTGGAGCTAGAATTGGGGGGTTTCTACTGTTTAGGTACATCAGGGGGTCTCCAAACACGACAGCCAATTTCGCTCTCAAAAAGTCAAAAGATGCTCCCTCCCTTCTGAGCTCTGCCGTGCGCCCAAACAGTGGGTTACGCCCACATATGGGGCATCAGCGTACTCGGGATAAATTGGACAACAACTATTATGGTCCAATTTCTCCTGTTACCCTTGTGAAAATAAAAACTTGGGGGCTACAAAATCTTTTTTGTGAAAAAAAAAATATATTTTTTTATGACTCTGCATTATAAACTTCTGTGAAGCACTTGGGCATTCAAAGTTCTCACCACACATCTATATAAGTTACTTGGGGGGTCTAGTTTCCAAAACAGGGTCACTTGTGGGGGGTTACTACTGTTTAGGTACATCAGGGGCTCTGCAAACGCAACATAACGCCCACAGGCCATTCTATCTAAGTGCATTCCAAAACGGCGCTCCTTCCCTTCCAAGCTCTGCCGTGCGCCCAAACAGTGGTTTACCCCCACATATGGTGCATCAGCGTACTCGGGATAAATTGGACAACAACTATTATGGTCCAATTTCTCCTGTTACCCTTGTGAAAATAAAAACTTGGGGGCTACAATATCTTTTTTGAGGAAAAAAAAATATTTTTTATTTTCACGACTCTGCGTTCTAAACTTCTGTGAAGCACTTGGGCATTCAAAGTTCTCACCACACAACTAGATAAGTTCCATGGGGGGGTATAGTTTCCAAAATGGGGTCACTTGTGGGGGTTTCCACTGTTTAGGCACATCAGGGGCTCTCCAAACGCGACATGGCGTCCAATCTCAATTCCAGATAATTCTACATTGAAAAAGAAAAAACTGCACTCCTTATCTTCCAAGCTCTGCGGTGCGCCCAAACAGTGGTTTACCCCCACATATTGGGTATCGACGTATTCAGGAGAAATTGCACTACAACTTTTGTGGTCTAATTTCTCCTGTTACCCTTGTGAAAATAAAAATTTGGGGGCAAAAAGATCATTTTTGTAGAAAAAATGCGATTTTTTTTATTTTCACGGCTCAACGTTATAAACTTCTGTGAAGCACATGGGGGTTAAAAGTGCTCGCCACACATCTAGATAAGTTCCTTAAGGGGTCTAGTTTCCAAAATGGTGTCACTTGTGGGGGGTTTCCACTGTTTAGGCACATCAGGGGCTCTCCAAACGCGACATGGCGTCCAATTTCAATTCCTGCCAATTCTACATTGAAAAAGTAAAACGGCGCTCCTTCACTTCCAAGCTCTGCGGTGTGCCCAAACAGTGGTTAACCCCCACATATGGGGTATTGGCATATTCAGGAGAAATTGCATAACAAAATTTATGGTTACATTTCTGTTTTTACACTTGTGAAAATAAAAAAAAATGGTTCTGAATTAAAATGTTTGCAAAAAAAAGTTAAATGTTCATTTTTTCCTTCCACATTGTTTCAGTTCCTGTGAAGCACGTAAAGGGTTAATAAACTTCTTGAATGTGGTTTTGAGAACCTTGAGGGGTGTAGTTTTTAGAATGGTGTCACACTGTAGCAATATGTTATATGTTCATGTGGCCTCTAGGGGTCTCACTACTTTTATGTGTGTTCTATATTCTTTGTTTTGAACTTGTTGGATGTTGTTGTACTCGGAATTCATGTAATGGAGGTTGAGACATGATGTGAATAAAGAGCCTGGAGATACTCACAGAGTGTGATTTATGACAGGATTCATCAAACAGAACATGGTGGCAGCCGGGCACAGAACCTGCAAATTCTTAGAGCTTATATGAGGCTGGAACTGCACAGATCACTGCAACTGTAAGTACAGATTCCCTGACAGTACAGAAAAATGGAGACTGGTCTGAAGCCCCCTCAGAGACTGGATGTCACTTCATGTAATCTGTCCCAGACTTGGAGACATTGGAAGGAAGAGTTTACACTGTATGTGGATCTGACTGTGGGCCCCACTGATGACAAACGGAAAGTAAAGCTGTTTTATTACCTAATTGGGGAAAATGGCAGAGAATTAGCCCACACCTTGCTCCCAGACACAGACAACCTCCTCCTAGCAGACATTGTGCAGACATTTGATAAACACTGTGACCCAAAGAAGAATGAGACAGTGGAAAGATATGTTTTTCACAAGACATCAGGAGGATGGTGAAAATGTGGATAGACATCTGACAGAGCTGAGGAGACTTGCAGAAACATGTGGCTTTGGAGAGATCAGGGACAGTCTAATCAAGGACAGAATGGTGTGTGGCATAAAGGACAGTCATCTCAAAAAAAGATTACTGAGAGAGGAAGGCATGACTTTAGAGAAATGTATGCAAATCTGCAGGGCTGCTGAGCTCACAAAGCACAGCCTGAAGATGATGGCAGGCACCAGTGAGAATGATGATGACAAGGTACATGCAGTATCTATGAAAGGAAAGACAGGACCAGACTACCCTATAAACACTGTCCACTGCAAGTATTGTGGGAAAAGACATGAGAGAGACAAAACCAAGTGTCCCGCATATGGGGAAACCTGCAGGTCATGTGGCAAGAAGAATCATTCCTCTGCTGTCTGCAGGCAAGGAAGAGGCAAACAGTACATACAGCTCCACACTGTGACACCAGACACTGACAGTGCAGAGGACATTACATGGCTACAAATGCAGTCTACAACAGAGAAAGTCAATGTAGTCGGGCAGTCAGTAGTGAAGGATGCCAAGCAGCTTTATGCAACATTCTTGTTGGATGAGAAGCCCATTAGATTTCAGCTGGATTGTGGAGCAAGCTGCAATGTAATTTCATTTGATCTGCTAAACAAACAGGTTTCTATTGAGCCAACTGACAAGGTACTGGTGATGTACAACAAAAGTGTTCTGAAACCAATGGGGACATGTAAGCTAAAAATACGAAACCCATGTAACAGAAAGAGTTATAGAGTTGAATTTACCGTGTTACGGGGTGGTAACCATGTACCATTACTGGGAGTAAAAGCAGTTCAGGCAATGGACTTAATAAAAGTACAGTCTCAGAACATTATGTCTGTTGAAGTTGCCCAGGATATACAAAATCCAAAACTAAATGCAGAGCACAACTTGGACATGCAGAAAATAAAAGCAGAGTATGCTGATGTATTTGAAGGTGATGGATGCTTTGAAGGTAAATAT